>NW_027104048.1:104036-412589 GCF_902728285.1 Clytia hemisphaerica
AGTTTCAAAAACTTTTTGTCGTCTTACTTGCTGCGAAATAACAGGGTTTTTGTAGGATATCTTTCTTTTTAATTCAACATTTATTACCCCACTACTATCACTTCCTCTAGGAAGTACTTTGCATACACCTGGTGTTTCAATTGGAACATTGCATATTGCACCTTGAAGTTTAGGGAATTCTCCTTTACGCATTATCATAACTTTAGAAAATAAAATTCTTTGAGCCACTAAAATTCTTTCAAGTTTTCGTATATCATCAGATTATCTGGGAGATCAAAAATTTGAAGCTTGTTAATAACAGACTGACATGGGATTGCTCCCTTCGTTAATCTTCTATGACAGGTTATGCATATGTGGAAATTACCATTGAACGAGGTTACAGGATTAAAATTTTCTATTTCTTCAAAGTTGATCAATGAGTACTTTTGTTCATCAAAACCAAACACATATTTTTTATACATACTGCAGTTACACATTACACAGATGTAAGAAGGACCCTCTTGTTTTTTCTGTCTGAAGTTCCTAACCCTTTTTCCTCCATGAAGTTTCTTGTTAGCTTTGTAATATTTACCCTTTCTTTCTTTTTCATTTTCATTTTTCTGACCCTTTATTCGATTCTCGACGTTGTCTTTTGTTTTTAGACCTACCCCCGTGGAGGTCCTATAAATTAACCTTTGTCCGTCCGTCCGTCCGTCCGTCCGTTAGTTACCAGCTTTTCTCGAGATTGGCTAATTAGTTTTTTCTGATTTTCTGCACAACGATGCAAAATGGCAATGCCCAAAATGTGACGGAGCCCGATTTTCGAAAAAAAAAATTTTCCGGCCGAAAATGGCGGAAATATGCCGGAAAAACTGGTTTTCCAGCATTTTCTCGAGATTTCATCATTAGTTTTTTCTGATTTTTTACTCAAAGATGCGTATTAACGATGCCCAAAACATGGCCTAGTCCGATTCTTGAGAAAAAAAATTTCCGGCTGAAAATGCCTGAAATATTCCGGAAATCGCCGTTTTTCTGGATCTTCATTGGACTTTTTCCATATAATGGTTGTTTTTTCATTCAAAAAACATTATTAATAGCAATGCCCACCATCAAGCATGTTTCAATTTTCAATAAAATTGATTTTTGAAGCCGGAACTATCTAAAAATAACCGGAACAGCCGATTTTCGCCGGAAATACGGTATTTCTTGAATTTCTTGAGCTGTACTTTATATTTTTTCATGAAATTTTGCACACTGATGCAAAATGTCAATACCTAAATTGTGATGGAGCCCGATTTTCGAAGAAAATTCAATTCCGGCCAAAATGCCGGAAATATGCCGGAAAAACTGTTTTTTTGGCATTTTCTCGAGATTTTATCATTAGTTTTTTCTGATTTTTTTGCTCAAAGATGCGTATCAACAATGCCCAAAACATGGCCGAGTCCGATTTTTGAGAAAAAAATTTTTCCGGTCTGTAGAACCCGAAAATATGCCGGAAATCACCGTTTTTTTTTTGTATTTCCGTGACATTTTTTCATTTTATTTGATCATTTCTTTACAGAAAAAGTTATTTTACGGAGATGCCTGAAGCCTAGTATCGTTTGATTTCCAATGAATTCATTTTTTCAACCTGGAACTCCTTAAAAATTGCCGGAACACTGGCGTAAAACGCGTTTTCTTTATTTAACACTTTTCCTGTGCTTGTAAAAAGAAAGAAAGCCAAAATAAAAGAAAGAAAAAACGAGCTCCTTTTCTTTGTCATCTAAAATGTCCGTTATTCCGTCTGATTTACCATATAAGGTAGTGAATATTTATGAGCGAGTAAACAGTTATAATTAGTTTGTTGAAAAAGAAATCAACATTGCAAAAAGTGAAAGCTTTCAAAGAAGCTTTTGGCTTTTGAAAGCATTCTCTTCAAACTTTCAGAAATAACACACAGTTTGATTGGACTAACTGTACTAATATAGCCTATCAATATGAACCACAAATTAAAAAAACTCAATGTAAATTAGTGGTTCATATTGATAGGCTTTATTATTTGCTTTTTTAAGTGCATGAATTTGAAAAAGTTAATGGAATTTTATTCTTTGATCGGAATTATCTGCCTGTCTGATTCATCTCAATCTGGCTAAACTGCAGCTGCAAACTATTTTTTATAATATATAATGTAATTATTGTGATATTTAGAATTATATGAAATGAAACTTGTTTCTATTTCAGTGTTAATAATAATAACGTAGTATTAAAAGGTGTTAAAATCACAAAGAAAGGAATCAGACATTTGAATTTGGTTATACACTTAACAGTGTTAATTATCTTGCAAAGAACGTGATCAGTTATCATCTTAAAACATCTGTTCCATCCAAATATTCTGACATCACAACACCTCAAGATCGAGATTGAAGAAAATAGGACAAAACAGATCAGAAGAAAGAGAAAGTATCACAGAAAAAGATCCACAGTGACTATTTTTACACAATTCATTATAGCAATATCTCAACATTTCAATCAACATCAAGAAAGAAGAACAAAACTGAACAGATCAGAAGAAAGAGAAATTATTACAGAAGAGGATCCACAGTGACTTTTGTTATATTAATAAAAAATATCAAAATATAAAAAAAAGTTAAAAAAAGTATAATCTACAAGTAAAAAAAAAATCATAATAGAAAAAAAAGAAAAAAGTAAAAAACGAAAACAAAAAGAAAAAGAAAACAAAAAAAAAAGAAAACAAAAAAAAGAAAAAAAGATATAAGAACAAATAAAAATAAAAAGATAATATATTTTAGGGAATTCTTGTAATTAAAATTAGTATTTTTGCTGATTTATTCCTGGTGTCACTTATAAAGCGGTGGAGAGGTTAATAAATCAGTTGCCAACGAGTCACCTATTTGAAGCGGTGGTGTTGGCGCCAAGGAGTCACCTAGTTATAGCGGTGGTCTTGGCACTTATTATGAGTATTAATGATATTAATGATATTACGATACCTGATATTACGAAACCTGAGAATATTCACCATAACGTTAAAAAGTTTAACATTTTCTCTGATTCTCAAAACTTAATGATGGCTAATAAATTTCAGAAAAGCCGAGGTGGACCAAAAGGTACACCAACAAAAAATAAAGGCTTCAAAGGAACACCCAAAAAAGACAACAAAGGTAGTCAAAATCTGAAAGTTAGCCCCAATTCAGCGTTAGAAACATATCAGTTTATTTCGTCTATTGAAATTCCAAATTATAATCATAAACTGAAACAACAATTTGATGCTCAAGAGTGCTTAATGCATATTTTAGATCTCGTATATCCTTCAAATGCCGACAGCTCAGTTCCCGAGAATGTATTCCAAATATCCTTTTTAGAGTCAGTGTTGTGTCAAACTTGCTTAAATCCCTCCGAAAAAACTTTGTATGATACAATATGCCACATCGAATTTCCCAACCGGTTTAATGAAAATTCCATTGAAAATGAAATTATAAAGCAAGTAAATGACCCGCACGGAGAATTTCTTGAAGAGTTATATGAATGCTCCACTTGTCCAATTCGAACTAACGCAACCAAATCTAAAACTCTGTTTAATGTCTCTGACGCTTTGGTCATTCAACTAGTTATTTTTGGTTTTGATCGAGCGACAAATACTTCGAGGAAATTAGCTCCAAATTTGAATATTGAAGCACGATTTCAAAATGTACTTTTAGGAACACTTCATTTGCAAGCGATTATTTTTCACCACGGAAATACACCCAATAGTGGTCATTATACTGCAGCTGTAAAATATGGAGAAATATGGTATTCCGTTGACGATGATCGTGTTAGGCCTATTCAAAATGATATTTTTAAGTGCAGAGTCAATGACCATACTGTCCCATACTTATTGATTTATAAAAAATCTAATGTCAGAGAAACAGTTAGAAGTGTTATTTCGAATGAAGATTACCTTTGTCAACAAAATCCTACCCCTTCAAGAGACCAAACGAATGCAGTTACGCTAGAAGCAGATCAAAATAATACCGAACCTAGCTTAAACACTCATTTTTCTGATAAGAGTTGTTAATCTATCGATTTCAAAATTGTTAAAATTTCCAAACCTGGAAATCAAAACTTTACACAGTCAAATTTGAATAATACTAACAATAGAAATGACATGAATTCTGAAATAATGATGAAAAAATCTCTTGTTCAAGAGCTAAAGAGACAAAGCAATAGAATAAATTTAACGAAGAATGACAATATTTATGATAAATCATCAACTACCACTCCTGTAAAGAGAAAACGTAAACTAACAGTTGCGTCGAAAAAAAATTCAATGAAAAAAATGCGATGTAGTCTGGATAGTGTTAAGCAGGATCAGGCTCGAAAATCTGCTCAAAAGGGAATGAAAAGTTTGCGGGATAATCAAGATGATTCTGAAAGAGATAGAACTCGAATAATTGACAAAGGGAGAAAAAAACTTTTCCGGGACAATCAAGATGATTTTGAAAGATATAGCACTCGAATAATTGACAAAGGAAGAAAAAACTTTTCAGGGACAATCAAGATGATTCTGAAAGAGATAGAACTCGAATAATTGACAAAGGGAGAAAAAAACTTTTCCGGGACACTCAAAATGATTTTGAAAAGGAAAATGTTCGAAAAAATGATCAGTTGAGAAAGGAAAGATCTCGGACGGTGACTAAAATAGAGGAGCGAAAAGAATTCGAAAGAGTTCAAGGATTAAGCATGGTTGACCCATCAATAACTACAACAAAAGCTTTCGAAATTGTAAAGAAAAGTTTTGAAATTGCCACACTAGACGGTCCAACAAACAAATGTCACATTTGCCTAAAATGGGAGTATAAAGGAAATTGCAAAAAGTTCCTCCACTAAGAGTATGAAAATATACCCATGTTTGAACAATGTGACGTTGTTAATTTGGATTGTAATCCAGAGGAAGTTTATTGGATTTGTCATACATGTGATAAGGCAATAAAAAATGAAAAGTTACCTGTACAAGCTCAAGCAAATAATCTGCAATTAACACCTAGAATTCCTGAACTAGATGATTTGTGTCCTATTGAAATGATGCTTGTTTCACAGATTATTCCATTCATGTTTATTGTACCAAAACATAAAGGAGGACAGCAAGGTTTAAAAGGGCAATGCGTTATGGTACCTGCTAACTTAGATAAAATTCAAAAGATATTACCAAGAGTATGTAGCGACGAATTTTTAATATCCCTTGCTCTCAAACGACGCCTAACAGATAAAAGTTATGTGAATAAGCAAAACATTCGACCTGCATCTGTCACAAAAGCTTTAGAAAAATTGGTTGAAATTAATAGATTTTATGAGAATGTCATACCTAATGCAAGATGGGAAGACGAAAGTTTAAGAACAGACCCAGAATTATGGTCACTTTTGACTGATAAAAATGCTCAACTCCCAGATGACGAAAGTGATAGCGATGATAACATTGAAGGAAATGATCGCAATCTTGAACAACAATTCATCGCAGCCAACTATGCTTTACAATATTACCGGTGCAACAATTTCATCAGAAGAAGCTATTGATATTTCCCATAAACAATCTGCATCTGTCGTATCATCTGATGAAATACTTAACATCGCCCCGTGTGAAAATGAAATACCTGTGTCATTCTATTCAGAACCTGATTGGGAAGCACTAGCATTTCCAGGTCATTACCCTGATGCCAAAAATTATTTCAATTCACCAAGAGATAAAAGTATAACTCCAACAAAGTATGTGCATGCTAGATTGAAATCTTCGGACGATCGGTTTGCTTCAGATCCACAATATATTTTCAATGCATTACATTGGACTGAAAGCTCGAATGTTGCTAGTGCGATAACATTTTCACAACAGAAACACTTTCAGAGCGACATTTCTGCTGGAGCATTAACGAATCCTGATAATGTTAGGCAAATGATAAATGATGACCAAATCTTTCAAAACTCGTTTAAAAATATCAGAGGAACACCCCAATGGTGCCATAACATGATGTTGGATGTTCTAGCGAAATGTAGGGCTTTTGGACCTCGTACTTACTTTCTTACATGGAGTGCAGCATTGTTTAAGTGGACTAATATCATTAAGGTAGTTGCAACACAATACGGAGAGAGTTTAACTGATAAGGATGTCAACAATATGAATTGGAGTGAAAAAGTTCAATATTTCAAAAGGAATCCTGTGACTGTAGCTCGTCAAATTGACCATATTTTCAACAAGGTATTTCCCAAGATGCTTATTAATGGCTTGCATCCGATCGGACAGATTTTAAATTATAATGACCGAAGAGAGTTTCAGCATCGAACAGGTTTAGAACATGTCCATTCTCAAGTTCATATTAAAGATGCCCCCAGAATCAATGACAGCAGTAAAGATAATGAGGTTATTGATTTTATCGATAAATACATCACATGTTCACTACTAGATAAAGAGGGATATCCTGAACTATACGAATTAGTTAACACTGTTCAAAAACATCACCACACGTTCACCTGTAGAAAAAATAGCGGGTCAAGATGTAGATTCAAAGCACCATGGCCTCCTTGTGAAGAAACTCGCATTATACGTGGAAAACAAATCGATAAAAATGAATACAAACAGAGTAAAAGGGTTTTAGATAAAGTTCTTGATCAAATTAATAATTGTACCTCAGATCTCCAAGATGTTGCGCTTGATGGTTTGTTATCGTCGTGTGACCTTTCAAAAATTCAATATTTTTCTGCATTGGATACTGTTCAAAAGAAGCTGACGGTAATTTACAAAAGGAAACCTAATGAAACTAACATTGGACCATACAACACCGTTATGATTAGCCTTTTACAATCTAACATGAACATTCAATATGTCACGAATATGTACGCAGTTTTAGCATATATCACTTATATGTGCAAACCAGAAAGGAATATGAGTGAACTCATGAAAAAAGCACACAAAGAGGCAAATGGGAAAGCAGTCAAGGATAAATTACGTGCCATAGGTAATGTTTTTTTGACTAAGTTTGAAGTATCAACTCATGAAGCGATTAAGAGAACGCTTTCTCTTAAAATGCGAACTTCAAATATTGATGTTGAATTTGTTCCTACAGGGCCGAAAGAAAGGCGTATTCGAATGTTAAAAAACCCATCTGACTTAGCCAAACTTGATCCAGATTCTAAAAATGTTTACAAAAAGAATATGATTGAAAAGTATGAAAATCGTCCCAACAAATTAAAAGACATGTGTTATGCAGACTTCGCTACTACTTACACTTATCCAAAGAAAAATGAAGATGAAGAAGAAGAGGGAGCAAATGAATCTGAGAATGAATTGGAAAATCTTGAAATCAATAACGAATTACCCAAGTTAATTACTTTGAAAAATGGAATGGGAAAAATGAAAAAAAGAGGCCGTCCATGTGTTATGCGTTACCATAAAGTTAATAAACTTAAAGACAGAAATGAATATTATTTGGTACTCCTTCAATTATACATGTCCTGGGAAAATGAAGATAATATCAAAGGAAACTGTGCAACCTTTGAAGAGAGATTTCATGAAATAGAAGAGGAAATCAGGCCAAATATTTTGAAGCACGATGCTAGCTTTGGCAGAATAGATGAACTTGATGTCAATAATATGCCTGTTTATGATAGCTCTGATTCAGAATATAGTAGTGGAGGTGAACAAGATAATGATTATGGAATAATTCACCCAGATTTGATTGATTTAGATCATGAAAATGAAGCTAACGATGAGACAAGCGAAGCCTCTTCAGTACCATTTACTACGACCATACAAAACTCTGCCATGTTTCGTGAATCTTTTTACAACAACTGCTCTAATTTCAATGAAAAACAGCGCAACTTTTTCAATTACGTGTTCAAGTATGTAATAGCTAATAAATTAGCTGAGAAAAACCCCTCATTTGAAAAGCAAAACCCATTTAGAATCCTCTTAAGTGGTGGTGAAGGTGTAGGAAAAAGATTTTTAATAAAAACATTAACCGAACAACTAAAAAAGATTTTAAAAGAACCAGGTCAAAATTGTGATAAAGAACCATCTGTTCTTGTAACTGCATCAACAGGGAAAGCAGCGGCTAATATAGATGGAACTACCTTACATTCAGCCTTCAAATTACCAATATATGGAAAAGGAACTTATACCATTAATAAGAAATTAAGTGGTTCAGACATGCATGCTATAAAATTGAAATTCAAAAAATATTTAAAGATTTTATTGATCGATGAAATTTCCATGATTGGAGAAAGAAGCTTTGATGATTTGAATCGAAGATTGCAAGAAATCAAAGAAAATAACATAGAATCATTCGGTGGGGTTTCGTTATTATTAATTGGTGATTTTTTTCAACTGGTCCCCGTTGGACAAGATTCAATATATGAGCCAAAGCCTTTCAGCTTTGCTTGGGAGGAATTCCACCTTTATGAATTAGATGAGATTGTTAGGCAAAGTGGAGATTCTGAATTTGCAGCATTGCTAAATATACTGCGAGAAGGTAACCACACCTCAGCTGATATCGAAAAAATCCAGTCCTTTGAACACACCGATACAAGTGAGTGGCCTGAGAATTTTATGAAAATGTACCTAACTAACCACTTAAAAGATCAACAAAACAGTATTTCTCTAACGAAATGCAATGGTTGGAATAACAAACTCACCTCTATTGCTAAAGATGAATCGCGACCAAAGGTTACCCTAGGAAAAAATCGTTCCCATCAATGAAACAGCAGGGCTACCAAAAGAATTAACGTTATGTGTTGGAGCTAGAGTTATGCTCACAATTAACAAGGACATAGAAGACAAATTGATTAATGGCTCAACCGGAATAGTTCGTTATATTCAAGGACTTAGAAACAACAAACCTTTAGGCATGATATTGGTTCAATTTGACAATCCATCAGCAGGAAACAAACTAAAAGACCCTAGATATCGAGGTGAATTCAAAACATGTGTTCCTATCCTACCCGAAACAAAGACGTTTAAATCCAATAACATTTCTGTCACGAGGAAACAATTTCCACTTATCGTTGCATTTGCTACCACAGTCCATAAAGCACAGGGCAGTACGTTAGAATACGCTAGTGGAGATTTGGATCAGTCAGCTAGAAGTGGAAAAGGATCAGCACCAGTAACACCAGGACTTCTTTATACTCTTCTATCTCGTGCCACATCGAGTGATAAAATACATTTGTTAAATTTCAAACCTGACAAACACATTAAAGTCAATACTAAAGCCAAAGAAGCAATGATAGAAATGAGAGAAAATAAGGTTATTTCGATTATCCATCCATTAGAGAAAATGCATAGTCAAAACTTATGTCTTTTCAATATTAGATCGTGGAACTTGCATATCGAACATTCATTTTATCTCCGAAAAAATCATCACCTCTAAATGTTGCCTGTTATGCTTCACGGAAACCGGTCAGAATATCGAAAAAAGAGTACAGGATAATCCAGAACTACAAACATGGACAACTATACACCAAAACACTGAACATGGTCTAGCGATTACTTACGATACAGATGAACTTAGAGTTATCCGAGTTTTGAATACAGTTAGTAATCTTGAATTGTTCCCAGCTTTAGTAACCCTTGATAATAAAACTTTTTTAGTAATTTTGGTATACCGACCTCCGGCAAGTTCAATTCCTTTGTTTATACAATCACTCCAAATTGAGCTTGATCAAATTCGACAGCAAATTGATGTAGTGAAGTACTCTACTCTTATTCTTGGTGATTTCAATTTGCCTGAGCAGTTCCTTAACAATTCCTTATTTTTGAACCATTTTCAGCCTCGAGTTCCTTATAAAAAAAACGTGTATTGTGTCAAATAATGTCTTCGTCGACAAAAATAGGTGATACTTTGATTGACAGAAAGCTTGTTTGAATAGCACGATTAGATTTTCACGAAAGAGTTGAAAGTGAGAAGAAATTTCAAACACATAAGATTGCAAAATTATGCAAATTCCTTTTTTATAAGAAATAATTTGGTTGGAATGCTTGTAATCGGCACGGGTACCCCTTGCAATCTATTATTTTGATGAATATGTTTTAATTTGTCTAATCTCAAGACTGTTTATTATGAATATGTATAATCAATATTTATCAATGTTTTAAGTTGTGTAAAACAAAATAAATTAGGATAGTAGATCATATTCTTATAAAACGGATCCGGTTTTTAGCGTCCTACTTTCACTTTTAACCTTCCAATACATTGCCACCTCTCACTTCAGCCTCAAGACCTCCCAAGTCCCGCTTTTCCAGGGTATACCTGGAAATTCTACAATATTACATCATACTCGATTGTGTTAGTGTAATTGTGCAATGATATAACTGCATGCAATTACCATTTGAAGAAAAAGGTCACACCACCCTGAAATATTTTTAGTCGACTCTTTGTCGCGTCCCCAGGGCTCGAGGTTACAGACGCAGAAATTCCAAAATATTTCAAAACTTTTGAAAGACTTGAATCAATTGTTTATTTTTAGTATCACGAAACCACGATTCCCGTTTAACGCCCATATCGTCGATGTGCCTGGTGATGGCCATTGCTTGTTACATGCCTGGGAGCTCTGCATACACGCCAGTACCCGAAAGAACGTTTCATATCAAATGCTTAAAGATGCCGTTGAAAAGGAACTAACGTGTAATAGAGAAGAATACTTAACTTTCCTGACGGGAGATTCTATAACAAATTACGATATCAGTGTCCTGAAATATATTTACAAAAAAGACTAACAACAACGACTTTTGCGACAGGAGCGTCAGCCTGAGTTGAAAAAAGGATCGAATGAAGATTGTCCAACAATAGAAACCAGGTGGCCAGGGCCGGCGGAAGCGGGAGGCTAGGGAGGCTTCAGTCTCCCCACTTTTTAGCAAAATATACTTTTTTCTTAATTTATTTCCTAGAGAAATTTGTCTAATCTTAGCCTTCAGCCTCTCCAATTTTACGGTCGTTCTGCTGGGACTAATGGCCCTCTGTCGAATGGTACCATGAAAAGAGGCGTCTTTCGATTTATGGTCAAAAATTAAAAGAAATAACTTTTAACTTTTTAGTTTCTCATTCTCGGGTAACTTAATGCAGGTCCCAGAATTGCATTAATTTTTTCCGCCCCAGTTCCAGTCCCTAAACCATTACAAACTATACATTTTTGGAAGCGTATTTGGATGTAGAATACCGTATTCGGTGTAACTTAAATTCTTTCTTAGTATAATTAGAGATATCTTAAGAAAACCTGATTATGACGTCATGATTGATGACGTCATAAATACAAAAAGTTGAATATCTCGAGAAATATAAATCAAAACTTTATGAAATTTGGACCAGTGATAAAGTACATTGAGATGTTTCAAAAAGTTTTGAAAGTATTTCCCAAAATTAATGACGTCAGCAGAAATTGCAAAATTCGAATTTTTGCGATAAAATGCTGACATCAGCAAATTTTCAATTTTTTTAAAAAGTATTTTCCGCCTCTTGATGAGTTCTATCATTGGTCCAAATTTCATAAAGCTTTGAGTTTTAGTTCTTGAGATATTCAACTTTTTAAAATTATTACGTCATAAATAATGACGTCATAGTCACGTTTTCTTAAAAAAACTCAAATTTTGCTGGGAAAGAATTTAAGTTACACCAAATACGTCATTCTACATTCAAATACGCTTCCAAAAATGTATAGTTTGTTATGGTTTAGGGACTGGAACTGGGGCGGAAAAATTAATGCATTTTTGGGACATGCATTAAGTTACCCGAGTTTGATATGGATTTGTCACCATTCTTTGAAACATTAGCTTAAACAATTAAAAATTGACCGAATAACCTTTCAACCAAGCTTTTACCTTTATGTTTTAGAATCTTGTAACATGTCTCGGATGCACAGCGAAAGATTAGCACATGAAAGTAGCCAGAAACTTAGCGAAAGTCTACCTGACAAAGGTATTAACTTTTTATAAAGCATCTTCTATAGCTGATAAAAATGATCATCACTTCCAAAATTTAAAAGGAAAACTTTATTTTTAACAATCTTCTCCTTTCTTTAGATTTTTATCTATGAGTATGGTCACTAGTCGTATGTAAGGGGGAGAAATAATTATTCACTATTCGAATAGATCCAAACTTCCGTACTTTTTGCGTGTCCGCTACGATGGCTACAAAGCCTTACGTAGAAAATATATTTAATTGTGCTGAAATGATGGTGAGCTTAAATCCTTGTTTTTATTTCTTGTAGTCGATGTAGAGGATGAAATCTAAATCGTGAAGAGCGTAACAGCCAATTCAAAAGCCAAGCAAATGCATATTGAAACGCAAATGAGATTTGGTAAGTGCTCTTTTGATATAACTTATTGAAAAGATATTAAAAGTATTACCAAATTTAATCATACCAGGACGCTTGATGGTAAATTTATGATCCAACATTCTTTCCCAGCCAACATTCAGACATCACCGGCCATTTTTTCATGTTATCAACTTCATAAACGGATTAGGGAAACAGAACAATCACACATTGTTTGTTTTTTTAGGATTCAGAAGGAAATTTAAAGCTAAGTAACTCAAGTAAGAATATTGAAAAATTTTCTTTTTGGAACCATTACACTCGCCTTTGATTCTATCAAATCAATAATATGCCATAAAGCAAAGGTACTTTTTCTCGCGCGTATTGATTTTCGTGCACCAGCAAATTATCTTCAAATTATCAGTATTAATATTTGCGCACTGTCTGCACATACGAAAATTAGTACCTTTAAGGCATTATCATTATACGTAGATGCCCCACAGACGCCCCTCTTCTGAGAGAGATGTTTATCAGAAATTTAACCTCGATAAGCTATTCTTACTATGAAAAAGGCTAGACATTTTTTTATTCGTTTATAACCTCAAAATAATTTTTATCACGGTTTTTTTGGACTGTTAGTTAAAAAAAGTAGCTTTAAAGCTCAATTAAGACAAGACTACGAAAGATTTTTCTTCTGATTAAAAGACCTTTACTTCAAATTTTTGATAAACGCCCCCTTTTTTAAACGTCTCCCTCGAATAAGCGTCTCTCCTAAAAGTCATGAAAATTAATGAAGGCAGCCCTTTATTCGAAACAATACGGTGATTTAAATTATCATTTTTTTTAGTACCAGTACCTGTGAGTCATGTAAGCGGTCAAGGTGTAAACAATAAAGATGATTGCGATGATGATTGCATTATTACAAAAATAGTCAAAGCACATAAAGGCCAAAACTTTGAACCAGGTAATGATTTTTTGAATTGCACTCTTACATCGTCTGATTAGATCAAGAGTGTCCTAAGTCCATTTTTGAAGTTTTGAGAAAAATACATCGTGTACAGACTTGGAATGTATTCGGTCTGGGTGCGGTTAATATTTTCTCGTATTGAGCAGTCATGAAACACTTGATCTCGCAGGTATTGATCAAGTTATAAAAGACTAAAAAGTGTCAATATTTTCGCTTTTAGGATGCATCCCATCATCTGCAAATGACGGCTCACCACTAAGAAATGATATTAAAGCTGAAGAAAAAGGTAAATCTTTAGATTGAAAAGTTGACTATGCTCTTAAAAATCCATGGAATTAAATGGGACTTTTTTATGTGAGGTGTATCTGGGGGTCTCCGGAGTGGGAGGTTGGAAAAATAATAAAAAGATGTATTTAGGATAGCGTGTTGCTTAGAGGTGGATATATTAAATTGCTTTAAAAGAAATTTTCCTTTTATATTTTAATGTCAGAAATTTTCGCGTCAAGAAAATTCCGCGATATTCGCGAATGACCCCTTAATTTGCCAAACTAAATGGCCACGAAAAAACTATTTCGATTGATACGCTAAATTGATTCCTTGGAAATACAGTTTTCAACTTTCTTTGGTAATTTTTCGCTCATTTTAACATAAAACGGGCTTTATGTAACTTACTTTACCAGCAATTTTTTGTAGGGAAAAACCCAATGTCGCGAAGTTTAATTCCCGTGAAATAAATAAATCTTGCATATTCGCGAAATTAAATTCCGTAATAATACGCGAAATTTCGCGAATAGCCTGACTCACAAAAGTATTACTTAAACACATTTCCCATAAGTAAAAGAATATGCATAATAATTTCAATTTTTCATTAACCCAGATCAAACATCAGGCGATGATTTACCGAGTGTTCTTTGGAGTCCAAGATTCAAGGAGGAATGGAGATATCAGCACAGTTTTTCTCCAGAGTCATCGGGTAATTGAAATTACATTTATTCTTCATAAAAATTAAATCTAAAAACCACTGAAAGGAGAAGAGCAAGCAGTTTTTGATCAAAAGTTATTTTAACCCTATTCTAATCCACCCCCTGATACACCATGATTTACACCACACTGGTGTTGTTTTCCTAACATCTCAGCGAAAAATATTTTACATACTCTGAAATATTTTGACTTCCAATAAAATCCAACGAATATACTAAACTTCATGACCATAGACCAAGTAGATTAGGTTATGAATTTATTGTGCCGAGACGTCATAAAACCCTGTAAAACCTCAAAATCTTAAAATTGGCAAAACTTTTTATATAGTCATCCAAGTGACTTCGAATTTGGACGGGTTTTGATATTAATTAGAAGTTTTAAAAAATGCAAAAAAAATCATAGAAATGATTGCATCGTCTGTAATGACGTCACTTGTCAGCGGTAGGCGAAAACTTTGTGATGACGTCACCACCTTAATGATCACCGTCATGAAGGTGGTCATGCAGTTACTCAAAAACACGGGGATGGGGGTAACTTTTAAAGACAACAGCTACTTTACAATACGTTACTCCACGTAAATCATCCTCTAAGTTTGTCTTGTTCATTTAAAGTTTTACAGAAGTCTAAACATCAAAATCAGCCTTTTTATATTCATTGGATGTCTAAAATATATTAAAAATGGTAATTCAAGCCTTTCAAAGTAAAAAACCAGATGGGTACTACCCCTGCAACCCCGGGATACTTCCCTTGCGGACTGACGGGGGTGTTTTGCTGGGATTGGAAAAATGGATGAGGGGGGAGATAATGCACCTTTTTTCGTTTTTCTCCCTCGAAAAACTGATGGTTAAACTTTTTGATTTACTTCTTAGGCGACGAATATGGGGAAGAGGAATGTGAATCAGAGAGTGATACCGAAAACGTGAGCTCAGATGAATCTGTCATTGACATCCAGCCATCAAAGGGGACAGGTGAAAGGTTTTGGATTGGAATTGAAAGACAATTAATTGAGAAAGTACCCCACGATATTGACGGTCTCAAAGTGTACAAAACTTCTGCCACAAATAGAGATGAACTTTTACGAAAATTTAAAGACGGGAGACGCTGGAAAAAAGATTCAGGAACCAAATGGTCTGGCTACAAAAATGTACGGTACAAAAATTGCAGCGGTGGACTTTACTGTCCGAATCCCGGATGTCAGTATCTTAAAAAGTTTGAAAAGCAAAACAAATTACGCTTTGACAAGCATAATTCTTGCACCATTTGCGGAGCTCTCGGTGAGCCTTTTGATTGCGAAGCCACAAAATTTACAGCTTTTGAAAATGAGACAAGTGCCACGATATTTCATCGTGGAAATCATGTTTGCTGTCCAACTGTAGTATACGAAAGACCGGTCCAAGCTGTCAAAGATGCCCTTGCAATCGACCCAGCTGTCAAGCCATCAGCGATTCAGGGTAATCTCATCCTCAATTCAATGAGAAACCGAAAACCTTGGAGCGAGGTCAACAAAACTGTACGCCAGTTTTGTGATAAGAAGTCATTCTCCAACGAAAAAATCAAACAAGCAAAGAAATCAAGATTAGATACTGAAAATCCTTACGACGTAAATGATAAATTCTTAGTATACGACATAAACGAAAAAGAACAGTACGTTTTCAAACGTCCCTAAATAAGATGAAAGTGCTGTCATGGGCACTGAAATCTATTTTGAAGTTCTTGATTTTGTCTTGGAGCATGTCAATGAATATTATTTGTAATATTGAAATATTTTAACTGAATAAACTATGAGATTAAGTTTTGAAAGTTATCTCACAAACTTTTGTAATTTTTTAAGTAAAATTTTGCAAATTTTTTACCTTGCGAAAGTTAACCATGTTAAAGAAACAATTGAAAATATTGAATTCATCAAAAAAAGGCTGTAAACAATAATAGCCAACATAGCCTTAAATTTTTTTTCTGCTTTTTAGTACTTTTCCCCCTTTGTAACTTTTTCTGCTTTTTTCAATATTTTTTTAGGTAATACATGTGATTTGTTACTCTGTAAACATATATATGAATGACCTTTTGAACGTATTTGTGTAAGCCTAGCAGGGAAACCTCCTCCTAATTTTTAGATATTGTTGATATTTCACATGGACCCAGTAATCTAGAACTTTAAGACAGTCTTTTGATTGTTTTCAAAGTTACCTACGTTTATTCCCTAATGTATGTTTATTAGGGACCCTTGATTATCTGCAAAAATGACAATACCTTAATATGGATTTGAAAAAAATTACATAATTCAAAATTGCCTTTTTAGCCTTATTTTGATGTCTTTTTGTTTCCACAAATACTAAGAAAATTAGCAATCTCCAGTTTGAAAAAGCTAAAATTTAAATAATTTAAAATACATAATTGACAAGAGAACCAGATGTAAATGTAGAGGAACCAGGCGAAAATGCATCACTTCTTTTAACACAAGACTCTGATGGCCCAAGTGTTTGCTGATAGTTTCTTCTCAAGCCTGATGAACCAAGAGATTGATCCTCTCTTCTAGCTCTATAGCCTGATGGACCAGGAGATTGATCATCTCTTCCAGCTCTATAGCCTGATGGGCCAGGAAATTGACCCTCTCTTCTAGCTCTATAGCCTGATGGACCAGGAGATTGATCATCTCTTCTAGTTGTTGAGCCTGATGGCCCAGGAAATTTATCCCCCTTCTAGTTCTGGAGCTTGATGACCCAGGAGATTCATCATCTCTTCTAGCTCTTGAGCCTGATAAATTAGACTGGCCAGGAATCATTCTTTCATCTGAATCAAGTGAAAGTTTCGACCTGGCCTCATTGATTCCATTTTGCAAATTATCAAGTATTTTTGAAATTTCTCCATCCATAATTTTTGGTTATAAATCTAAGTAATAAAAGAAAATGACACAAGAGAACCAGATGTAAATGTAGAGGAACCAGGCGAAAATGCATCACTTCTTTTAACACAAGACTCTGATGGCCCAAGTGTTTGCTGATAGTTTCTTCTTAGTTTCTTTGTAGTGGCATTTTTCCTTTCGATTTTGAATTTAAAATTTCAGGTGGTATAGTGCTTAGAATTCACACCATTTTAAGTTGATTTGATCATAATACGTACTAAAGTCTATTCACGATAAGTGTGCACTCTTTTTTCATTTACCTATAACTTTTGAAGGAATTCTTCAATCTTTATAAATTTGGTATCATTAGAAAGATATTAGTGAGTGGAACAATTTGGAGTAAAAAAATCGATAAAAAAATTCTAAAAATGAAGATGAAAATGAAGAAGAAAAAAATGAAGATCTTTTAGAAAAGTGCTATAACTATCATTTTCACCGAAGCAAATCCTTGATTATCGAACGTCATCACTGTGAAAAAAATTCTCAAAAATAATCATTCAGTCAAAAGATATCAAACAAAGTTATAAGCTGATTGACGTCTAAAAACACTGTTTTCTCCTGTTTTCTGCTGTTTTTTGGGGTCAATCACTTATAAACTTTGTATCATAACTTTATCTTGAATAAATATTTTAGTAAAATTTTTTCACAGTGATGACCTCCTAAGATCAAAAAATCTCTCCAATGAAAATGAAAGTTATAGCACTTCTCTACAAGATCTTCATTTTTTTCTTCTTCATTTTCATCTTCGTTTCTAGAATTTTTTTAAAGACTTTTTTATTTCAAATTGTTCCACTCACAAATATCTTTCCAACGATACCAAATTTATAAAGATTGAAGCATTCCTTCAAAAGTTATAGGTAAAAGAAAAAAGAGTGCACACTTATCGTGAACAGACTTTAGTTATCGCATGACTTCGAGTGCAATACGAGAAATATTTTACGAGTTCCGAGATTTTTCCGTAATATTTTTCCGAGCCTTTAGGCGAGGAAAAATATCGGTAAAATCTCGGAACGAGTAAAATATTGAGTATTGCACGAGAAGTCATGTGATAACTAATTTATTGTCGACTCAAAAAAATTGTCCTCTTTTTGTTTTAAAAATTACTTCCGCCTTCTTCTGCTTCTGTGTACTTTCGAATGTTTTTATTCGAAAATCTAATTCGAACGTTAGATTCGAACAAAAACATTCGATATCTTCCCGCTGAAAATATTCACACAAAAACAAAATAGAGAAACATTTTTCGATCATTTTCGATCCAGAACTTTTGTTTTGAAGAGTTGCAGATTTTTCAGAAATGTATTTGAAAGTTTCTAGATTGATAATTCAAAATGCAGATGACGTACAGTATTGTTTCGATAGAGAGGAAACCCTCCATCATTGGATTAATCAGATTGATAACATTCAGTCTTTTTCTATGTTTTTGTTTCGATGACATGTCCATGGGAAAGAATAGCAGAGGAAAGGAAGTCCCACGATGGAAATGTATGCTTGTAATAATGGTTAAAGAATAACATTTTTTCAACAGCAAAACAATTTGGATGCTTTCTTGATTATCGTCAAGCTCTAAATGTTTCGAATTTTAGAAGAAAGATGTACTGTAAGGATTGTTGAGTTGAAAAGTCAATGACGTACGTTGTTGTCGAGAACGAGAATTAGGAGAGAACTTTTATAAAAATCACTCGTCATTTGGTTTAATCCAAGACATTACACTTTCCTTGTTATGTTATGAGAAATTTTATTGGCAAATATTGAAGAATCTCAAGTTTTTTTGTATGCATTGATAAAAAACAGTTTGGTTATCACGCGGACAAATTTGTCAAAAGTTGAAAATATTTGGGTCGTGTCAAGTAGTTTTATAATTAATTCTTTGTTCATCAGATTTGATTTTAGTGTCTTTTATGGAAGAACTCCAAAGTAAAAGTTAATCTGAACATATTTTTGTTGCGTTTTTCCCTTTGATTCCCAGCCAAGTCCTGTTTTGTTTTGATTTTTCTCCCGCCGCTTACCCAGTCCCCCAAAGTCAACGCGGTCATATTTCCAGACTAAAGAAATATGAAATATCGCAAATATCTCGATGCTCTCGACCAATCAAAACGCTGATATTTTTTTGGGTCGGCAATAAAGTTTTAAAGAAGTTAATAGGAAACAATTACTGCTTGTAATTCCTTTTATAATTGTAGTACATTTTTGGTTATATTCTTAGGGGCCTTTTTCTTCAGTTATCGGGAAAAACAAAGTCAAAAGCATCCACTTCAAAAAAGTCTGGTAAAGAACAATTCATCAAAGAATCCTTTACAAGAGACTATTGTTGCTTGATTAAAGCTAATGAGCAGACAACACCTAGTCGAGGTCAGATGAAAATACTTAATGAAATGTCACATGGAAAGAAGAGGATAACTTTCGACACAAATGAAATACATGCTGATTTTGTTTCCACAATTGAGTCGACCTTTCCACGTATCAAAAATTGTGGCGGATTTACCCTTTGGAAGGCCAATACTGGAGAATATTCACGTCCAATTACAAAAATTGATCTTCAGTTCTATGATATCAAGAAGTTGAGAATGAGATATATTTGTGGAAATGGCATTTTATATATCAGACTCCTTCAACAAAATTTGGATACATCTATCTGTTCTCGAGGCTGTAGAGATGAAAGCAAGTATTTTTCATATTATTACCTTCACATGTTTTAAGAAGGAATATCTCAATCTGGTATCACTGAGTGAAGGGCAATTTTAAGTATGCAATAAAGAAAGTATTTTCTCTGAAATATTGTGGTCATTATAATTCATGTATAGAATGTTTTTAAATGAACTTGACGACCCTCTCGACCCTCTGCTTGATTCTCTAAGCAAATCTAAGGTTAATGCGTACAAACTCCTAACTTGGGGTGTTTCATAAAGATACTGGCATAGGATGTCGACGGCAATGCATCCATTGTTCAGAGAATATTGAAGTCGATGAAATGGAAAACCATCACTAAAGCTGGTATGTTTTGATTGCATTTGTTTTCACTTTTGAAAGTTTTTTCTCAATTGTGTATTTGTAGATGCCATCTTATTATAATTATTATTCTGAGCAAATGTTCCTGTTCAACCGCACACTTTTTTTATAAGAATACCAGAGTAAAAATCGTCCAGAATGTAAGAATATATTTAGGGTGATATTTTTCAAATTTATAAGAATAAAAGGTGGAAAAATCTAAAGTAAAAATAATGTTTGGATATGTTAATGAATTAAGAATTTAGATGTATTCATGAATGTACGTTGACCATTCTGGAGAGAGAGCCATAAATATAATGAAAATTATTATAATTATATATAACTTAGTTTTACGTGTTGTTTTTCTTATTGTCCTGATTTTAGTGGGGGGGGCAATAGGTTCCTTTGTTAATTAATTGTTCTAGAGCATCCGTATTTTGCACACTATAGTACTCTCAATTGTATATATATCACCTACTGTCATTTTACATCAATATTTTTATATCGACCTTTTGTCTTTATAATATTTTCGCTTTTTAACATGTATATATAATAAAATCACTTTTTATAATTTTTGGACCTACATTGGAGGTCCTTTAAATTAACCAATGTTCGTTCGTACATCCGTCCGTCCGTCTGTTGGGCTGTTACTAGCTTTTCTCGGGATTGGCTCGTTAGTTTTTTCTGATTTTTGCACAGTGATGCAAAATGGTGATTCCCAAAAAGTGACGGAGCCCGATTTTTGGAGAAAAAAATTTTCCCACGGAAAATCCTGGAAATATGCTGGAAAACCCGTTTTTTTGGCATTTTCTTGAGATTTTATCATTAGTTTTTTCTGATATTTTGCACAAAGATGCGTATTAACAATGCCCAAAACATGGCTGAGTCCGATTTTTCAGGAAAATTTTTTTCCGGCCGAAATTTCCGTAAATATGCCCGATATCGCTGGTTTTGCGGTTTTTCTTAGACTTTTACCTGATATTACCTGTTTTTTCATACAAAAACATTATTGATAGCGACACCTTTCATTAAGCATGATTTGATCTTCAATAAAACTTATCATAAAAAATGTAAATATTCAAAATGGCGGAAGCACAAGACGAAAACTTCATAAACGTTACCGACCTGGTAGTAGAAATATCTGCAAACAAACAAGAACCATCAGTACCTTTTCTTGCAAGCTTAGATATATTATACCGTACCCCAAAAGATGACCTGACAAAACTTCTCGAATCCTACCTTGACAATGAAACAATCCACACACTCAGAGACCAACTCTTTCACATGTTTATGGACAAATTTGACACAGAAATTCTCTCCAACCATGGCTTCAACAAAGTAGTCAACTCCACAAAAAGTTTCACCCAGCACCTCAAACAGAGACAGAAATCAGAGACAACAGTAAATGACATCTACATCATTGGACTAAGTTTAGCAGAGAAAACTATTGTAAACAGACTTGCCCATGACATCCTTAAACCGTCCAGCATCACTACCCCCCAACAACCAGAAACTCAATTTCAAAACGTGGTTGAAACAAATAGCAAAGAACTACTTGAACAAATTGCAAAGTTAACAAAAACAGTGGAAGTTGTTGAAAAAGATAATAAGGAACTAAAAAGCTATGTTATTAACTTATACAGAAAATGGATCAACACTTCCTCAGAGACCATGAAACCACCTTCAACCAATCAGAGAAACAAACCCGATCACAACCGTATAACTGGCAAACCAAGACCATACTCCCTGTTCGTCGGAGGCTTCAATTCTAACCTCTCAGTAGAGGAGGTCTGGGATATAATAGCAAATGACATTGAACTGAAAATTGTTGAAATCACTCCCATCAAACAAAACAAAAGCAATCAATCGTTTAAAGTTGATATTGACTCAACCGAAAAAGAAAAAGCTTTCAACCCAGACATTTGGCATCATGGCTTAGTAATTAAACCCTATAAAGAAAAGTTCAAGAGCAAATCACATCCCCACAACAAAAGGCACCAAACCCATGAGCCAATCTACAACCACAGAAACCACCAATTCCACAAAGAACAAGACCAAAACCAACAGGATAACCCCAGGAAACCCCATCCCAACCCTCGTCACTACAATAAACAACCAAACCAAAACCACCAAACAAATTACTACAAACCGATAAAACGACAACCATATCAAATAGACAATCAACGACACCACCATCAAACCGGTAATCAACGACACCACCAAACCGACAATCAACGACACCATCAAACCAACAATCAACGACGCCATCAAACCGACCTTGGACAACATCAATTTGACAACCAACAATTGCACCAAATAGACAACCAACAAATCCAATTTCCTGCCAATGTAAGACAACACAATCAGATCCTCCTTCCACATCCCGCTGCCCTCCAACTCAACAACCAACACCCAAATTTTACACATACCAACAGATTTGCATGCCTAGACCAACAAGACTCTTTAAATACTCAGAATGGAGAATACTAATTTTGTATCACTAAATTGCCATGGTCTAAAGGCAAACTCCAAATATATTGACCTTTTATCTTCTACCTATGACATTATTTTTCTATCTGAAACATGGATAACTGAAGCTGAAAAAGTATTAATTCACAACTACCTTCTTCGAACCTGCACAGCAAGGCCTGTCAGGTCGCCCTTTCGGCGGGACAGCTATGATGATAAAACGTACCCTACCTACCCCAGAACTCATATCCAAAACAAGTTACAACACAATTGCAAAAATCAGCATGGAAAACTTTGACTTAATCATAATTGGAGTCTATTTACAGTCAGTTTCAAACAACCCAACATACAAAGATACATATCTATCACAGCTATCAAACATAGGTGGAATTATGAAGCAATTTGAGAACAGTTCAGAATTTATGATACTAGGTGACTTTCAATCTTGCCCATCAACCCATCCATCAGAAAGACTTGGTAAACAAAACTCACTCGCCGAGCCTTTAAATGAATTTGTAAGAGAGTACAACTTAACACCTATCAATATTACAAATGGCACCGGCTCATCCTACACCTACCATCATGCTACCTTACCAAATAAATCATACATTGATCATATACTACTTTCAAACAACATATTAAATAAAGTGACAAACACTAACGTATTACGGCAGAATTACCTTAACACAAGCGACCACCTTCCACTAGAATGCATTATGCAAGCAGACTTCTCATCTGGATTCAATGACCAAATTAATGACCCAAGTATTATCCCAAATTACTTGTGGAAAAATGACACTTTCCTAAACAAATTCAATG
The DNA here is from genome assembly GCF_902728285.1 of Clytia hemisphaerica. Taxonomy (NCBI): domain Eukaryota; kingdom Metazoa; phylum Cnidaria; class Hydrozoa; order Leptothecata; family Clytiidae; genus Clytia; species Clytia hemisphaerica. The sequence goes on from NW_027104048.1 coordinate 127,403, forward strand.
AAGCTGTTTTTAACACACCTACATCAGAAGCTGTTTCAACACACCTACATCACTCAGAAAATTCCAACAGAAATATTACTGAAGAGATAACGCACTTGCATAACACTCTAAACAACTGCGCCACTGAAACTTACAACAATCTAAAACTCTCAGACTTTCATTTTATTAAAACAAAACCATGGTGGAACACAGAACTAACAAATAAGAGAAAAACCCTACAAAGATGCTTCAACGCTTGGAGACACAACAACTTCCCACGAGACCCAACAGACATTTCATTCAACCGCTATCTGTATGCAACATCAACATTGGCACATATCTGCCTGGAAATTTAAACACATCAATCATTGTATTTGCTGATGACAAAGTCCTACTAAGCTCCACTCTAAACCACCTCCAAAGATGGTAGACGAATGTATAAACTTTGGATATCAAAATGGACTTAAATTTAATGCATCAAAAACTCAATATCTAATCTCTGGCAACTCACCAATCCAACATCCCAAATTGACTCTCAATCATCAACCGATCTCTACTAAATTACATCTGAAACACCTTGGCTTCAATTGGCAAATATTCAGAGACAAACTTTCCTTAAAACACCATCAAAACTCACGTATCTCCGAACTCTGGGCAACCACAGCATCTCTCGCGTCTTGTGGAATCAGAAAGATGCACCCAGCAATAATTGCGACAATATCTCGAACAATTGTCATTCCAAAAGTACTTTATGGTTTAGAACATACAGATCTCTCTAAATCTTTCATCGACAACAGCAATGTCGGTCAGCGCTAAAACAACTAATCAACCTGTCCAAACACTGTAGTAACGATCTAAACAAATACTTTAACCTGAACTCGATTTCGAATGATATTATCAACCGTCAAATTAACATGATACACCAACTAATGAAGAACCCAACAACATCAAAATACCTCTTGACACTACTTAACAGCACCTATGAAATACGTTCAACATAAATACTACAGTCTATCTTCAATACATGCACGCAGAACGGCATTGATATCTAAAGCATCATAATCAACAATAATATTTAATGGCCCTGAAGAAAGCTCCATTTTTGGCCCAGTCATTTTTTAAACAAATTTTATTTATTTTTAAACAAATACTTTAACCTGAACTCGATTTCGAATGATATTATCAACCGTCAAATTAACATGATACACCAACTAATGAAGAACCCAACAACATCAAAATACCTCTTGACACTACTTAACAGCACCTATGAAATACGTTCAACATAAATACTACAGTCTATCTTCAATACATGCACACAGAACGGCATTGATATCTACAGCATCATAATCAACAATAATATTTAATGGCCTTGAAGAAAGCTCCATTTTTGGCCCAGTCATTTTTTCCTGAAATACCTTCAGGGAAGAAATCTTCGCGGAATTTAATTTTGCGGTTCACAGCTCAAAATTCGGAAGTTTCACGGGAATTTAATTTCTCAGTTGAGAGAATTTTTTGTTCACAATATGGCCTATTTTGCCCTAAAAATACCAATTTTTGGGGATTTTTTTCAAATCTTGAAAATATTTGTGTTTTGCGGAATTTAATTTCGCGAATTGCCAAAAAACTTTCTTTCAAAGATTTCTTCCCTAAGGGTAGGTCAACCCTAAGAAATATTTTGTTTCCGGTTCACCGGCTAGGTGACAACTTTTTTCATTGTCACCCGGCAACTTTTCCAATTTCAACATTGTCTGCACTTGCGTGACAAATTTTTCGACGTTAGACACTTTCATTACGGCAAGCCTGGAAACAGAAGGGAAAGAAATCATCAAAAGGACCAAAAAACTCTTTCAGTCATTCCGGTGCAATTCAGTACCAAACCCCAAACTTCATCTAAGGCAACTTGTGACATCATCAGTGGCCTATTTGTAAGCCTTTTGACTATTACTTTAATCGTAGAAATTTTAGCGAGACTAATTTTAGCGTTTTAGCGAGTTTTCCCTATTTTCGCTAAAATAAATCTCGCTAAAACACGCCGAATCGCCAGATCGCCAAAATTTATCCACGCAAAATTTTTGGTTATATTGCCTTGATACATTTTTATCAATAGGAAGGGTTTCAGTGCAAAGAAATGCTAGAAAACGAACTCAATCAATAATGTAATACGAGTATTCGCTAAAATTTATCCAAAAAAAATCAAGATTTTCCTGGATTTTCCAAAAATAGTCAAAGCAAACATCGGTACAAGCTCCACACAGATACGTCTATTTTGGGGCATTCTGGCCAACTTGGTGCATTAGGGGTAGCAGGCTTGGTGATTTTCGGAATCAGCAACCAAAAAATGTCCAAAAATCTATTTCAAGTAGCCAAATTAGTAGTCCTGGCATTAGGCTAAAACAGTACACTCGTGATGAGATTCCTGGTCCCTTATCTCAGCTAAGGAAAATAATCGGGTAAAAAGATTTGGAGGTTTTTCTCAGGGTCTTAGAGTGAGTTTGTAGGCTAAATATAAAAAATTATCTGATTTAATCTAGGATTTGGGTGTTGTTTAAGTGTGGATAGCTTTACGGACGCGGTTTGACCTTTGTTCCTGTTCAGGTGTCGTGTGAAGATGAAAGGCTCTAGTTGAGCATGACTTCTCGGGACAATCTTCGATTTTTTTTTTTGCCAAACTAAATATGAACCTTGGAGGTTATTTTAGTCAACGGAACATTTCTGATCGATTGGTATATAATATGTATGGGGTTGAGTTGGAAACAAATATTCTCAGATAATTAATGAAATCGAAAACGAAAGTGCTCCAGATCTCCGGGATAGGAAAAATTTTAGACCATGATCCTGACCTTTTTCTTGATGAATGGAAAGTTTCTGTTGGATTGGTTTATATAGTCCATGGGTAGTGTGAAAATTTTGTCTCTAAAACATGTCATATAATATGCCGTTGGAAACGTTTTCTCACACTGATTCTAAAAAACATCACAACATATATCTGAACACGGACTTGGTCCAAGTTGTCATCAGTAATTAAAAAACAGTGGAAATAAAAAGTGGTTCATTTGAGACAGAACAAAAAATATTAATATTGTAAAAAATACGATAAACCCTGCCTTTAGATTTTAGGTGCTGACCCTCTTAGAAGCGCAAAAATTAGTTCACGTGAAAATGAGTACCCTGAAATTAATTGAAATCTTTCTATTCTTCAGGAAATTATTTAATTGATGGTAGCGATGGCTCAGAATCTGACTTAGGTATGTTATTCTTACTAAAAGTTCATTGAGAGGCTAATCTATGATTATGCTGATCTAAATCAAACTTGCTTTTAACAGGACAAAGAAACTTAGAATGGAGTCGTTTTGAGGTCAACTTTTATGTAGGCTACGGGCGTTCCCCAAATAATTTTGTTACCCTGTTGTTTTTAAATTGTTCTTGTCGGTGATTTCTACTGTTTTAGAGAATCCAAATCGGGGGGGGGGGGGTACTTTGGCTAAGGATAAGTTGTTCTATTGATCTTTAAATTCTGATTCATTATTGAAAGGAAATGAGTCATCAATAAGCTATAATGCAGTATAATGCACAATAGCAACAAAAAAACACACATGAGGCAGTTCGCTGGAACAAATTTAGACCATACGCACCCCCTATATCCAATCAAGTTAGAAGGGATGCTTGCCGCCTACATCTTATCGAACTAAGAGTGTGTGATTTGTTTCACTCTTTTGTTTAACCCTTTCGCACCTCAGTCCCCACTCAGTCTGCGGAATATTTTGGTTCAAAAAGTAAATGTGACGAATCTAATATCTTCAGGCAAGTGGGACCTTGAACCCTAGTCTCGTTTACCTTTTTTTGCGTGTTGAATTTTTTTCACTCTTGACCTTACTTATTTGGTACATCACTTCATTTGTAGTTCGATTAATTTTAGAAACAGATGGTGAGGAGTTTCGCCCTGATGAAGATGAAGATGAAGAGGAATCGGTCATTAAAGGTTCAGCTTTAGTCATCTAAATTTTAAGTTTTTAGGTCAATTCCTGGTGAAAAGCAGAAATACAAAAAAGTCACCCAAAATTAGTTCCCTTAAAGTATAGTCTCGACTTCCAGAATATTATATAAGGCGAGAGAGTTTTTATAAGCTTATTGTATAGGATGATTGGCGCAGTTGTTACATGCTATTTTCTATTGAATTTTGGTCAAATTTTTCTCAACTCAATACGGAATTTAAAAGTTGTATTCCATTGTTATCGTCACATGATACAATTTAGAAGCACTTTTTCCAAACATCTTTAAAATTCAATTCTCATCACAAGGTTAAATTGATATGTCCAATTTTTTATTTCAGACATACCGAAACAGAGAACTTACCACAGATGGTACGAAGAGTCTAAATCCGACTTTGAGAAAACCTTTGCGAAATGCTTGGCCGACGACAGAGGATTTCCTGGTATGATAATTTTTCGATCCGTATGCATTCTTCTAATTCCAAGATGAGTTTTCTTCACTTTTTGGGCCTACCTCCGAGGTCCTTTAAATTAACTCATGTCCGTCCGTTCGTTTGTCTCTTACCTTTTCTCGGGACTGGCTCGTTATTTTTTTTGATTTTTTGCACAAAGATGCGTATTAGCAATGCCCAAAACATGAGAAAGAATTCCCAGCCGAAAATGCCGGAAATCGCCTTTTTTTGCAGAATTTCATCGGACTTTATCCTACTATTTCTTTTTAGAATTTATTTTTAGAATTTGTAACTAGAATGCATTTCATTCATTTTAATTTTACTGTACTGAGGATGGTTCTCTGTTGAGAAGCCGAAACGTCTACTTGAAATAAATTTTACCAAAATGAACATGAAGCTTCGGTCAACTATAAACTTTACACTTAAGTTGTATGAAAGGATTGATTTGTTTAATAATACTATTTCTTTGTTTTTTTTACAAGAAAACGTTATCGATAGCAATGCCCACCATCAAGCGTATTTCAATTGTTAAAAACTGATATTTGAAGCCGGAATTCGCCGGAACACCCGTCGCCGGAAAATAGTTTTTCTTGAATTTCTCGAGCTGCACTTTATATTTTTTTTCATGAAATCACGTTACCGCGAAACTATGGCAAAATATTGGCACATCAAATACGGCAAACCTAGTTTCTAAACATTAAACTTATATTTTTCAAATTAAAAGCAGTACCGTATGCAACGCTTATCACTCCAAATCAAATAAACCCATATAAAGCTATCATAAACCTAGATGAAGTGAACTTAAACTAGGTTTCCAGACGTAAAACCAGGTTTAATGTTATAAAACCAGGTTTCATGTTATTTTCGAGTTCACGTGCGTGCTAAAAATGGTAGCTCATTATATAAAGGTTGTGAGGGGTGAGACTATGGCCGACGAAAATGACACCAATTCATCAGGCCATTCTTCGGCGATTTATCCCTCGTAAGTTCACAAATTTTTTCTTGCTCAGTTTGTGGTTTGATTTACGTGGTCGTGGTACATGACGAATTGTGAGTTTGAGTAAAACATTTTTCACAGAATAACAGCACATAGTTTTATACATAGTTTATTCTTCTAACTTAAAATGATAAACAAACAGCAATTTTCCTCTGGATCATTATAGAAATACAAGCCAAGACATAGACCTGTACTATTATTCTACCATATGTATATAATCACAATCAAATGTTAAAACCAAACAAATTATAAATTTATCTCTAAAAATGTTTTTTTTTTATTGCAGATTGCCTGATGATTTTGAACAAAATGTGGAGCTACTCTACAATGATGTTGCATCAATTCGTACATTTGCCAGCAACAAAAGACAAGGAGGTAAGAATATATATTTCACTAACCATCAAGACCCATTTTTTTTTCAGTCTAGGACTGTATTTAATTAAGAGACGACCCTAACTAAGTGTGTCCGTTTATTAAAAGACATTGATTAAAATTGTGTCCCTACTAAATTAAAGGACAGTCTCTACAGTAAATCAGTTCAGCAAATTGCATAGAATAGCTTTAGCGCTGTCGAATTCTGCAGCGTTGTCTAATATCGCAGCTTTAACCATTGTCAAATTTGACAACGCTTCTCTTTTAACCAAGAACGGGGTCACAGGGTGTGTTTTTAGAGTCAGGGTCAATTAACATAATACATATATGATAAAGATACAATATAGCATATTATTCTTACGGGGTCTCGAAATCATGTGTATTTTGTAGGATCCAAAAGTAAGCTTTTCACCCCAGGATTTTAATTTCCTACGTCTAGGGATTTTTCACAATCATCCTTGGCAGTAAGGCCACTTTGTCCGAAAAACCGTTAATTTGTTCAAAATAGAGAAGTTTTGCCTGATTTTGCTTCTTGTGATTGTACAAAACAGGTCCAATTATTTATAATTCTCAATCAGAAGTTTTGATTGGAAGCATTGTGTAGAATAGCAGCGCACTTGTTGCATTTCATGTGAAAGCGTTGCAAAAAACAGCAGCATTGCAGAATTTTGCAGCGGCTGTCATTCTATGCAACTTATGCCGAACTGAAATTAAGGGACAGGCACGTACAAATCTAGAGATATTTGCAGTTTAGTCCAGGTGAATCGAACAGTTCAATCATCGAAATAATCCAATTTTATTGGACCCGATTCAAATAGAATGATAGGTGTTCGATTACCCAAAACAACCTCTGTGTTTTTATTTTTAGTAAAACTCTTTATGGGTCAAATTCCAGTGTTTTCAGGTGTTTCCGAAATGATGTAATCTTGACTTATGCATATCAAGAATAACTTACCAAACTCATCGAATACCAATCAAACCCCATTAAACATCAATCGAACTCTATCGAACCAATCAAACCTCTTCAAACAAAAAAACAGTGATCGAACCAAGCAAGAAATTTTCGTAAAATTCAATAGGTGTTCGATTGGGTTCGGTAATCGAACACCTATCATTCCATTCTGTTCGTAATCGATAAAGTTCGATGTTTCAATTACAAATATCGGTTCGATAGGGTTCGATCAACATCGCCTGGTTAAGTTTTTTGTCCCTTACTTAACCTTAAGAGACAGAGTGTCCTTTAATTTAGAGACTGTCCCTTAATTTGAAGATGTCCCTTAATTAGGTACAGTTCTAGACTGTTTTTAGCACTTTACTTTTTACCCGATATACGAAAATCATTATAGCTGTGTTCACAATATTCCCAAAATGAACCAGACAATTTTTACCTCGTTTACTCCCTTAAGGAACTCATTTTCGCATAACTTGTTTTTGTATCTCACAGACATTTTTAAAGCTTATCAAATACAATAAAGGATTATACCCTAAAATAAGAGAATACCCAAAATGTGATGACCTTGCGTGGGAAAAGAATCACTTTTGATTTCTACAGAAAATGTGTCGATCCATTTGATTACCAATAACTTTATAGATCTTACCGATAAGAGTAGAATTGTTTACTAATAGAATGGTTTGTATGGATAAGAAATTTATATCAGTAACTGTTTTTAAACATGTATCAAATTCAAGGGAAATTTGAATGAATTTGATTGATTTTGGCTGTATTTTATTCAATTGATATCTACATACATCACATATGATACATCACATTATTTGAAATTATATTGTTTATCAGTCCGTCAGGTTTAATTTGATTTCTATTTATTTCAGGGCCAAAGCAAAAGGGTAGCAAGACCAAGAAGCAGAAAGGGCCTAAACCATCGACAGTTAAGCTAAAGATTTATCATTTACCTCCTGGGTCAGCCAAGCCAAAATTTTCAAAACCAGATAAAACAGTACACTTACACATGAGATGTGGTTATGGTAAGCTTAAGTTTTTTCAAATTTTGAAATTATGTGGGAGCTGCTTATTAATCTAAGTACCACTAGATAATTGAAGTAATGTCATTTTAATCATTTGATAAAAGGTTTGATTTTGATAAATTCATAATTATTTCATCGAAACTTTGAGCATGGTTTTTATTATTTGCTGACTTGTATGTATGTATCAAGAAAATTGATAAAAATTTTCAAAGTTTGAAAATTTTCGAAAATCGATCATTACAGATGGGTTGGTGTAATTTAAGATGCGCGATCTAACGGTTTATGATTCACGATGCACGATCCACATGCATAAAGTATGCTGATTATTCCTAATAATTGTCATGAAACTTATACAACAATTCTAAAACAATGGCATAATTTTTTCTCGCTTTTGTTTGCCACGGTAAATTTATGCAATAAAAAAGAAATTAGGAGTCATGGAGTGCTACTGCAATTTTTTTTCCGTCAGCAGACGCAGACCTGATTTAGTGGCCGAAGACCTGATTTTACATTTCTTCACGATTTAGCGGCTGAAGACCTGTAGAATTTAGCCATTTTTCTTCAAACAAATATGTTATTAGCGGTCGAAGACCTGTTTAGAAATCTTTCGATTTCGCAGAAATTTTCCAAACCAAATTGTTTTTCAAACTGAAAAGCTTTGTTGAAGCTACTGCATTGCAAGTATCGTTTGGTAAAATGTGCGCGCGATCTAGTAAATTGGTCCCTATATGGCTAAATTCTACAGGTATTCCACCGCTAAATCAGGTCTTCGGCCGGTAAGAAAATCTGTGAATCAAAAATTTTAAGGTCTTCGGCCATTAGCGCAGGTCTTTGGCTGCTAAATCGTGAAGAAATGTAATATCAGATAAAATCATCAAGAATAATCGGCTGCTAAATCAGGTCAGCGTCCGCTGACGGAAAAAAAAATTGCAGTGCTACTTTGGCACATGCAAAGTTTTGTTCATTGCCAGGCCTGTAATTGAGCTTCAACGAATGAAAGTTTGTAAGCTCTCTAAATATTTTATCATGATTAGCATAATTGGGGCATAATTATACATGAATTAACATATTTTATGCATGGATTGCGAATTGTGCATCGTAAATCATTAGATTGTGCATCTGAAATTACACCAACTCATTACGGATGTGACATGTTTTGAGTGTTCAATTCGTATCAACTTTGACTGATTAAATACCTGTTTTTAAAAGCATAATCTCTTTAAAAAATGTTTTTGCGAAAATAAGCATTTGACAAGCATATTCAAGCTTCATTCCAAAGTAAGAATAAGCATAACCAAGTTTAAGAAACTGTATGCGTATAAAAACATGTACTCACAATTTTTGTGATTTTCTTAGGATTCTAAAATTCAATTCATTAAAAGTTTTGTCATTTAATAAAGTTATATACTTCAGTAATTAAACTGTTCTACTAATTTAGACTGGTTTGTCAAAACAATGTTACCAAGTTGGTGGTAATGGCAAAGTAAAATTCACATCACTACCTCTGGGTGTGGACCTAAGAACATCGATTAGGTCACTTTTTCCTAGACTTAATGAGACTTTCTTTTTGTATACTACAAAACAAAATAAAACTTACCAAGAGCTTAATGTAAACAGTGAGGCAAATGAATCACCAAGGAGTAATCATCGTTACAAATGAGAGAGTCAATGAAAATCTAATGCCTCTTTCTCAAGGTACCTACCAAATCTTTAATTCAATGGTCTTGATTATTCTTGATGATTTTATCTGATTTTTTTAAACATAAAAAAGAAGCAATGAGCATCTCAAGCTTCTTCATTTCATGGAAATAAATTAATTGATATAAGTTGTCACTTTTGAAATAGCAATAAAAGGTGAATAGTGCCATACCCACAATGTTGAAAATTTAAAAAGTGCCACAGTGTTAGTTTTGAACAAATGGCTGCTTTTCATAAACAATCTATTTTGTTCTTTTTTAGATGGTAACATGAACCCTTCAAATGGTGGTTATCTTCTGAACAACTTATCCTTTCAATCTCAACTGTCTAATGAAACCTTAGCACATCAGCCACTATCTAGAATGATTAACCCAACTCAATCAATGATGCCAACACTTATGGATCAGAGCATATCAAACATATCAGGACTAGCAGGTAAGGCTTAAAGGAAATGTTACTGTATTATATGGGTGTCTGCGATGTATACACTAAAATCTTGCTCCACCAATGAATGAGTAAATTTATTTGATTGGCTTATTGGTATATTGAAAGTTGTTCTAATAGATATCATAAGTAGATCTTACATTGTATCTATAGACAAAAACTTCAGTGAAAGCATAAAACCAGAAAAAGCTAGAACGATGTTGAATTAAAAGAAAGGGAATGTTTAAAGAAAGTGACTTTTATGTAACACTCCTATCAACCTATTCTTTAAAATTATAGTGTAAAAACACCAATCTGTTCTTTATAAAAATAACAAGTTTTTAAAGATGTTATGTTAGCGCTTTAACCCATTCTATCAGTTTTTTTCTTTTGAAGTAGTAATAAAAGATGAAGAGTGCCATACCCACAATCTTGAAAATTTAAAAATATTCACAGTGTTAGTTTTGAAAGAATGTCTTCTTTACATAAACAATCTATTTTGTTCTTTTTTTAGATGTTAACATGAACTCTTCAAATGGTGGTTATCTTCTGAACAACTTATCATTTCAATCTCAACTGTCTAATGAAACCTTAGCAAATCAGCCACTATCTGTAAAGGTTAACCCAACTCAATCACTGATGCCAACACTTATGGATCAGAGCGTATCAAACATATCAGGACTAGTAGGTGAGGAAATGTATTATATGGGGGGTCTGTGGTATACACTAAAATCTTGCTCCAATCAGTAAATTTATTTCATTGGCCCTATTAATATATTGAAAGTAGTTCCAATAGATATGTCCAATTAAAAAGTAGATCTCACATTGTCAATTGGAAATATAAAACCAGAAAAGGCTAGAATGATGTTGAATAAAAGAAAGGGAATTTTTCCATTGAAAAGAAAGTGACTTTTTATGCATTTACAACTCCTATCAACTTCTACATTTAATAGTTTTCATTTCTGCCTGGGCTTGCCTGCATCTTTGGGTTTCTCTTCATTTGTTCTAATTGTTTTTGAATGTAAAATTCAATTGTTATCTATTATGGATAAAAAAACATTCAAGTTTGAATATTGTTCAACATTTTTCTAATGACTTCAGACTGAATCAAAACTTTAATTTCCTGTGTGGAAAATCCTGATAACACATAAAACATAATTTTTGTTAAAAAAGTGATCAAGACACGTCAAATTTAAAAAATTTTCAAAAAATATTGTTCTGTACAGACACTGACATCATCTGGCGGATTTTTCGGTGAGAATTCGATTACCTAACCAAATCAATTTTCATTTCAAAAAAGTGTACCTTATTTTGTCATGGTGTGGTCGAAACTCAACTTTTAATAAATTCATTTTTTGTTTGAATCAGACAAATATTATTTGGAAATTCTTTTCTGTATTTTTAGATGTTGATTTGAATCCATTAGCTGATCCAGTTGTCAACAACCTTACTAACCGTATACACCTACCAACCGATATCAGTTCGGCCCTCAGTGAATCATATTCTGTACCATCAACAGCAGATCTGGTTGCTAGACATCAGCCAACATCATTAAACTGCTCAACCATAAGTCTCTCACCTTCTGTACCATCAACAGCAAATCCAGCCACTAGTCATCAGCCAACACCGTCAAACTGTTCAACAATCAGTCTCTCATCTTCTGTACCATCAACAGCAAATCCAGTTGCTAACCACCAGCCTGCAACATTAAACAGATCGACCAGCAGTCTCTCACCTTCCGTACCATCAACAGCAAATCCAGTTGCCAGCCACCAGCCAACACTGTCAAACTGCTCAACAATCAGTCTCTCACCCTCTGTACCATCAACAGCAAATCCAGTTGCTAACCACCAGCCTGCAACATTAAACAGATCGACCAGCAGTCCATCACCTTCCGTACCATCAACAGTAAATCCAGTTGCCAGCCACCAGCCAACACTGTCAAACTGCTCAACAATCAGTCTCTCACCGTCTGTACCATCAACAGCAAATCCAGTTGCTAACCACCAGACTGCAACATTAAACAGATCGACCAGCAGTCCATCACCTTCTGTACCATCGACAGCAAATCCAGTTACCAGCCACCAGCCAGCAACGTTAAACAGATCAACCAGCAGTCTATCATATTGTACAGGTGCTCCATTACTGTCAGCGATAACTCTTCCTGGTGGATCCTCGATTTCTAGATCTCAGCCAATTAGAGCATCCGACATAGTTTTCACCATAAATTTAAATATAACGTATGGTGTCAACAAAGCCCAATTAAAAGTAAGACGCTCTCAATCACCAGAGGTTCTCTACTTAAAAGTTGAACAATTATTTCCCAATCTAATTGGGAAAAACTACCATTTAGTGAACAGTCTTGATAACAAGTATTACATTAGACGAAACACCCCATTGCATTTGAAAACGTTTGTTAAAGATAATGATACCGTCGAAGTTGTTTCAGAAGATGCCTCAATATTTAACAACCAACTAGACATACCATCCGATTTAACTTTCTTAGAGAAAATGAGAAGTGACACCTTGGAAAAGTTCACCCAAAGACAAGAACTCTTGATCAGGAGAACCAATTTAGTTGATGATACCATGACACAATTCAACTTCTCAAATAGTAATATATATGTCAGGTTTGAAGGCGAGAGAGGAGAGGATCTAGATGGTTTATCGAGAAGTCTTTTTCCTGACTTTTGGAATGCCTTTTGTGAAAAATATGGTATTGGTTATGATAACTATTTGCTAACCAACCCGTCACACTCCCTATCACCAATATTGATGAAGAATTTAGGTCAAATATTAGCTTCTGGTTATATGATTGCTAATTACATACCACCATTTATCAACAACGCAGTACTATTTCAGATTTTAACGGGTAACGAGCCATCCAACGATTTCACAAAGAGAGAATTCTTGAAGTGTTTAAACAGAGAAGATTTCAAAGTCTTGCAGAGAGCATCTGAAGAATCCGAGTACGATGTCAGTTTGAAAAATTCGCTGCAAGAGTTATTTGTGAAGTTCAACATGAATGGGATACCAAGTCCACACTCAATTAAAGAACTCACCAACCGATTAATTTTTCATGTAACGTTTGCTTTACCAGCGTGCCTTTTAAATTACATGAAAGAAGGTATTAAAGAAACCAACTCAATGCCGCTAAATGGTATTACCGAGGATCTATTTATTACTCTTATGCAGAAAATGAAACCTACTGGTGTTGAGGTTGCTGATCTTCTCGAACCAAAATACACTTTGTTAAAACGTCACGAGGAGAAAGTCTTTGAATTCGTCAAAGAGTTTGTTAAGCAGCTACCAACGGATGAATGCTGCAATTTCTTACACTTTGTTACTGGATGTGAGCGACTGGCAAAGATTTGCGTTGAGTTTAATGGTGCAATCTATCGAGAGCTTATGGTACCACTTCCTCACACATGTGGGCCTACATTAGAAGTTTCGCGATATATTGAAAATCAAGAGGACTTAGATGGTTTATTTCGTGGTGTTTTGAAAGAAAAAGACATCTGGGTACGTTACGAAAATCCCTAAGATATTGGCTCAAAAATATTCTTTTTCCTGTAAGAACGCTGAACAATTTTGTTGGTAATTTTGTTATGTTTGACTTTGCAGCTTTGGAAAGGACAATTTTTATTCATTTTTGTTTTTTAAGTTCAATTTTTTTTTGTTTTTTTTTAAGGAAAAAAGATATTTACGAAAAAAGACATTTTTAAGCATTGTAGGTTTATTTGTATATTTTTACGAAAAAAAGACATTTTTACGAAAAAAAGACATTTTTACGAAAAAAGACATTTTTAAGCACATAGGTTTATTTGATATTTATGTAGATTAACTAAAGTCTGTTTCAAAACTATTGGCAGTCCACACATTTTGGTTCATTGCTCTTGAAGGAAAAACGATATAATCAAAAGTAATACCTCGTTAAAAAGATAATTTTGAGTAGAATAACTTAAAGCTTTCAAATTTTTCAAAGAATTCGAAAATGAAGAGGAAAAAAATGAAGATTTTTTCTACTGGGCCAAAATATTTGAATCTATATTTTTCTAAAGCTTTGAACTTCGCTGACTTCAGATTTTTCACGTCTTTCTTCTATCAAAAGTTACAGCCCTCCAAAGTGGGTCCAATTTGCCTGTTTTTGTCCTTTTTATGCCATTTTTAGCCTATTTTGGAGGGCTGTAACTTTTGATGAAAGAAAAATATGAAAAATATGAATACATATTTGAAATCAGCAAAGTTCAAAGCTTCAGAAAAACATAAATTAAAATATTTTGACAGTAGAAAAAATCTTCATTTTTTTCTCTTCATTTTTCATCTTCATTTACAAATCCTTTGAAAAATGTTAAAGCTTTAAATTCTTCTACTCAGAATTTTCTTTTCAACAAGGTATTACTTTCTTTCAAGAGCAATGAACCAAAATGTGCGGACTGCCAATACATTGGAAACAGACTTTACATGTATATGATGTTTATTGTACTTAAGTTTTTTTTACTTTTAAGGTACTCACAAATTGCTCGATTTTTAACCTGATTTTTATAGACACTATTCTTAGAAATAGCCTGTGTTCTAGATAAATTGAATGGTAACCATGAAAAGCCCTTTTAGGACAATAGCATGTCCTCTATTTCTAGGCACTTTAGCCAAAATCCGGTCCACACGGGTTTGCTGAATATTGATTTTGAGCTAAAATAAGTACAATGATGCTATTTTTCAAAATAAAACCTTTCAGCGTTATTATATTTATTTCAGAGTAAAGGCCGCTACCCACTCAGCATTTTATGTTCGTCGAACAAGGCGCACAGCTTAATTATTGCATTAATTACATAAATCAAGCCTTCAAAAGCTGTCGCTTTGAGCGCGACAAGAGTTGAAACTTTTTAACTTTTTTCGCGAAGCTGAACAGCTCACCCTTTGTTTTTTTTAAATCAACCAATCAGAAAAGAGAATTGTTTTCTTGTACCGTGTGCAAAAGATGTGTATCATGTGCAAAAGATGATAAACAAAAGAAGAGAGAAAAACATGTGCTGCAGAGTGGAATGAGAAAAGCGTTCAGCGACCAAAGCGCCCGAGCTGTACGCCTTGTTCGCCGACCATAAAATGCTGAGTGGGTAGCGGCCTTAAGCCACGTTATTTTCACCAACATATATGGTATATATATTATTTAGTTAAAATTTAGTTCAATTAAAAAGAAACACCAATTACTCCAAATTTGAGTCTAAGCTTCAAGGAGTGGCATCATGGCAGACGGTCGCATGAAAATCAACTTTGAGGAAATCATTTTAAAAAAACTTATGAATCAATCACACATTGAACTTGTGAAAGAAGGAGAATTGAATGAGTCTTGTAGTGATGACATTAAGAGCACTATGGATTTTATTGACCAAATGTATGTTGAATCTGAGGTGAAAAAGGCTTCAGACAATCTTAACGCGTTCATATGTGATGAAATCAAGAAGAGTTCAGGATCCAAACCACAGCAGGGGAACGAGGATACATCTGGTTTTATTAAATGTAAGGATAAAATGATAAATATTTTGGAAAATCAAATCATTTTTTATGAAGAAGAAATTCGTAGAAAGAATAATCTCATAGACTCTCTTTTACAAGGCTGTAATACTCATCAAAACATTTCTTTTTTTCGCAAAAATTGTGAAAATGTTACACATCATCCTATTAAGTCGACGTGTGATGCAAAAAGGGATGTTATTAACAACGAAAAAGTTACTATCAGAAATGACAAAGAAAATCTTATTGGGAAATCAATTAGTCATCATCATAGCCTTAATACAAGTGTAAATGGTTTTCAGAGAGAGAAAGAGAAAGTTAATGAAAACAACCCTCCTAAGAGATCTGATATTGATGATATAAAACTTGAACAGAAAAAGAGAGAAATGGTGTATATTTGTGGTGACAGTATTGTGAACGGAGTGGACGGGGATGGCGTGTCTTCGAAAGACTTTTGTACCGTGGTAAAAAGTTTTTCTGGTTCTACCTCTAAAGATATGATAGACTATGTACGACCTACCGCACGGAAAAAGCCGAATAAAATCATCATACACGTTGGGACAAATGACATAATCAAAGGAATTAATGACACAACGGATAACCTTCAAACCATTATTGAAACAGTTCGAGAAATTAGTCCGGAAACACAAATTTGTTTCTCTGAGCTTTGTTTGAGAACTGATGTTGGTGGCAGATTCACTAAAGTTGGTGAGAAAAATAAAGAATTGAGAAAGTTTTGCTCGGAACGAAACATTGGTCTAGTGGAAAATGGTAATGTCGATCATTCATGCCTAGCAAGAAAGAAGCTGCACATGAATCCGAAGGGTCTGAAAACCTTAGCTCTGAATTTCAAATCTTTTTTGGCTAAATGTTGATTCGTGTTTTCTCCAAGTTTAAGTAGTGAATCGGAGGACGATTCTGACTGTATTGATAATCTCAAACAGCAAAAGTTGAAATTTCCTTTAAACCTAACAATAGGGTATATTAATATAGATTCTGCACGACATAAGTTAAAAGATCTCCATAGTTTTTTGGGACAAAACATAGATGTTTTAGCAATTTCTGAAACTAAGCTTGATGAATCTTACACAACCAGTACTTTACTTCTTCCTGGTTACAAGACACCTCTGAGGCTAGATTATACTGACACCAGTGGTGGTCTTTTAGTCTATCCAAGATCTGACATTTTAATCCATCAGCTAACATCTTTTGTTTTTCCCAAAGGTTTGGAGGTCATTCCCTTTGAAATCAATCTCAGGAAAACTAAGTGGTGCATTTTTATGATTTATAGGAACCCTACTATTTATAAAACTAAGGAAAAGATTGATCAATTTTTTTCTTCTTTGTCTTCTGGATTAGATTTCTATAGTCAAACTTATGACAATTTTATGGTAGTAGGTGATTTTAACTTAGAACCCAATAACCAAGTAATTAAGAATTTCATGGATGCACATAACCTTTATAATTTGGTCAAACAAAAAACCTGCTTCAAGTCAAAAAATGGCACTTGTATTGACTTGATTCTAACGAACAGGAAGCATTCTTTTCAATTCACTGGTGCTTTAGAAACGGGTTCTAGTGATAATCACTTGCTAATTCATACTACGATGAAATCTACATTTGAGAAATTACCACCTGTGAAAAAGAAGTACAGAGACTATAAAAATTTTGACTCAGTTTTATTTCTTAACGAGCTAAATTATCAACTTAAAAATAGAAATATTGTTGATTATAGTGTATTTGACAAGATTTTTGTTACATTATTAGATGAGCATGCACCTCAAAAAACAAAGTTTGTCCGCGCTAATAATAAGCAACATGTAACTAAGGATCTCAGGAAAGCTATTATGCTCCAATCCCAACTTAAACGCACTGCTAATAAAACAAAGAATCCTGAGGATGTTGCTCGTTATAATCGTCAGAGAAACTTTGTTGTTAATAAAAATAGGAAAGCTAAGAAATCTTTCTCCCTCAAAAATGACCCAAAACAATCTCCCAAGGGATTTTGAGACACCTTTAAACCTTTGTTCTCAAATAAGGTCAATATTGCGGGGGAAAGAATTCAGCTCGTTGAAAATGGAAGTATTTTATCTAATGACTTGGATATTGCTGAAACTTTCAACGATCATTACAATACTGTTACTGACAGATTGGACGTTCCAAGTTGGAACAATGTTACAGGTGAAGGCTCTGATAGTGTCAATTCCGCCATAAATAAATTTGCTGATCATCCAAGTATAATCAAAATTCTTGAAAAAAGGCGTGATGTTGATAAATTTGAGCTCTCACATGTGACAAATTCAGATATGCTTAAAGCCTTAAATCATCTGAATGAATCCAAGTCAGTCAGTGGTAGCATTCCTACAAAAATCATAAAGTTAGCCAAATTTGTTTGTGCTCCAACTTTGACATCATGCTTCAATCTCGAAACTTTCCTGACAGCTTGAAGCTTGCTGATATAATTCCAGTCCATAAGAAAAACAGCAAACATGACAAGGATAATTACAGGCCCGTCAGTCTCCTCCCATCTCTGGCTAAAATCTTTGAAAAACTTATTTCAAATCAACTCAACACCTTCTTTGAATCATTTTTCTCTAACGGACTCTGTGGTTTTCGTAAACAGTATAGCACGCAGAGTGCTTTACTAAATATGTTACGAAAATGGCAGAATTCACTGTCCAAATCAAAAAAGATTGGAGCAATTCTGATGGATCAGTCTAAAGCCTTTGACTGTTTGCCTCATGATCTTCTGATCGCAAAACTTTATGCATATGGATTGGATTGTAGAAGCCTAGCTTTTATGCAAAGTTATTTAAAAAACAGAAAGCATAGGGTCAGAGTTGGTTCATCGTTCAGTAATTGGCTACCTTTGCTATTTGGTGTGCCTCAGGGATCTATTTTAGGACCTATTCTTTTCAATGTTTTTATCAATGATTTGTTTTTCTTTGTTAATGAAGACGACCTCTGTAACTTCGCTGATGACGATACTCTGCACAAAAGTGCTTCGTCTCTAGATGAGGCCCTCGAAGCTTTAATTCTAGACCTAGAAATCATTCTAGCTTGGTTTAAACACAACTCCATTGTTGCAAATCCAGAGAAGTTTCAGGTGTTGTTTCCAGGCACAAAGAATGCAAATATAGTTTTCAATGTTGGAAATATTACATTAGAGTCTTCCGAGAGCGTGAAACTGCTTGGAGTAACTATCGACAGTGGCCTCACTTTTTATAATCACGTACAGGACATCTGCAAAAAAGCTGCACAGAAGACCAAAACTATTTTTAGAATTAGAGCATATTTAAACCAAGAGCAAGCAGATTTATTATTTAATAGTTTTATTTTATCTGCTTTTAGATATTGTCCTCTCATCTGGATGTTTTGTAGTAAATTGGCTCACAACCTTCTTAACGAAACTCATTGTAGGGCCCTCAAGGCTAAGCAAAATTCTATCAATCTTAACTATGATGAACTTTTGAAGAAAGCCCAATATTGAACAACATCATCCACTCTATTAAATTGTTCAGAAACCATCTGGCCAAAGTTTTGTCTGCCAGGGACTTTGACTACATCAACCCTTGAATATGTGACCAAGTATACCTCTCGAGAGCCGTCAGCTTTTTTCTTCTTCAGGGATTTTTTTTGTTCTTTCGGGCTATCCGCCGAGCCAGGAAAACCACATTGGGAATCATTAATAACGGTAGGGTTGATTGGTGTACCACATCGGGAATCATCAACAAGGGTGGGGGTGGGTTGATCGGTGATCGGTGTAATTGGTACAACACAAGGAGAAAGGGGAGCCTCATCTGAATCAAAACTGTCATCAGGGAGCAGTGGGGGTGTCAAATCGTCAAATGTCAAGGATACGTCAAAAGTATCTAAGGTTATGTCGTCCATTTTTAATATTTTTGTCACTATAATGTAAATAATGTACATATGTATAGCTTGTTTATTTTTCTAACTAATTGTGGCCTTAAATTAGGTTTTAGATTCTTTATATTTTAGATTTCCTACTGTATATACTTTATAAAAGGGCCTCAGTGTGATTTCTCATTATTTGTTTACATTTACGGCTACCATTTTGAAAAAACCATGTGTAGAGCAGTGTAGAAGCCTTTAAAAAATAAGTTATGTGCCATGCTAGGGAGAGTCATTTCAATCTTTTTTTTCAAAATTCAGACAATCTTGTGCATAAATTATGAGAATTTATGAAAAATTTGCTATTTTGCACTTTTTCCACCCCTCCCCCGTCTACAATGCTGAATTAGGAGTTGGAAAGCAAAACTGGGCCAGCTATATCATTCATCAGGATTGTAAACTGGGGGGAAGGGGTAAACACATTATAAATCTTAGTCTAGAATCAAAATTCTCATTATATTATGCACAAGCTTGTAGTTCGATTATAGACCTTTTTTAAAGAGGCAACCATGTTGAATAATTATGTAGTCCAGCATAAAAACAATGATACAGCCATGCATAATTACTGTTTCATGCATATTATAATAATTATGCATGGCGATATCATTGTTTTTTTGCTGGACTACATAATTATTCAACCGGGTGGCCTCATTAAAAAAAGGTCTATCGAAGGTATCGAACATTATACTCAAAGCTTTATTTCCAGCATATTTTCTCAACCTTAGACAAAAAATCCTCGATTGGCTCCAGTCCAAGCATTGATTCATCAATCAACGACTCATCAAGCAACGACTCGTCCGAATTAATTGTTGGTTGTTATCACAGCGAAATTCAGAGAAAATGAAATTTGGAGGAAAATGAAATGGCGATGGCTGTCTTCTCTAAAGACAGGAATGTCAATGAATCACTCAAATACTATGAGATTCAATATGTATGCAAACACAGCGGAAAAGCTCGTTCACGAAGCACAGGCAAAAGAAAGACAAGGTAAACTTAAAAATTAACTTAAAATTTGAATGTTGATTTTCAAGCTAATTTATTCCATGCATAGTTTGTACACCCCCTTTTATTTAGATAAGAGCTGAGAGAGTTTTGAGCTCTGGTAATGTGTTCAATCTTAAACATTTTCATATTGAAATTTATTTTTCACAGTTTTGGGGAAAGAATACTCCAAATATTGACTCTAAGGGGCCACTCACATATCGATGTTTCCTTCCACTAGCGTCATAATGACGCAAGGGGGTGGGGGTAAGAGGTAGTGACGCTAAAGATAATGCATCAAAAACATCGACTTTCAGGGCTGATTAAATTCTAATTTTTCTAACAGGTAAACCCATTTTGCTTTCGCTCTTTTTCATGATTTTTACACAAAATATCAGTGCGATCGGTGTCAATTGGCAGAGACAAGCCAATTCATTTTCGAAAAGTTTGAAAATATTCAAAGTAATCCTCGCTAATTCACCTAAGTACAATGAGAGGTCTATTCTACTTTATAACTGATTTATTACCTGTTCAACTATTTTACATGTCAAAAAGTTCATAACTTTTTTAATAAAGAAGGAACAAATACTAAAGTAAAAAGAAGAAGATAAGTAATACAATTGTACGGCAAATGCTGCTACGCCGGTTAAGACAGCACTAACAGGGATGCGATCAACCTGAACCTTCAGAGGTTAAAAGTTCAATTAGGGGTAATACTGTTCAACCCTTCAACACAGTACTAACAGGGTTGCGATCAACCTGAACCTTCACTTTAGAGGTTAAAAATTCATTAGGGGTAATACTGTTTAACCCTTCAACACAGTACTAACAGGGTTGCGATCAACCTGAACCTTCAGAGGTTAAAAGTTCATGCATGGCTGCTGCCAACATCGATGAGGAGCTTGCTTTCCCAGAACTTTCAAAGAAAGTCCTTTCAACCAATGGTTTACGTTGCGCACACATAAATGTCAATGGGCTCCTACACAAAATTGAGCAGATTCGCTTACTCCTATCTGAATGTAAATTTGACATACTAGCTATTACTGAAACTCGCTTGAAAAGAGAGGTTGGTGATGAAAAGATTACAGTCTCAGACTATGAGTTTATTCGTAAAGACAGAAAAGATGCTAAAAACAACTGGGGTGGAGTTTTGATTTATCATCTCAAAAATTTGAACATTGATGGATATGAGATGAAATGTAAAACTGGCCGCACTGAAACTGTATTTGTTGAAATTAGTGTCAAAAATGATAAACTTATTGTAGCTGCAATCTACCGACACGAAAGGGATAAAAAATTCGTCAACACATTGGAGCTTGTCATGAATCAGATTGGTCATCGAAAGAACATTATCCTACAGGGAGATATAAATATTGACATCCTCAAAGATAGCTCACTTGCTGCAACATTTAAACGCACGCTTTATTCATACAACTTGAAGAATATTATAAAAGATCCGACACGCATCACACCAACATCGTCCACTTTAATTGATCTAGCAATTCTCTCAAACCCTTTTTCAGTTGCAATTTCTCGAAGCTTCAATACATGTATATCATATCATAACCTTGTTTTTGCAAACCTTGATATTGCCCTCAGAAGGCAAAATGCACCCAAGTTGATCACAGTTCGTAACTATAAGGATATTAATATGAACAATCTGTGATATGATCTTGAAAGCGCACCTTGGAGCTTGATCGACTTGTTTGATGATCCTGATGATGCATTATGGTGCTGGGAAACTATTCATAAAGACATCATAGACAACCATGTTAAAACAAGAAAGGTCAAAGTAAAAAGTAATAATGAACCTTGGATGACTGGTGCCATAAGAAAATCTCTTAATGAACGTTATAAACTGTTTGTTAAAGCAAAAAATACCGGTAAAGGATCAGCTGAATGGAAACAGTACAAAAAGAAAAGGAACTCTTGCACTAACTTGATCCGCAAAGCAAAAGCTACTTATTGGAAAAACAAATTTGACAAGTCTAATAATAGCAAATCATTCTGGAAAACTGTCAATGAATACAACAGTGGAAAAAATACTTTAAAAATTGGACCATTGCTTGAAAACAAGAATCTTATAACTGATAATTTTGAAAAATCTCAAACAATGAATATTTTTTTGCTAATGTAGGAGAGAAATTGGCAAAGAATGTTGAACCAGTTAATGACAACTCAAATGTATATCTGATTACCCCCACATTATCAGAGATTGAGCCAGAAATCAATGAATTTAAAAAGTGTTTTTCCTCAGCTGTTAAAAATGGAAAATCTTGTGGCCCTGATAATATTTCTTCAAAGGATTTACAATTACATCAACGTCAGTTTCAAGCCTTTTCAAAGTTTTTTGTAAAAGTATTGAGCATGGGTCCTTTCCATCTACTTGGAAAACTGCAAGGGTATCCTGTTTATATAAAAACAAGGGATCAAAGAAAGATTGTGGTAATTATCGCCCTATCTCACTGTTATCTATACCAAGTAAAGTCGTTGAGAAGTTCATTTGCAATGCTCTAGTTGGTCATTTGGAATCATTCAATCTTTTCAGCAATTTTCAATGGGGTTTTCGCAAACAGAGCTCTTGTGAAAATCTTCTTCTTCATATGACAGAGAAATGGCTGAAATCTATTGATTCAGGAAAAGTTGTTGTTGTTTTATTTATTGACTTTCAAAAAGCATTCGATAGTGTAGCTCATCCTATTTTGCTTGATAAACTGGCTGGTTGTGGAATATCTGGATCATTTCTTGAGTACATAAAATCCTATTTAGATGATCGTTCTCAGTATACAATAATCAACGGTATTTCATCAGATAAAGCAAATGTTCGATATGGTGTACCACAGGGATCCATTGATAGGTCCTAACTGTTTCTCATCGTACATCAATGATATGCCAAGTGAAGTCAATCCTATTGATGGAGAGCTTGATATGTTTGTGACTCCCCAAGTGATTTGAAGTACATAAAAGTCCGATCGGTAAAAAGACCGATCTTCTTTGGCCTCTACTTGACCGGTCTTTTTACCTTTTGGGCCGCTTGGATATTGAAGAAGGCCGATGCGAGGCCGCTTATTAAAAGCGGCCACAGTGAAGCGGCCACATAGTAAGTTTTAAGCCGCTAACAGCGGCCCTTATCGGACATAGCGGCCATTAGCGGCCATTAGCGGCCCTTAGCTTTGTTTTTTAATTTACTTACATTTTCAAGTACATTTGGAACAAAGAAAGATTTTTTCAGAAATCAAAAAGGGCAAAACAAAAAAAAAGATAAAAGGGAGGGCGCTCGAAATAAAGAAGGACCTAAGAAGCTATCAAATGTTGTAAAATAAAATGAAATGATTGCTTCCCCAGTAGAGAAGGGGGAAAGCTTCCAAAAGGGCATCATGCAGGCTTTGCTTTCTTATAAGCTCCTGATTTGTCACAAGCTCCTGATCTGTGATGTTTCGAATGCTTGATGCAACTTTTAGAATGCGAGAGAGAAAAAGTGAAAATCACGTGAAAAGAAAGAGACACACTCAGAAGGAGTGTATTTCATCACTATTTTTGGTAAAAGTTCACGTGATAACAGGAAGTAAAGCACGCAGACGGAGCTCAATGTAAACAAACATTTAGTAAAAGTCTGCACTCTGCTTCGTTCGTTGTTATGATTTGAAAAGAAATGTAAGAGAGCAAAGTATTTCGCTATTCAAAAATACTAGATAAACAAATTCAGAATATGTAAGTAGTTAAAAGAACAATTTTCAAGACAACCCTGTCTCACCACGAACGATCCTTTTGTTAATATCCCCGTCTCAGTCAGTGGAATTCTCTATTATTATTCTAGACAGTGTAAAATTCTTTATAGCCGAAATTCGGTAAAACTTTAACCGAATTTCACAAGCTTAAGCCAAATTCAATAATTACTTTTACCGAATTAGTTAAGCTTTTTACCGAAGCGATTCGGTTAAACAGCCGAATTTAACCGAAACCATTTTACCGAAATTCGGTTATATTTTTGAGAAGATCCCTAAGATATAAGCGAAAAAGGATTAATTAATCGAATACAACAAGGATTAAATAATCGAATATGGGAGATTAAAAATAATTGAATATAGGAGAATAAATAGTCGAGTCATTAATCAAACTTCATAAACGAAAATCGATTATATCTTTGAGAAGATCCCTAAAGAAAGCCGCTAAATAGGACGCTGGCCGCTAAATAGGCCGCTGGCCGCTTAGCCGGTCTCTCGATCAAGAAAAAGCCTCTAATAGAGGCCTTGAGGCCGTTCTTGGAAAAATTCCATTGGCCGCTTCATGGCCGATCTTCTAAAATGTTAGGCCACTTGAAATTTCACTTCGCCCGCTATGAGACCGGTATTTTACCCGCTTTAGCCGATCGGACTTTTGTGTACTTCAAATCGCTTGGGGAGTCACATGTTTGCAGACGACTCAACTGTTTTCGAGGAGGGTGACACTGTTGATTTAACAATGGTATAAATGGCTGTTACTGCCAAAAAAGTTGAAGTGTATTCAAACAGAAATTCTCCAGGGAAATCCAAGAGTCTTGTTATTTCAAAGAAGCCTTTTATTGGTACTTTACAGACTGTAAAACTAAATGATAAAGTTGTTGAATGCGTCCCCAATACAAAATGTCTAGGCGTGACAATAGACCAGCATTTAAATTGGGAAGCACAAATATCCGAATTGTGTCAACAATTTTACGCAAAAGTTAAGAAACTCTATACTATGAGAGCCATGTCGAAAATTACCTTATTGACAATTTATTTCCAAGGTGTCCTTCAAGACTTACAAAATATTCACATGAAAGTTGCTCGTTTTATAATGCGTATTAAAAAGTCTGTACCCGATTATGAAGTCATGAAAAAGGCAGAGTGGAAACCAATTGAGTATTATTACAAGCGCTCAATAGCATCAAAGGTATTCAAAGTTTTCTATAATCTGTCACCAAAACCACTTTCTTCACTGATATCAAGAAGTGAAAAACGCAAAAACCGGAATTCATTTAAACTTGAATTGCCCAGATATAATTATGTTGGTTACAAGAAATCATTTTGCTATCGGGCGACTAACGTTTGGAATGTTTTACCAGTCGAACAAGGCAAAAGACTTACAACCAATTTAAAAAAGGTTTGACTGAAAAAAAACTTGATAATTCACCTTTGGCACCTTAGCCACTGGTAGAGCCTTACAAAATGATTTTATATATTACTAGAATCATCAAATTATTCTAACTCTTCTAAATTATTTATTTATTTCTCTTTGCCTCGGCGCAGTTGTTAAAATCCAAGTTCTGTAGGTTGTGTCTCAAGTTTTGCTAAATTATTTCTATCAACTTATTAATCAATCCCCTTGTTCCTGTGTCTGGTCTAGTCAGGACAATCTTAAACTAATAAATCCAGGTTTATATACTTTTTTATAAAGACTTTAATACTAATTGATTTTAACATATTTATACAATTACTTGTTTTATTATGATCATGCAATAAATATCATCCATTTATTTATATTTTCATAACTATCTAATATTTTATTTTACAATTTTAGTAGGTCCACATCAGTATTTTACTGCATTGTATATTTTACAAAACTTAGACCTTCTTTACCAAATAAATTAATAATAATAATAATAAATCTCTTTACACATTATGGCTCGCAACGGAAGCTTGACAAAGGTACCAAATATCAAGCCATTGACTTTCTGAAGGCTGGGGCCAACAAAAAGAAAGTCAGGCAAAAACTGGCATCTGAAACCGGTAAAATCGTCATAATGAGAGATATCCATAATCTGAATCAACTTAGCAAGACTGAAGATCCATCTATGAATGATTTGCAAAGGGTTGTAGACATATTGAGAGATGAATTTGGTAAGTGATAATTATTATATAATGTATAACCTTTTTTCATTGGGCTGGACGCTAAGCCTTGAAAATATCAGGAATTACTCAAGAAAATTTCCTTTTACTTTACTTTCCCATAACTAAAAAATATACATAATTTCTTCAAAGTGACAGCTAGCATAGCGGGTATAGGGCGACGCCGGGAGGGCTGGTTACAAGGCTGGTCACCCCCTGTTTATTATATTTTATACAAATTTAGGAATCTCCCCGCCCTTTTATTCAAACCCCCCTACTATTTGGGACCTTAGAGTATTAATTAATATATCATGAAAAAATCAAAAATCAAATTTTTAGACATCCGAAATTTCACTTGATGAAATTATTTTGAATTCAACCCATTTTATACTTCCGCCCACTTTAAAAAAGTACAGTAGGCCACATTTTTTGAAAAAAATCGATTTTTTAATAAAGGTCTTTTTAAAATGTTTTTTTAATAAGGATCTAAACTGACTTACATACTTTATATTGTTTTCTCAAACTCTCGCTTTCTCTCGCTTTTGAGCAAACACATTCAACATCGAATGTGTTTTAAAATGTAAAAGTTTGAATCAGAAAGTTCCATTACTGAAATGTGAATGGAGCTTTGGATGCAGAAATTTGACTTATCTATTTGTCTTTGGATGTAACAACTCAAGCAAGGTACCACACAAAATCTTTATAAAAAATACGAACAAATCTCTACAGAAGCTGTCAATCCATAGTTAGTAATCCATAAAAGTCTATGAAAAGCTAAGCAAAATCTTCACTCAAAGGAAATTGAGCACCATTATAATATGAGCGCAATGAAATTATAATTATATCATATAAATTATAATACCTTCTTCTCTTTAAGGTTGCTCAGGATAAAAAAGACAATTTCCTTGGTTGGTTTTTCCAAGACGAATCTATGAAAGAAAACTTTGACAAATTTCCAGAAATTCTATTTCTTGATGCAACCTTTAAAGTAAATGAAGTCAGAATACCCGCATACATTTTTCTAGTGGAAGACTCGTTAGGCCAGAGTGAGGTTGTAGGTGTTTCATTATTGATAAACGAAACTAAAGAGAACCTAACCTGGCTAAACAATAAATTTGCTAATGAGAACCCAACCAAAAAGATTCGAGTGGTAATGGCTGACAAAGACGTAAACGAGAGAAATCGAATTACTGAGCTTCTTGGAGTTCCAATCTTAATTTGTTTATTTCATGCTTTGAAGGCCTTTAAACGCGAACTGTCGACTCTTTCGTTAGCCAAAACTGTCAAAGAAGACGCAAAAAATGTGCTATGATTGGAACCAAGAAGAGTTTAAAAAGTTCGAAAAACAGTTCGAAGCTTTAGAATCTCCTGAACTTGTCGCTTACTACAAAACAAATTGGAACCCAATCTCTAAAGAATGGGTAAGATGCTTTAAAGCAGAATCAGGAGACTTTTTGAACTCGACGAGCAACAGACTCGAAAGTTTTAATAGCAAACTGAAGACAGTTGTCAACATTCATTGCAGCCTTGAAGAGTTTGTGCGAGGTTTCTTTACTGTTCTCAGTGTCTTGCGTACAGAAAAAGATGTAAATGTGGTTAAAGAATTTCAAAAGACTAAATTTTCTATAGCCAAAGATCCAAATATGGTAGCAATTCATGACCATCTTACATCTTATTCTGCTGACTTCGTTTGCAACGAGCTAGCTGCTTTCCCAAAAACGTCGGAGCGTAAGAGCACTATCGACTCGTGTGATTGCCCATGTCAATGCAGCTTCCATGCAGGCATATTTTCAAATCGCGCTCTTTGAAAGGATGTACACCGATCTTTGCGAGTTTCGTTGGTCAAGAGCATATCTTCATCAAAGTCAGCGGCTTTTTTTGGAATCGCACCTTAAAAGAACGCAAGCGATCGAAATTTCGTCGCCCGATGGCTGTCATGAACCAAGTTGAACGATGTAGGAGTGCCAACGGTGTATGTCAAAACCTTTCAAAATTGGCGTCGGAGGCAGGGGGTTCTGCTTTCGTCGAAAGGATGAGACTTCTACAAAAGCTGGAAGATCTGTGGCGAGACGGAAAAGAGGCTCGCCTAATCTTTCCTCCAGATCGTGTCGAATCAGAAGTACATCTAAGAAACGAAACCTCAACTGGTCCTGATCTTCCAGATCGTGTCGAATCAGAAGTACATCCAAGAAACGAAACCTCAACTGGTGCTGATCCACAATTCAAACATGAAAACACAATTGACGTGAGACATTTGAAGATGCCTTCAAGAATAAAACCCAAAGGCCAAAAGGCTACACCAAGACAGTTATCGGAAAAAATAGAAAACGAAAGAATGGTAAATTTAGTTGCATAGTAAACGAACCCATCCCTCTTCATTAATTTTTATTTTTATATTTATTTAAGAAATTTCAGCAGTGCATTTTCCAACTACCTGACAACAAGGAGAGCTTCCTGCTCAAGAATAATTACTTGTTAACCAGTCACCTTTTGCGATTAAGGATGGTTGATATACACTTTTATCTGAAACCCAAATTTTCAAATCATTGATGAATTTGCTTAGGATTATCAGGAATTCGACCTAAAGTTCCTAGTAATGCATGCCTATGGATTTTGAGCCAACAATGGCTGCAAGTTATCCAAAATTTAGACTTTTTACCTCGATTCTTGCAATTATTTTTCTACGTTTTTAGATTCCAAAAGTAAAACTGACAGCTCCCCCAAAGTCCCGAAAATTCAACTTGAGGTAAATCAAATGTTATCTTTATAGTACTTATGGCCTTCCTTTCTACCCGAACAACGTTTGCTTTAAGGATCCTTCGAATATGTTGCGTGCCCTATTTCCTCCATTAAGCACCGCCCTATTTTAACAGCCGCCCTCTTATAATCACTGACCTCCAAAAACCGCCACTTATCAAACGGTGCTTATTAGAAAATGATTGGGAAATGATGAAATTTTTAGTCATATCTCTAATATCCGTCTCCAAAGTAAATTTACAAATTAATCTCATTACACCTTGACAGTAAAGATATGGTATGAAAAACCACCCATGTCAGACTGCAAAATCCACGATTCAATCAAATTGCACGTTAGGGGCAAAATTTTCCAATTCAGAAATAAGCTATTAAGCGACGCCCTCTAATAAGCACCGCACATAAAATCATGAAAATTTAATAAGCGCCACTGCGTAGGGGAAATACAGTATAGTTGTTGGGTAACATACAGCATACCAAACGTGATGCAATCAGGATTAGTTTTGAGATTATAGATGAAAATAGACTGAAAATTTTTCCAATTTTCATGGGAAGTAGTCTAATTACAAAAAATATTGTTTCCACATGTTAGCAAAAAGAGAGTGGATTTTAGTTTTAGAATTAAGATGGAGACAGTTGAAAAAGAATTACATGGTGTTCTTACTTTTCCTTTGCAGAGCTCAAACGATAAAAGAAAAATGCTGAAAAATGTGGAAAAGTCACAGCCCAAGGTACTAAATCGTTCTTTTTGACCTTTTCCTCTCATTGTACTAACGGTATCTTTTCCGCAGCTTTTTTCGGATAGAAGCTTCAAATTTAAAATGGAGACAGTTGAAAAAGAATTACATGGTGTTCTTACTTTTCTTTAGCAGAGCTCAAATGATAAAAGAAAAATGCTGAAAAATGTGGAAATGTCACAGCCCAAGGTAGTAAATCGTTCTTTTTGACCTTTTTCTCTCATTGTACTAACGGTATCTTTTTCGAAGCTTGTGCTCCTATTATTGCCAAGAATTTATAAAAATTACCTATTTTAAAATGAAGTTCACAGGGTCAAGAAAATAAAAGGAATTTTCTACATCTTCCAAAGATATCTCGAAATCACTCGTTCCTTTTGTAGGACTCAAACATCAATGGCACTATTATTGGTAACCCTGATAAGTTAGCGGATCAGCTCTGGTAAGTAAAAAATGGGTAAAATTGACGATTTTTGAAAGTCGTATCCAACGGAAACGATCGATACCATCGGATAGAGCGTGAAATTCTGAGCAAAAAAGTATACTACAAGAAGTCCCTTACTCAAACACACGAAGAAATACAGCTATCTTAAGTTCAAAATACTGTCAGTTCGATTATGATTTAGACAAAATTTGACGTCAATCGTATTCGAACTGACAGTATTTTGAACTTAAAATAGCCGTATTTCTTCGTGTGTTTGAGTAAGGGACTTCTTGTACACTTAGTACTTTGGGGTACTTAGTGCCAATAGGGGGTGGTGTTAACCTGCCAATAGTCAAATGCACTTTGTACTTTGGGATACTAAGTGCAAAAGGGGGTGGTATCAACCTGCCAATAGTCAATGCACTTAGTACTTTTGGGTACTGACTGCTAAGGGTGGTGGTGTATTTCAAAATTTCAATTTTGCAGTTAGTCATCATGATGTCTGATACTAACTGCTTGACCCCCCCCCTGTTACCGTACCTAAACCTTATATAAATAAACATGGCTGGATTTGAATCAAGTTACAGTTTTGTGCTTGTTTAAAGGACTCTCAAAATTAATTTTATGTAGAATGTGGTTAAATACCATTTTTACAGGATTGATTCGCCTACTTTGAGAAATTTGTAATTAATTAATTAACTAATTTGCTGACTCGATATTTTTTGTTACGGCTGCACTCCAGTAAAAAATTCGGTATCTTCTGTGCAGTTAATGTGAAACAATGATGCGACGTCTTTCTTTCCCTAGGTCTTTAATTTTGATCTTAGCAACTGTATTTCAATAATATTTTTTCTGGTCTCGAGAATTGTGTATTTGTTGCTCTACGGTTATATTGTCATAAAAATGTGGATCGACCAGGATAGTAAATAATAGATTTGAATTTAAGGGTCAGTGAAATAAAAATTACATTACTTTCAATCGATTGCAATCGCTGCTATAGCTCTATCTCTGTGAGCAGGTATACTGTATTATTTTGCCTTTACTTTACAACATACAGAAATTTATATCTGCCGCTAATCCAACGCTCAATCTACACTGCATGAAATATGTTTCTAACAGAAACCGAAATTCCGGTTATTTATAGTTTTCGGGAAAACGAATTGGGATATCTCAGATATCGTTTTTCCAAAACCCGTAATTTCAAATTTTTGGAAACCGGTTCTCCGAAAATATTACTTTTCCGTATCATGCGTTTAGTTAACGTAAAGTTTGTAAAAACGTACTTTCGGTTTGAGAAATGTGAAATATCCAAAAGTACGTTAATATTATCTTTTCGGAAAAACGAAAAAGAAAGGTTCTTCAAATTTTCAGAAAAGTTAAATATCTAATAACGTAAAAACGTACTTTCGATTTGAGAAATGTGAAATATCCAAAAGTACGTTAATGTTATTATTTTGGAAAAACGAAAAAGAAC
This sequence comes from Clytia hemisphaerica, assembly GCF_902728285.1. NCBI lineage: Eukaryota > Metazoa > Cnidaria > Hydrozoa > Leptothecata > Clytiidae > Clytia > Clytia hemisphaerica. The sequence continues at coordinate 158,935 of NW_027104048.1, forward strand.
GTAAAATTTGTAAAAAACGTTCTTCAAATTTTCAGAAATGTTAAATATCTAATAACATGCTGCGTTAATATGGTGCGTTTTTGGAAAAAACAGAAATGTATGTAATGTCTGTAAATAAATTTAAAAATTCTTTAATGACACCAATTAATGATTATTGAAAAGTTTGTCTATTTTATTTCAGAAGGAACTAATATTATGTAAAATCTTTTCGAACTACTAAATAAATGTCCAAATTAAAACTATATGACACCCCTATTTCACAGATCCACACCCGTATGAAAAAACCATCCCGACAAAAAATTAGCATAGAATTTCGTTTCCATATTCAAAAAATGAACATCTATATTTAAAAAGAGTCTGCTAAATTACGTGGGTTACGTGCGTGTCGTGGGTTCGTGGGTTCGTGGGTCCGTGCCCTCGTGGGTGTTCGTGGGTTAAAATGCCTCGTGGGTTCGTGGGTTCGTGGGTCAAAATATCTCGTGGGTTCGTGGGTTCGTGGGTCCAAAAAAAAATCACGTGGGTTGAAATTGCTCGTGGGTTCGTGGGTTCGTGGGTCAAAATATCTCGTGGGTTCGTGGGTCCAAAAAAAAATCACGTGGTTTGAAATTGCTCGTGGGTTCGTGGGTTCGTGGGTCAAAATCGCTCGTGGGTCCAAATTTTCCCGTGGGTCCAAAATTTTCCGTTGGTCCGAAATGTTCCAAAAACCCCAATACTGTAAGATCGTGTAAGATATGATATTTTAAGCAGCGAGAGCTGTAAACATTGTTTACATTTCGCTGTTTCTTATCTATTCTTAGATCCATCATCTTCTCATTCAGAGAAATATCGTCTCAATTCATTTACACTTCCCCTCCCTTATACGAGTTATGAGTATTCACGAGTTATGGAGCGTGTATAATTTAATTATGGCTCTCTGTAAAATCTGTTGTGTTAATCTAATTGTTTGTGAATTGATAAGCTGGCCAGCTGACTCTATATACAATTTCTAAAGGAATTCTTTTATATAAGAATAACAAATTTCCATCCCTTTCTTTTATAAAATTCGGATGAATACATAATTTCTTGGTGATTTATCGAATTTGGAAATTTTAGTAATTTAACGAAAGTTTCCAAAACATTAGTCTACTTAAGGCAGGTTAAAAGGCTCATTTTAAAACCTGGGAAATCTGAAGAGCATTAGAAATAACGAAAGATATGTCGGGGTCGTGGATTCAGAATTAAATAGAATTCTTTGTTTTCTTCAAGCAGTTTCAAAGATAAAAATATCCCTTTAAAATATATTATAAAGATATAAATATATTATAAAGATATAAAAAAGTTTGTGTCAAAAAAAATTATAAAGTTATCTGAAGTATATAAATACTATCCTCAAATTCAAATAAACCTTTTCACTTTCGAAAATTATAACAGAATTGAAAAATTTTTAATCAGGAGTTATTGCGATTTTAGTAAAGAGATGACGTAAAGAAAATAGAAAATTATCTTTAATAGGGTTAATCCTGTAAAAAGGAATTTCACAAAAAGACAAAAATGACAAGAATACGAAGACAATAATCAGGCCACCGTTTGAAGCAAATGGCCTTGAAGTTTTGTACGATATCTCTCTTTTTTTAATTTATTAAGCTCCCGTTTACCATAACTTGAAACGCACCTTCCTGTAAATTTCATGATGTTTTAACCTTAGAAATTATTTTATTCGATGCTTGAATTTAGCCTACTACTAAACATCAGCATAGAATTGAATATTTTCTAAAGTTAAACCATCTTCAAACACAAGACCATTTGTATCAGCAGGTGGCCTGATGTTAGACCACTTAGGACATTGCAGCAGACACGAATGTGCCGCGCAGAAATAGAATGTCCTCTCCACAACTTGCAGTTTCTCAAACAAGACCGATAGTGCCCCGTCAACTCTGATGCAAATCTTTCCAATCTGAAGAATTTTATTACATCTATGGCCAGAACATTTTGCGGTTCGTTTGCTTTTTTTGTGTACGGTAAATACTTGAGCTTGATTGTACAGATGGTGACTTTCCAAATTTTCTTTCCGGCTTTTATTTGATGTTGAGGCAGATTGTTTGGGTGTATCTCGGTATTTATCATCAAGAGTAAATTTCGCATTGATGTTTTTCAGATCCTCGTCACCGATGTGACGAACATTGGAAAATTCTTCTGAGTCAAGCATAAAAATAAACACAAATATAATGTGCTTACATGATACGGCTGACCCATGTTTTTTAAAGTCTGGGCAGGTGCATGTAGGTACATTACACACTGTAACGTTGTAATGTACCCTGCCGGACGAAGTTCCAACGATATGTACTTCCGTTTTTAGTACTGAATGTTTCACAACTTTTCTAACCTTCATAACATTTTCAAGTTTTTTAGCACTCTCAAGTCTGCCCTGGAACATCTTGTCTTTCCCTTTTTGTTTTTTGGGTGGTGGCTCGCATCCACTATTCGGTTCTAATGGTTTCCGTTTTTCACCATTTAGAGAATCAACCATAAAGTCAGTAATATCCTTTCCAAATCGTTCAGCGTGAGCGATATCTTTATATGCTTGTTGCCTGTCCCTCGAACATTTTGATGGACCACACCCACTTTCATGTACGCCTTTTTCGAGGTCCTCTAGATCTATAATTAACAGAATACTATCTCTAATGTCAAAAAAGGTGCACTCGAGTAAACTTACACCCATGCGGTCACGATTTTTGTATCCCGCATGGACAACCTCGGCAAGATTGCTTTGAGGTGCGTCAATGGGGGTAAATGCTTTAAAAATATACTCCTTGCGAAAATCCCACCACGAAATCCAGTCGTTTAAATCTTTGTGTTTTTTTGCGAATGCCTTGATTTCTTTCAAAGCGTTTTCGTACGCCTCTGGTATACTTGATAAAAGAAGTCCGTAGGCTAGCTTTTTGAATTCCTCGCCATGTTCCCCTAACTTTTTAACTTTTCTCTCGACGGACTGCTTAAAGTGGAATTCACATGTTTTAATCTTTTGCTTAACATCTTCACCGTAAATCTGACATAGTCCAATGACATTGGCCATATCAGTTACCCATCCTTTAGGATCGAATTTCTCTGTCAAATTGTTAACTTCTTTAAACGCCTCATTAAAGTGCCTCCAAAATAAAGCAACATAAATATGGTCTTCATGTTTACAATTCATATTTGCTAAAACTACCTGTTTGCGAAGCATTGGATGATAAACACTGGCAGTAAGGGTGACGTAACCTTTCACGCGCTTGTGATTGCCGTCGAAGTGACAATATTCCTTTGACAGGAAGTGGTCACCGGAAGCCTGCATATTCCTTGCAATTTTCATTCTCAAGGTTGATGTTTTGAAAACGAGTTCATTATTCATGTCGATGGTTTTGATTAGCCAAGGGTCACGAGTGTCTGTATAAGTCTTGAGATTTTCTAATCCTGCAAATCCATCTCCGTGCGGCTCGAGAACTTTTCTTTGTTTAATCTTTTCGTTGGAAAGATTCCTTACGTTCGAAACCCGCCGTGCATTTTTTGTAACCTCGCTCCAATCTTTGTGGGCTCGCAAGTCAGAGACAATGCTCATTGTTTGGATTTCCCGTTGGCATTTCTTTTTACAGCATCTCGGACAATAGATACAGGTCGATGATCTTTCTTTTTGGCTTCACATGTATGGAGTCCAACATGGTAAACAAGCACCTCGGTGTCAGAACGGAAGCAAGTGTACTTTCTCGCATTACATGATGTGTGGAATCCTGAAACTTCACAGTATTCACAAAGAGATTTCTTTTTAAACCGATTTTTGTTTGGGTGTTTGAACTCGATGAAAAATGGACAGTCAGTGTTTGGACAAGTATATCCTCCGGAACAATCTCTATACCTAACACTTTCAAAGCCTGCCCATGTAGTTCTTGAGTCTCGTTTCCATCTTCTCCCATCGTGCAGCTTCTCGTGAATCTCGCTACGCTTATCTGCTTTGACTTTGTAAATACACAAGCCATCGATGTTATACGGTATATTATCAACTTCCTGCTCCTCCTGATCTTCCCATACGACTCTTGGGATTTTGACCTGCCCACGACCATCTTCTTCTAAGATTATATCGTTATCTAATATGTCGTCACAAACAGCAGGGGAGTGTAAGTTGTCAGTAAACTCCTCGTCGCTGGAATCGTGGATCACAATCGGAGCTTGATTATCTGAAACATTAGAAAAAAATGCGAATTGAGCGAGTGGCTTTCCAAAAAGACAAAAAAAACAACCGCGCTATCAATTTCGTGGCCACGCGGACCCGATTAAAACAAATTTCACCATGAAACTACAGTATATTTGAAATTTTCTACCATAGACACGTCCATTTTTTTTAAGTGACGTACTGAGCTGAACATTTTTAACCTAAAAGACTCTTCAGTGGTGAATTTTTTTTCATTTTTCATCTTCATTTTCTAATTCTTTTCATTTCTTTGTACCTTGGGAAGAAATTTTCGCGGGAACAAAATTTCAAGGTTTTCGCGGATTTTGCCTAATTTTGCCGGATTTTGGCTTATTTAATAACGCTTTTGGCCAAAAATATCCTGCAACCGCGAAATTAAATTCCCGCGAATTTTTCGAAAATCGATGAACCGCAAAATTAAATTCCCGCGAAAAAAAATAATTTGACCAACCGCGAAATTACATTCCCGCGAAAATTTCTTCCCTTAAGGTATGACAATATTAATATCACGAATATCTTTTCAACGAGCACAAAATCGCAATCTAATTCAAACTCGATTAAAAGTTATTTGCGTTTGTAATTTTACTGACAGCTAATTTGAAAAGAACTTTAGCTTTAGCTGGTAGTACGTTAGATCGGGTTTAGCTTTCCCAAAACTTACCCATTGGTTTAGAAGCGAAGGGTTTCATATTGAAGCTTTCATCTGTCGAATAACCATCTAGGACTAAAATGGTTAGAGAAGTATTTTTACTATAATTACATAACTTCGGAGAAATATTACACTTACACTTACAAAAGTTCTCAAAATATACAGAAAGGAAGATCTAACCCAGACTTTTGTGGTGATTTTTTACTCCAAGTAAGAAACATGACTTTATCGGTGATTTGAAGTTAAAGTACGTTAGGAAACAATTTGGTGCAGAATTATTTTATTGACATGGCCTCGACGCAACTGCTAATCACAAAGTTTTAAAATTTAAGTAAACACCGTCTTACCATCTTCATTTGATAGTGCAAAGAAACGATTTTTCTTTAAAATCTCAGTTTCTCCTTCGTCTTCCGAATCTGTTGAAATAAAGGTAGATATTGAGTAAGGCTGTGAAGCCTAATCGAAATTTAATTCGACCTATGTCGACGAATAGTGATTCTATTCACGCATTCACTATGTCGACAGATCTTAGATCATATCAAAGTTTATATGTTAATTCGCTTAGTTGAAAATACAAGTCAAAAATGCTTTTCCAAACGAGTCAGTGATAGCTTGTGATGTCAAAGTACCACAGAAAGATCCGTCTATTATTTCGATGCATTCACTGTTATACTTGGAATCGTGTACAAAATTTCTAGCAGACAAAGACAAAAAAGACAATTAGAGTCAGCAAAAAAAGTTAAATAACTTCAGCATTGATATCAGCGAAGTAGAATTCCGACGCGAATTGAGTATAGCATAATTATGTTTCGTCCTTAAAAAAAAGTTGATTATTATACCTGAAATGACCAGAACCTCTATTGGCTTTTTTTGGTTTGATTCTTTGTTTTGCTCTGGAAAAGAGAAAAATAAATCAGACTAGTGTCAGATTGAAATCAATTTAAGGATAAATTATACCAAAATAATTAAATGAATCCCTCCCTGTACAGTCTAAAAAGTTAGATAATTACCACCCAAAAAAGGGTGCTTTAAGAAAAATTTCTCTGGAAACGAGAAGTTTTTTAAAAAGTTTTAAAATATGCCTTACAAAACTTGTTTTAAATATTATCTCACCTCGTTTGCAATATCCTGACTTTTTTATACAAGACACTCTGTGCCAAAGGGAGGTCGTCAGTAGTCCGACACTTTCTAGTCCGACAGTAAAAATGTCCGACATTGGATTTGACGAATGCGTCAGTATTCCGACAACAATTTTGTCCGACAACGAGTAAAAAAAACATTCATGAAACGAAATATAAATCGGCGAAGATGGGGTTCATCTTTTATAAGCAACCACGTGCTTATAAAAATCCAAAGTTCAGACTTTGAGGTTGGGCCCCTAAACCGGACTTTTCTTAAATTTTGGGAAGCTTTTTAGGATTAGGCTTTCAAGAGTCAAGAAATTGGATTTAGCTGTTTTTACGACCCTTCTTCTTTGGCGGGGGGGGGGGGGGGGGGGCTGGAATTAAAGTTTGTGTTTTAAAACCCTTGTAATTCTGAACAAGCAAAAAGGGACCCTTAAAGGTGGTGCATTCTTTTTGTTATAAAATATCTTTACGCAAATTCGATTGGTCCTTTGTTTCTAATTATATGTGAAAATGCCGCCAAAATGAACATATTAATATTATCTCAGTGAAAACCCTTATTCAACATTCGACACTCTAAAATCTTTCGTTTTCGGACAAAAGTGACGTCGGAGAAAAGATTTCTTAATTGTAAGTTTATTTTAAAGATTCGGACTATTTTACTGTCGGACTAGAAAGTGTCGGACTAGTGACATGCACCCGTGCCAAATGTTCTTCTCGTCTTCTAAAAATTATGAATTACTTAGAATAGAAATATTTTCATTTTAGCCCGGGGGCTCGGTTATAGCGAGGTGACGGGTCCAAAATAAAGTTAGAAAACTGATCTTGGACTGATTTTGGAACCCCTCTCAATGACTTTTTATGGTTTTTGTACCCCTTTAAGAACTTTCGAGTTTCGAGGGTTTGAAAAGGATACCATAAGTATCCCGGGTTGTATGATCAGCACTGGGTTCTGATAGTTATTTAAGTGGGGGCCTAAATAAAAGGACCTGGAAGCTTATGGCAATATTTTTATTTTTGTCTAGGCGGTCTGTAAAACGGTAAGCCGGATTTCAGTTGTTTAGGAACGAACTTGTATTTTTTTTAATAAGTAGTAATTTCCATTCGCTATTTCAAGAACTTTTCAAAATGGCGGACCTGTCAAGAGCACCTGGTCTTTCTCTCAGTGTCATCAAAAATCAACAAGGCAAAATTCAATCAGAAGTAGTCTAACCTCTTGCAAGAAATTCTTCGTTTGGCACGACTGGTTTCACATCAACATCACCGATTTCTAGAACCAAAATAGATATATCAATAATGCGGAGCTCTAGCGCAAACTTTATTACCCAAAGGCGAAACACCATCTATTACTAATAAGAGCATAAATTAAAAGGATTTTTTACATACTCGAAAATTGACCACTTTTTATTTTCGGACATGAAATAACGAACAACGTTATTTTTGTTTACTCAGCATAAAAGGAGAAGAAGCCAGAAAGAATAACAATAGTGACGTGCCTTCTTGATAAGGATGCCGGGTACATGTGGCCTAATTGTTAAAATGCAAACTCTCTAGAAGTAATTCGCAAAAGCAAGATCTTCAAAAGATCGGCTGGGTCGTTCAATGTATACCTTTCTTCATGTATCTTTCTCTAGCCCCGTTGCTTCTTGCAGAATCTCTCCGGTCTCGCAGTACAGCTTCATCTAAGCAATAAATAGAAAATGTACAATGGAAACCTCAGGAAAACGTAACTGCGGTATCAGGGTGGTGGAATGTCCAAAACTTTATCAACTTATAGTGCAACTATTTCATTGGATGAAGACTGCTAAGAGAAAGCTTTTGCCTGGAAGTAAAGTTCAACTGATCTAGCCTATGATATAGATTGGCTAAATTATTGTGGTAGGCTAGTATAGGCGAAGCAAGTACTTACTTCGAAAAGAAAGCGAATTAAAATGATCAACACGTCGAACGACATTGATAGTTGAAATCGTATTTCTTGGGTAGATGGTCTTCAAGTTGAACAACTTATATCTATCACCGTGCCGTTCGTAGATGTTTATCACTAATCCTAGTGTATTGCTGATGCTGTAAAGAACCAAGTCAATGATATTTGTTCCGTAACTTCGTTTTTGAATATAGTTTTCCAACTCTTGTACAAAATCACTATCCTCTTCAATAAAAGCTGCATAGGAATCGAGGTTCTTCAGTATTTCGTATTTCATCATCTGGAGTAACCCATCACACGATGGTATGATCTTCATTTCATTTTGTCTCATGCATTGGATGACTGAATTGATAATGCAGTAGCCATCTCCCGGGATGATGATCTCTTCAACGCCGTCTGTTGAATATTCTTTGACAATGAAACCCCTAAAACAAAACATTTCATACTTATAAACGTGCAGTTGCCATGGAGACAATTCAATAGAAAGACTCGTTCTTTTTAATACTGTGACATAAAGAATTTACAAAACTAAAAGTCGCAGACCCGGTGGACCCCCCCCCCTCCCCCACCTTCCCCTTTTCCCAGTGCGAAGGAAACTCCCTCGTCATAGCGAAAGGTAATAGAAGTAATCGAACGATGATCGAACATCCAAACATCAAGCGAATTACTCAGAGATGGGTAAATTCGATAAATTCGATCAGATTTCGATGAGTTCGACTAATCGAAAACAATTCTAATGGATATTATTTTCGATTACATTCGATTAATTTTATGCAAATTATGAAAATTAAAAATCGAATTTTAGTTACGCCTAGTTCAACCTGAAGTTGGATTTTTTCTTATTCATTTTCATTTTTATTTTCAAAACATTTTACATGTTACAGCTCACTTTGTAATAACTCCACACTTTGTAATACCTGACGCACTTTGTAATACCTTGACGCACTTTGTAATACCTGAAGCACTTTGTAGTACCTGACGCACTTTGTAATAATTAACGCACCTTGTAATAAAAATTAACGTACTTTGTAATACACAAAGCTGACGCACTTTGTAATACACAGTTGACACACTTTGTTACAGAGAAAGCTGATGCCCTTTGTAATAAAAATCAACGCACTTTGTAATAAGTTATAAGTTTAAAGGACAGATTTATTGCCATGAGGGCGCCAATTTCGGTCAATCAAAGAAACCGTCTTCTCGAAAATCAAAAATCAGGATTCTCTTTTCCCAAATTCAAAAATAAGCATCTTATTACCCCAAGAGCGTTTTGCACGGTGCAATTTTTATATCACACATTATTGCGAGCATATGGTCAAGATTGAGCTTGAAAGCTGAGTTTAGTGGACTGTGGCAGGCTCTTGGTGTGCTGAGACTAAACCCCTAAACAGCTCGGCTAGGAACAAGTCCTCGCTCACTTTAGATCAACTCCAATTTAATCAAATATTTAGATTAATCAACTTGAAATAACTCAAAAATCGTTCTTTTAAACTCGGATTAGGTTTAACTTGTTTTAAATTTCTGCTAGCTCTAGATCTAAGATTTTTCGCTTTTCTCTTTATTACAAAGTGCGTCAGCTTTCTCTGTATTACAAAGTGCGTCAACTGTGTATTACAAAGTGCGTTAGGTCAATTATTCCAAAGTGTGTCAATTTTTACTACAAAGTGCGTCAGGTATTACAAAGTGTGTCAAGGTGTATTACAAAGTGCGTTATATATTACAAAGTGTGGAGTTATTACAAAGTGAGTTGTAACAATGTTCCCCACCTGGAGGGTACGTGCAGACCGGAACCCAGAAAATTGACCCTTAGAAAAAATAAATTTAGGCGAAAACTGGATTTTTATGCTGTAAAAGTAGAGTTCAAAATCCCACTACAATCAATACATTGTCTATTTTTCCCGCTGACTAAAAAAAGTTCCACTGAGACAGAGTTGTATTAAACAGTTTATTTTTTATATAAGAATTAAAAAAATTGAGATAAGCCTCGCGATTTTTAATTTTTTTTCTGATTTGAGCCGAGCCTAAGAATATTCTTACGCAATTTTTAAATTTTCAAGATCGATTTTTGAATTCTTTTCAAGATCTACATCGGTTTTACTCATACAAGGACGATGTAAAAATTGGGAAATATATTCAAGTGGATTGAAACTCAGAGGTACCTTTGAAAAAGATCATCGCTGATTATAAAACTAATAGAGTATAGAGGCTAAGAGTGATTCTTAACTAATTCTTAAAATTCTTAAGATTTTGAGCCTCGTGATTTTTATGAAAAATAAACTGTGTATAAGTTGGAATTTACAGTAGAGTCTCCATAACTCGAACAGACGCGGGGAATTGAAATTATTTATTTGAGTTACGGAAAACTCGAGTAATAAAGAGTTATTTATAAGGGGTTTGTTACCTGAAGGGACTAGGAAGACATTCAAGTTATAGAGGTTCGAGTTATGGAGACTCTACAGTATTAGCAACAAAAATAATGCAATAGCAACAACAAAAAAATAGATAAAAAATATTTACCTGCTTTCTGGTGCTGACATGTTTCCTCAAAAAGTGAGCTGGAAGAGCCACGAAAATTGAAAAATATCGCAAAAATGCAAAACGTTACAAAAACCTTCTTCACTCAAAAGAAAAAGACACTCTTTTGGTCTGCTGTGATAAAAATCACTTCTCCTCAAAAAAAATGAAGAGTAAAACAAAAAAGAACAATACTCTCAATTTTCTTACCTTGTGACGCCACCCTAAAACCCTAAAACACTTAATAATGATTCAATTATTTCTTTTGTAAATTTCTTTGCGATTCGCGTGTTTCGATATTTGAAACCCTTGCGCAATTTTACCGTCCGTACACGTTTTTTTTTAATAAGAACGTCAAAAATTTTCGAAGCCTTCGGATGTTCTTAGTTTTTTGGATTTGAAGCCTAAAATGTTCTTATTTTCAGCATTTTTTGAGCATTTTGATGTAATTTCTTAAGAAAATGCATGTTTTTAAGTCTCCAAAGCCTTAGAATGTTCTTAGAATGTTCTTAAATTTTTGGGCCTCGAAGCCTTATGTTCTTATATAGTTTGTTCTTATAAAAAAAAACATGTATTTCAGCTAAGTTGATAAAGAAGAATTGTTAATGTTATAACCAATAGACATGACTTTTTATAAATACCCAGGAAATGTTTTTATTTTAATAATTATAATATGAAACGATTCTTTTAAAAGACTGTGACCTCTTGTATTAATTGTAATTGTGTGGTAGGAGGAGCACGGTAAACCGTATAGGGAGATAAAAATAAGATTCCTCATAGTGACGTTAATTGGGCTATATATATTATAAAGCTTTCGATGGAAGTACTCGTTTTTTTAAGGTCAGCGGTAGAAATATTAATATTAAAATCAGATCAGCTGGAAATGTTTTTTTGACATTTTCCATTTCGCTCTTTCTTCTCATAAAAACTATTGACTTAATTATAGGGTGAGAAGAACGAAGAACAATGAGGAAGTTTTTCAATTTTAAACTTTTACAATTTTTGCTTTACTATAGGTCGTAGATAGCGTTTTCGACTACTCTAAAAAATACCCAATGACCCATATGAATTTTTATTTTTTATTTTTGGAAAATTATTGGAATTTTTGAACCCACGTGATTTTTTTTGGACCCACGAACCCACGAACCCACGAGCAATTTCAAGCCACGTGATTTTTTTTTGGACCCACGAACCCACGGACCCACGAGATATTTTGACCCACGAACCCACGAACCCACGAGCAATTTTAACCCACGTGATTTTTTTTTGGACCCACGAACCCACGGACCCACGAGATATTTTGTCCCACGAACCCACGAACCCACGAGACATTTTAACCCACGAACACCCACGAGGGCACGAACCCACGAACCCACGAACCCACGACACGCACGTAACCCACGTAATTTAGCAGACTCATTTAAAAATGAACTGGATTAGTTTAAGACTAAATCATAACAATATTTGGAAAAGATTCCAAACTCTATATCTGATCTCTTACTGTTTTCATCCTTTTCCATCTTTGCTGATGATACTATGCTCTTTCTGAGAGATGAATCTTTAAAACCTATAGCTAAACGAGCAAATATCGACCTTAAGCTTCTCATGAACTGGCTGAAGGCGAACAAGATCTCGTTAAACGTTGGTAAGACTGAACTTATGATCTTTCGTCCGATTCGAAAGAAGATCAACTATGACTTAAAAATCAATGGACGCAAACTCATACCAAGCAAAGTTATCAAGTATTTGGGTGTATATCTGGATGAAAAATTGAACTGGAAACACCATATAAACTTTGTTTGTAATAAATTAAAGAGAGCTAATGGAGCTCTCAGTAAACTTGGGCATTATGTCGACAAGAAAACATTAACATCATTATATTATTCTATTTTTCAATGTCATAATTCTTACGCAGCCCAAATATGGGGTCAACGGCAGACAATCTATGCTCGCAGGGTCCACATTCTTCAAAAACGAGCTCTTCGGATTATGACTTTCTCGGACTTTCGTGCACATTCATCTCCTTTATTTTTAGAATTCAAGATTCTTCGCTTTTTCGATTTTGTCAAATATCTAAATATTATCTTTCTTTTCAAGCACTTAAAAACAAACTTCCTACTCCTTTATTGCAAAGTCTCGAGTATAAGCGATTAAATGATACTGATCGTCATGAAGTTATCCGTTCTAAGTCCGGACTTTTAAAAATACCCGAAGTAAATACAGTGACTTATGGCAATTACTCAGTTTTATACCAATCAATTCTTGCTTGGAATAAAATGCAAGATTTCTTGACATTTGATGACAACTCCACACTTGCATTGGATCGTCTTAAGGACTTTTTTAAGTTATACTTTTTTTCTTCGTATACTTAGCACTCGTTACAGTTTGTCTTCTTAGTTATTTGGTTATTTGAGTTGGTTATTTTATTTTTAAACTTTGTTTTTTAAAGCATTTTTACGAAAAATTTCTTGTCAATTTCTACTTAAAATAAGACCTTTAAAATTATTAAATCTTCTAACTATATCGTGCGGCCACCTCCTTAGTTTAGCTTTTTTGTCTATGAGTGTGGTCGCTCGTCTCGCTTATTAGGACAAATAAATCATTTACTTACTTACTTACATCCCCACTAACAAAAATTTTCCACTGGGTCACTGATCTGATACAGAGGTGTCGTTTAATGTAACATATGCAAAATGTAAAGAAATATAATTCATAATACTCAAATAATAATAACAATAATGAAATCTCGGTTTTGAACGATGTGCGCACGGCTTTGAACGAAGTGCCGAACCTTTGAACGAAATGCGTAGGTATTGAACGAAATGCGCGAGGTTATGAACGAAATACCCGAGGTGTTGAACGATTTGTTGAAGTTTTCATGAACGAAAGGTCGTGTGTGTATATTAACATAATATTACCCAGAAAGCACCGCGGTATTTCGCAGAAGAAAAAGTAGGCGAAGAAAGCAAAAGTACAAAACAAAACAAAATGGCGAAGCGAAGGTTGAGTACGTGGAGTGCGTTTCAAAATGGAGTGTAGATGATTGTATTGTTTATTCAGTTTTGTAGCAATTATCTTCATATAAATGTGCAGAAAAAACTTTGGATGCTTGTAAGTATATGTGTGGAATATTGTAACTCTCTTCATATATACAGTAAGTAAGTTGTACTCACAGATGTTACCAATCGAACATTTGATTGTGATCGAAGTAATCAATAATGGTTAGTAGTAATCAAAGGTGGTCAATGATCACTTATTGATTTTATAAGCCTGTCAGCCATCAGCTCTTTGAAAGTGATCTAGAATGCTCACTTGACTCCAAATTTTGGCATTTTTTTTTATCGTTTTGGTTACCTTTCGATCATTTTGATTACTTTCTGATTACTTCACCGTTTGATCATTTTGATTACCATTTTGATCACAGGTTATTCTTGTAGAGGTTTTATACCAGACGGTACCGTGAGAGTGGGTAACTTGCATCAGTGGAGGCTAACATGCATAGCCCTCAAATGAATGACCCGTCTGGTCATTAAAATACAAAGTTAAATCAAAACAAAAATGGTAGAGTAGAGCTGCGAGCGGAGCTGAATATAGTTTATTTTAATGACCAGCCAGGTCATTCATTTTAGGGCTATGCATGTTAACCTCCACTGATGCAAGTTACCCACTCTCACGGTACTTAAGTCAATCAAACGAATCGAACGCCGAATCAATTGAACGCAATATCAAACACAATCGAATGATTGAAATTCAATTGCCGAACGCAATCGAATGCCAATCAAATATTACCGCGATTTTCTCGATTGATTCGATTGCGTTCGATTGGTGCCTGGATTCAATTGATTCGATCATGTTCGATTGGCTATGCATTCGATTGATTCGCCTATTAAAACTACGTTCGACTGCCTTTGTTTTGGTTTTCGTTCGGCATTTTATTAACGATATTACGTTAAGCGGGATGAATCGAAGGAAGACGGTAAATAGCGACCCAAGACAATCACGTTGCCCCACAAAAAATCGACAAGTTTAAAATGCATAATGCATAATACATAATGCATAATAGCCAGACGATCTCAATGGAACGGAATCGACGATCGAACCAGTCGAACCAAATCGAACGCAATCGACCGATTGAAATTCGATTGTCGAACGCAAAATACACGTTCAATTATTACTTTTACTCGAATCTTTTCCAGCAGTTCCCCAGCCTTTTCCTTGGAGTCGAGGGGACTAGGTCGTAGATTTATAAATAAACTCATTCAACCAAAATAAAAAACTCATTTGTTTTCATTTTGCATGTGATATGATTAGAATGTTTCTTTTTTTTATGATGATATTCGAATGTTTTCATTTTGTATTTTACAAAATAGAATGTTTTCATTTTTCGAATCGTGAATGTCTTCTACAAGGGAGATTCTGGACATGTTCTGTAAATTACTATTGTACACTATGTATTTATGCATTATGCATTATGCGTTTTAAACTTGTCGCACAAAAAATGGCTGCTTCTCATTTTTGAAAAGCTTGAGCGTAAATAAAGTCAAAGCGTCTGAAAATTGAAGGGTGCGCAACATGGTGGAGAGATATTGAGAGGTGTGCGAAATTACAGGTGTGAGAATTAGAGTATTTTGGGTAGTCCTGGGCATAACTACAATATACTTATATTTTTATGTCCAGAATTTCCCAGTGGTTCTGCAGGTATAACGGCATCACGAAGTCGCATACGGTAAAAACTTAATTTCGTTCTTACTCCATTTCTTCATAAGATTTTAAATATATTTCTAGTACAATGCATCGGTATTTCTTTGGTTTACATATTACACAACATTAGGGGTTTCTGGTTTAAATTTGATTTCTCATTGAGTTATGAGCATAAAAGAAAATATCATCTACCTTTATTTTGTCATTGTACGTAGAAACCAGCCCGTTTCATATGGCGAGCTGTCTTGATAGACATACTTTTACAACCTAATCAATGCTGATACAAAGGGTTTTTCAATAGAATCTACAGTGTTCGAATTATAAATTTAAAGAGCTTTGAAATGCGAGCAAAGCGAGTTAGATAGCGCGGCAGGCGAAAATTTTTTAGGTGTTTGCGAAGCATTTTTGAAGTTTTGCAATTAAGTGCGATCAAATATACGACAAAATATACAAATATACAACTTAAACCTAATGTTTATTGAAAGAGTGATAAACAAAAGGCTAAGCTTTTAATAAAAAAATTATTTCGTTTTTTTTGTGTATTAGAAAGAGATTAGACTTTTATAAACATAACGAAGATATAAAATAACTTACAGACTTTTTAAAGTGTTTATTCAGGCGTGTGATCTCACTTCTCAAATGACGCAACCTACTTTTTCTCTCTGCCTTTAAAATTCTTTTAATTCGCTTTAAAATTTTGCTAAAGTTGCATTTTTTATTTCTAAAAACATTTTTCTTCGCCAAAACCTGAAATCGCTTAGTAATTTGCGAAGTGTGAAGCTATAATTCGAACCCTGATCTATCGTAAAAATCTTGGCGATTAGAGGAGCTGTTTTTTTATCCCTTTCCAATTCTCTGTTTACAATAAATAAAAATGCAGTCCAGAATATGACCCGTTGCATGTTAGGGCAAAATGATGGTATATAGATTTTTAGTGCACTCAATATTAGACATCATTGAAAAAAGTTTGTTCAATTTTTTTAATCAAAAACCATATGTGACCCCCCAAGCGATTTGGAGTACATTAAAAATAAGACCGGTCTTGGTGCGGACAGATCGATAAAAGCCAGAAATCATTCAAAAATCTTTTTTAAAAAAATCCATTCAAACGCACTCGATCGGTCACTAAAGAGCACCATTTGAATAAGTGCAGTATTCAGTGCGGTCATGGTGCGGACATTTTGCCGTTCGAAACGTTTGCCGGCAAACGAGAAATCATAACAAACAGCATACATTTTACGGAAGGTTTTTTACATGACTGTTCGCCGATTTTATAACGTTCGGCAAAATAAACAAAATTGAACTCAAGAATTCACATGTAAGCATCGAACATCGAACATCGCAAGTTCTTTTTGTGTGTCCAGAAACAAATTGTTGTTTTGCTTGCTTGAACTGGAGGCTGAAAGTCTTACGGCAACTGAATGAAATATAAACAAACGGTGGGGACCGCACCATCGTCCGCTTTAGTCGGCGGGGACCGCACCATCGTCCGCTTTAGTTGGCGTTTTGTACGCACGGACCATACGGTACTGTGCGGTCTTCTGGCCGCTTTTTTAAACTTTTACACGCACAATTAACCAGTCGGAAAGCGGCACGAGCACGACCCCACCAAGACCGGTCTCGTTTTTAATGTACTCCAAATCGTTTGGAGGGTCAGTATTGTTACATAAATCTGTTTGTATAACAATTGCAAATAAAATTAAGCTTTGATAACAATGAAAACACACACACATCCCGCAGTAGTCATAAAAAAACAAAACAAATTCTTTCTTTCATGCCTTTCCATGCGCTTCATAATCAATTTTGCAACCTAATCCAGTATATCGCCTACAATTGTTGGCCTACAGGGGGAATTGGATCAATTGCGTCGTAAAAATTTGATTACAACAACCATGTGCGTGTGGGCGAATTTTTTCTGCGCTCAGGTGGCTTCGGGCGTGTGCACACGTATGTTTATCCTTAAAAACCATCGAAATAAAAGCCATTAATCGAAACCATCAAACCATAAGGTGCTCGAACTGGTGCTCGCAGAAGCAAATTATTGTTCAATCGTTAACAAAATCTCAAGGTAATGACAATTTAATTACACTTTTTTAAACATGTTTTGAATTAATTTGATCTTGGCATAATTTATATTGTGATGTATAAAATGTTTTGGTTTGGGTTTTATCAACATGAAATCAATCCATAGAAAAGTTTTGTTTGTATGATTGAAGGTTACGGTAGTTTTTTTACTGCTCACTAAACAATATGGCGGGGTAAAATGGAGGGTGACAGAATAAGTTGAAAGAAATTCAACTGTACTTTTGCTGATCCAATATAACATTTTCTGAATCAGAGAGGGAGGTAAAAATTTAAAAAAATCACCTCTCAACTAGGCCATTTGTGAAATATTTTTTGGTTTGTGTCATCTCAACCGCAAATCAAAAGGGTAGTCACAGTTGTTCTGCTGGCTAAATTTTTTCTGTTTAACAGTGTTAAAAGTTCTTCCGTCTCAGACGGATTTCCGTCTCAGACGGATTTCCGTCTCAGACGGATTTCCGTCTCAAAGAAATATATAGAGAGACTTTTCCGTTTCAAAATTCGACATAATTCACCAAAATATCAAGAATCATGTGCTAATTTGCTGTGTAAAATCCATTTTCCGTCTCAGACGAAAATATTGCTTTGACCACTGGTTTAAAAAATGGTACTCGAGTAGACCAAGTTGAAATAAAGTAGGGTGTTTAAACACCCTAGCCTCATTTAATGCTGTTGATGTTCATCGTGGTTTGTCCGTAATTTAGAAAATCTGATAAAATAATTGGGAAATATCAATATAAAACAGATTCTGTTTCATACTGTGTTTTCAAAATGGTCCTTGAAATAGAGATTCAAAAGCGAAGATTCAAAAGCGAAGCTCCAAAATTCTTTTTGACTCTTTGACTCCAATTTCTGACGCGTGGCAACAAATCAGAGTCAGTCCTGGTCAGTCCTGGTCAGTCGGGTGACAATCAGTTTGAAAAAGTTTCAATTTGAAACCAATCAAATTTGAAGATTGAAGATTGGATCAATCGAATTCGATTGAAGCCATTGAAGTGGTTAATCAAACAATCAAGATCAATCACAGTGTGAAAAAGATGTAAAAATTTGATTGGATTCAATTCAAATTTAATTGAGAATTTATTATTAATGTGGCAGCGCACATCAATAATAATACTTACTATTGATTCTATTGATAATTTTAATTCAATGGAGTGAAAGGCTGAAAATAATGGATTTTTGATAACCTTTAGAGACGGGCATACCATGTGCAATTCACTATATCACCAACTTTAATACTGAATAAAATCAGGACCGAGTAAGCTCTTTCTATTCTGTTCTATTCTTTAAAATGTAGCTCAATTAAGGTTAAAGTTTGTTTTTTTTGCCAAGTTGTATAGGTTCTGCTAGGACATGCCCAAGATTAAGCATGGTTTTTGATCTTCAATAACAATTTTTTTTGTTGGAATAGCCGTTCATTGCCAGAAAAATGGTTTTTCTTGAATTTTTTTGAGTTCTACTTTACATATGAAATTTTTCACATTGATGCAAAATAGCAATTCCTGTTCGTATACGTGTGTCCATTCATTTGTTCATTCATTTTCAGGACCTTTTCTATTAACTGCATTAACTGCAAAATATTTCACGTTTCCCTTTTAGTAAATCTCTTTATTTTCGCATCCTGAATTTTCTCCCTATTGTTGTCATTCAGCATGTTGCTTGTTCTTTTTCTTTGCTTTCAACTTTTTCTTGATTGGGATTTAAACAAACCAGCTTTTACATGAATTTGCTTTAAGGAAAAGTGGTTTTTTGAAAAGTTCTCATTTTTTGTTTATCTCAACATTCTAAACAAAAGTGGGGAGATTTTTAGCAAACTTTATTTCATTAAGATTTTTCTGGAATCTCGTGCTTTGTATCTGGACATAAATAAAAATAATCGTTATATATTATGTGGAGTTATGATACAAAATAGTAAATTTGTAACTACTCATTATATACAGAAGCATGTTTTCATGTACATTACCTAGTGATTACTGTGTTTGAATTAATAATTGCTTCCTAAAATATTACTCCCTTTTTCTTGCTATTGGGTTGCTTTTTTTTAACTAGCAAGAGAAAGTGCTTTAGCTCACTTTCCATTTGTTAAAAAGTAAAAAGAACTTGCTTTTATAAAATTATAGATTAAAATTGATAAGAGATTACAATTGACAGATAGTAAATGAATTCATCTAAATAATGCAAAGAAGTAAGTTTTATTTTATTATTGAATAATCTTTAGGTTTAACTTTATATAGTTCTTTGATTGTAAATTGTACAAAAACAATAGTGCAAGGCCAATTAAGATCAATTATAAGTTACAATTTTATTTGATTTAAATATGAAGTCAACACCATGGATATATGTTCGCTTTCAACCTTTTTTCAAAAAAAAGTTCAAAAATGAAGAAGGAAAAAAAGAAGGAAAACCTTCTAGAAGAGAATTACACTACAATAACCATTTTCAATGACATTAGATTAATCTTCTTATTTTAGAACCTCGAAGAAAAAAGCAAACACTGCAAGAGTTACTCAGGCTTGACGAAAGCGATCGTTTCTTTATACATAAGATAGACAATGATATTGGTAGGAATTGTTATTAAAATCTGGTTCTATAATCTGAGTTTCTTGTATACTCAGAATATTTCTATATTTAATGTCCTTAACCAGTATTCTTTTGCAATTTTCACTCTCACGATTATCTTTTCAATAAGTAAAATATTGCTATCTATTTTGACGCCTATCAAAAAATAATAAAGGTTTAAAGCTTTACTGACAGCTAATTTGAAATAAATTTTAGTATTTTTCAATTTTTATCCAAATGTTTTAGGTTACGGAGTTTTTGCCAAGAAGAGATTCAACCGTGATCAATTCTTATTGGAGTATAAAGGTTTGTCATGGTTTTGTAAAAGGGATTTAGTTTTATATTATGTCAACAAATAGATACTTTCTATTTTCCTTAGAAAGATTTCCTAAATTTTCTGACCATATTTTTTTGTTTTTACAAAAGATGCAATTGAACTCCAAGCGTGGCTAAATTATTCTAGGCTTAATAACATGTCACTCAATAAGTCCTTGTCTTTTTGTTGGAAAACTGACCTGCACACATTTTAACATTTTGAAATAAGATTTTCAGATCTTCTTTTAGATCTTGGTTAAATGAGAAAGATTTTTTAAGAATGTCCATTGTCCTACTTAAATTATTCAAGATTTAATTTGCCTTTACTTTTTTCTTCAGGTGAAGTTGTGAGTCAAGCAGAAGGTAGAAAAAGGGCACAAAAATACAAAGAAAAAGGAATTGGAAACTATATATTTGATAAAATCAAAAACTGCGCAGAAGAAACTGTTAGGTAAAGAGGATTTCATCTACTCTGAACTACTTTCAAGGGCTTTCTATGTACCGTTTACCATTTAAAATACACAATGATTTTTCTGTTAGCATTACAGAGAATTTTTATTTCTTTTTACCCTTAAAAAAGATGGGATGAGTTAAAGCTCTTACTAAATGCTCTACTTATTGATTACTGAAAATAATTTGCGTTTTTTAGAAAAAACAATTCAATTATTTTTCTCAAGATTTTTAACCACCAATTATCAATCTTCAAAGGCCTGTTAGCAATTCCAGCCTGACCCTAAATAATACAGTTTATTTAGGAAAAAGAATGACAGAGTTTACAAAAAATAAAATCCTGAAAATCTAAACCACACTTTACAGTATATGACTTATATTGTTGATTTTTTCAAAATTTAACTACATGATTTAAATTCCATAAGGGAAAAAATTTTAACAAATTTTTTACACACACTTCACACTGTAAACCATTCTTTCTTTTTGTATAGCTTATTATTGAACGAGTTGTTAAATATTTCTTTTTCTACTGGGGGACCCATAAAAAAGTTTCTCCCTTTCTTTCAAGTTTTTTTTTTTCCAGAAATAATTGAAGTCATAAAAAAGTTTTTTGCTTACAACTTTTCGAATAATTATCAGAATTTAATAAATCATCGCTCAAAATTTATCGTAGATATTTTGAAAATTAAAAAAAAATTTCTGTTAAAAAACCTCTCTGAAAGATAGAAACTTGTTTGTGGTCACCCGATGTGGGTCAAAATAAAAGATTTGTATTGGGCTTTTCTAGAAAAAAAAATTCTACCCCATGTTTAGGATACTAATTTTCAAAGGAATGACTCCCCAGATATCCTTATTTTCAGAAGAGCCTGTGGATATTCTTTTATATTATATTCTTTTGGATATCTTTTCAAAGCTTTAATATACTTCACTCCCTGGATAGCCACCTTGTTTTAGATGTTTGGCCCCTAAGATGTTATCTATACTTCATCAAAAACGCATTTAACCACCTGAATAATTGATATCCTCAACCAAGAGATTCGACTTTTTTCTTGAAAGTCCAATTGCATTCTCGTGTTTTCTTTAATACAATTTTATATTTTATGTGTTATGTCATTTTTACTCTAATTTTACTCTAAGTATTGATGCAACAATGTCTTCTTCATATGGACGACTGGTTAACGATTCCCCTGAAATTTATGCAAATTGTGTAATGAAGCGAGAAAGGATTGGAGATTCATTCGCCCTTTGTTTGTTTGTAAAGAAAGATATTGATATTGAAATTGAGACTGAGTTAAGGTAAAAATCTGGTTCTTTGTAAGGTTAATCAGGTTTTTTTACAACTTGACCAACAAACAACTTGAACAACATTTTGAAGGGAGCTCTAGCTGGAATACCAGAAAAAATAATAGTACAGTACTAATAAAATTTTTAACTTAAATATCTTGTGATCAAGCTATCAAAACAGTATAAAGCAGGCCTTGTTTCAAGAACCTGGTTACAATTCACGAGAGTGCTCTGCTTATTGCTTAATAGTTTTTTAAGATTATCTTCTGAAAGTTAATTCTCTATTTCTTGACTTTCTTGAAATTTTTCTTCCTGGGTACTGAGTTTTATCTTTTGAATTTGTTAAAATTTTACATCGGAAAAGGAAATAGAAATTTCTGCAACAAATAATCTAGGTCTCCGCATACCTTCAGTTCAGTTTAGCTTTTGTAACACAATTTAAGTTGGACCAAAAAATATTTTTGACTTTTGTTGTAGGTATGACTATTGTTTTGGGTTACGGACAGCACATATAGATACTGATGCAATGCCATGGAGACTGAATGAAGTAAGTTTACTCTATATTATTCAGGCAGATCTTTAATGTTCATTTATACTGTCAAAATTTTCACATCAAATTAAATCTGTGAATAACATGTTTCACGGTCGTTTTTTTTATTCAGGAGCGTTACGGAAAACCCTGCACAATACCTGTTCCAACTACCTTTGAAAATTTGGTAAGACTTTTATATGTGACGATTCATAGCAAAAAGAGTACAAAATTTTGTTTTCATGTGCTAGGCCTTGAGCGCAATTTACTGATTTGGATTAAATGTTTTTTAATTTTATTTACATTGATGCTCCCCCTTACAAAGAGTTAAAAATGTTGATAAATATTTTATATGAGGTGAGTTGAAGTTATTATTTTGGAAGGTCTGATTGTTCAAAATTCTTTGAAAGTATCGTAACTTTTCGCTCTACAGGAGGCTAAAGAAGAAACAGTGAAATTGGTCCATTTTGAAGTAGAATATAGGATTGGAGGCGATGGAACAGTAGAATTGGACGATGGAGAAGCAGAACTGATTGATGGAAAAACAGAACTGAACAATGGAGAAGCAGAACTGAACAATGGAGAAGCAGACCTGAATGGTGGAAAAGCAGAACTGATTGATGAAGAAACAGAACTTAACGACGGAGTGGCAGAACTTAACAATGGAGAATTAGAATTCAACAGTGGAAAAGCAGAACTGAACGATGGAGAAGCAGAACTGATCGATGTAAAAGCAGAACTCGTCAATGTAAAAACAGCACTCATCCATGTAAAAACAGAACTTATCGATGGAGAAGCAGAACTGAACAATGGAGAAGCAGAACTGAACAATGGAGAAGCAGACCTGAATGGTGGAAAAGCAGAACTGATTGATGAAGAAACAGAACTTAACGACGGAGTGGCAGAACTTAACGATGGAGAATTAGAATTGAACAGTGGAAAAGCAGAACTGAACGATGGAGAAGCACAACTGATCACTGTAATAACAGAACTCATTGATAGAAAAACTGAACTTATCAATGGAAAATCAGAACTGAACATTGGAGAAGCAGAACTGAACAATGGAGAAGCAGAGCCGAATGGTGGAAAAGCAGAACTGATTGATGAAGTAACAGAACTCAACGACGGAGTTGCAGAACTTAACAATGGAGAATCAGAAGTCAACAGTGGAAAAGCAGAACTGAACGGTGTAGATGCAGAACTAAACGGTGTAGATGCAGAACTAATCGATGATGAAACCATTACTGAAGTTGAACAAGTCAAATTTGATGAAGACATTATACCACCTACCCCAGATAAAAAGGTACAATTTAAGTAAGTGAAAATGTGTGTGAAAACTTTAATTTGGCTACTCATTCATGGTAAAGTTCTAAGTGTTTACTTTTTCTTTTTTCTGAGGGCTTAAACCATAGTTCCATGCTTGAACTAAACAACCCTAGAACCAGTCTTTTGTAAGAACTCTTTCATAAGAAGTAAGAAGTATACATGTTTAATTTTTACGCCTTCTGGCAGGGGACCTTTTTAAAAGCGCATAAATTCATTTAAAGTCAGTAAAAATCTCTATTTTACGATATATTTTAGGCTTTCAAGAGTTTGGTGCAAAACCAATCTGTAAGGTATAATGTTAATTATGTTAATTATGTAAAATTTTTTAAACTGAACTTAATAAATGGCATAAGCTATGCACTTGGTTCGAATCATGTCATTTATTTTTTATGGCACACCCGGTATATATTTTTAAGCAATTCAAAGAATTTCTGTCCAGGGTGGCAGAGCAGCATATGCATTTCGTCCGGGTTGACTCATCAGCATGGCCTACTGCACCCTGGCTAGCCAGATCGAATCGGTAATCAGCAGATGTAGTGGACGGCGTCCTTGACAACCATGCTATTTTTGAAAGACAAAATATTACTGCCCACTAAGTTGATGATTGTGTAAGTGAATAGTTCTAACACAATATCTAATCCTTTGCTTCACATTTTCTTATTTTAGAATAATCACTGCGAAAGAAATGAGAGCCCAAATTGCAAATTATGCTGACATCATCGAAGCTGCCGTCAAACAGCCAGAATACAAGTAAATTTTTATGTTATTAGCTAATGATTTGAGTCTATTCACATCGATTACGATTTTGATGCTTTCCCTGGCGACGGATCAAAACAGATACTTTTGATTTTACCTTCTTTGAAAAACATTTTCAATACCTCTTCCATGATGCAAAATTGTACTATTATTTTTATTAGGCTTAGCAGACCTGTTATCAGTGTTAGAAGATACTTTAGAAATCGAAGGTATTTGTTAATTGGTTTTAGTAAACAAAATTTAAAGAAACTGAACGTTGTGTTTTTCTAACCACTTACTATTTTTTTTTCTTGAATCTACTTATTTTTTTAATCCTGTGAAATTGCATGACCAACTCGGATTGATAATTCATTTTTAATAAACAACAGTATGATAACCCAGTTTTTTTAGCCTTACCCAGAAGCACCTTATACAAGTATAATTAATTTGTTGTTTGTCTAATTTTCTTCAGGTATCTTCTAGTAGATGGTTTAACTCTGCTGAAGCAACCTGTCATATTTAAGGTATTGGTCATTTTGTGGTGATGCTTAACGTTTGATTGATTTCTAAAAAAATGTCCTTTGAATCTGGAACTCTTGTAGAGAACTAGAAGTATGTTAGAAATCAACGTTTTTCTGATTTCAGGACATTTTTGTATCATATATTCTCTTCTTTCCTTACCTAAAAACTTTCTGAGTAGTGGTCCTCAATACTTATTAATTCAAATCTTTTATTTTTAAAAAATTCATCGTTACCTTAAAAATTGTCATTGTCTCTACATATTCAATGTCCATTTAATAATCAGGTAGGTCCATAAAAGTAATGCAATTATCCTTCGTTATACATTGTATCTGTTTTTTTTATTTCATTTTTTAGGATGTATATCATGCCATAGGAAATGATGAATGTCTTTGCAAGGTACATTTAGAATGTGTTCGTACTAAAATATCAGATTTTGTTAAGTAACGTGGTGGCCGTAAGTAAATCTTTGAAATATTTTAGTGCATTGGTACCATAATTAGCACATTTTACAAATTTATGAATCGTCGTGATTATACAAAAATAGAACAGATCTATTTCGCTCCATTGTCTCAGGGACAAAATTTGAGTGTTTTTCGGGTTTTTCTCTCTTTTTTTGTGCCACAAAACAAAACAAAAAACCATGCGACACGACGATTTTTTCACACGTTGGTGCAATGGAGCAATGTCTCACTGGTGGAGCAATGTCTCATTGCACCAACGCGGAAAAGAAAATCTCGTGTCGCCGTAGCTTTATCAGTAATTCCTTTTTAAATTGTTATAGGAAGAAGAGATGTCGGACATTCCCATTGATTTCGACCGTGACGCACCAGATGATATCTTCTTCCATGTAAATATACTGTGGAAACTTTGTTTGTCTATTTTGCCCATTTTTTGCTCTTTTTGGAGTACTTTGAATTGAAGGACCATACAAATTTATAACAAGATACATCTTTTTGGACCTACCTTAGGGGGAGGGGGTCCTATAATATGTTTGTCCGTCCGTCTGTTACTTATGAACTTTTCTAGGGATTGGCTCATTCGATTTTTCTGATTTTTTGCACAATGATGCAAACGGTAATTCCCAATGTGACGGAGCCCGATTTTCGAAAATGAATTTTTTTCGGTCACCAGATCCGGAATTAGCATCCCCTATAACATTCGTATATCGTAAAAGGGGTTAAGCGCGAAACGATAACAAAACAAATTTGACGGGGATGCTGGCAGCCTAGCTTGGAATTATGCTTAATTTTTTGGCCATTTTCAGCCTCGATATGCTTATAAAAAAAGAGTGTAGGTATGAAAGATCTGATTACATATTTTGAAGTTTGAAGTTTTTGTTTAGTGAATATTGACATTTTTGGTGCAGTAGTTTTTTTTCATCTTCATTTTTCTTTTTCATTTTCGATTTTTTTTCAAACTTTTAAATTCTTAAAATACTTCATTCATTAAAATCTTTCCAGAAAGGCATTAGTTTACAATAGCACTCTTCAATTAAGAGACTGACGACTGCCTATTTTGTTTAAAGAGACTTTAATATAGATTTCCAAGTGCTTCAAAAGGTTTATCCTGATTTATTCTCATTGATATTAATTTTAAAGGACGATAATCCTCGTCGAATATGGTGTGGCATCGATACTGGTCTGAAGGAATCACTAGAAACATCATTACGCATGATCGGTTTTCTCTAAATCCATGCTGGTAATCACTTAACACTTTATTCTTGTTCAAATGTGTCATGATGTTACTGTATATGATATGTTCTAAACATTTACAACAAATCGATGTGAGAGACATAGGCCGGTAGTTTTCAGCCTGATTTTTGTCCTTGTTTCCACCTTTATAAACAGGAACAATAAACGCGTGTAACCAATCTGTCGGAAGTGATCCTTTGCTAAGTGATGCGTTAAATATCGATGTTAGGGCAGGTGATATTTCGCTAGCAAATTCCTTCAGAAACCTTGCTGAAATATTATCAGGCCCTGTTGCTTTCTGAGGGTTAAGCTTTGACAACAGAGAGCGGACACCGTTTTCTTTGATTTCAATATCGGGCAATGTATTTTCAACAATTGGCGATCTGATGGGTGGTATATCTTTGTTGGGCTTAGAGAAAACGCTGCAATACTGTTCATTAAGGATATCAGCTTTCTTTTGGCCATCAATGATGATACTCCCATTCTTTTTTAATGGGGCAACCGTGATATTGTCTTTTTGTTTGTACTTAATATACTTATAGAATCGCTTGGTATCGGTAGATTCTAAGACGTTTTCCTTGATGTAGTTGTCATGTGCTTTACGACATTGTTTTCTGCACTCATTAACGACGTGTCGGAATCTGCACCAATCCGATTCAAGTCTTGTTCGTTTTGCACGCTTGTAGAGACGTTTCTTTCTGCGCGACAATCTCCTACACTTTCGATTTACCCATGGCTGACTGAATCTTTGACGTAAAGTTTTGGTTGGTATCTTATTCATAGTTTTGCTGACGATGTCTTTGAATTCACTCCACATAGTGTCGATAGCAAAAGTTCCATTCTCATGTTTAGCACAAAATAGTGTACATGCTGTTTTCAGTTCTTCTTTTAATAATGGGATGTTTGCTCTACTCCATACATGCACTGTTCTTTTAACTGCACGATGCCTGATGGGATGACACATAACGTCAATTACACCAATAGCAGTGTGATCACTTATCCCTGGGAAATCCTTGACATCCGATAGTAGTGAATAGTTGTTTGTTAGTATTATATCTAGGGTATTGTTATTTCTAGTTGGAAAGTCAATGATTTGGTCAAGGTTGCAGTCATAAACCATTTTAATTGCTGTTTCGTTGATTTGTTTTGAGTAATCGTGACTGACAATAGAGTTTGTTGACCAGTCGATATCAGGTAGATTCCAGTCACCCCCAATCCAGATTGGACTTGTCTGATAATTTGCAACAATTGATCTTATGTCCCTTGATAAATTTTCAAGGTATGGCAATTTTGTTTCTGGTGATCGATAGGCAGAGACTATCACAACTGGTTTTTTAAAAGTTTCAATTTTGACAGCTATACACTCAGTGTCTTTGGAATTGAAAACTTCTCCGGCGATAAGGGTAAGTCTGGTCATTATAACGACTCCACCCCAACCATCTTCACGATCTCTCCGGAAAGCAGTGTAGCCTGGTGGAACAAATTCAGATTCACCAATTGAAGGGTCAATATGGGTTTCTGAGCCAATGATTATGTCAGGATTAATTTTCAACACCTCTTTGTGAAAATGTTCCTTTTTACCCCAGACACTTTGAAAGTTTATATTCATCATTCGGAGGTTTTTTGCTTTAACTTTTTCAGATTTGTCATTTTCATTACTATCGTTACTCTCATTTGACGATAGGGAGGTATCAAGATACGAAGAATTAATATCAGGGATGGCACATTTAACACAAGTCCACAACAACTGTTCATCCTGGACTTAGCAATGAAAAATAATGTCACTCATACCCGTGCATGTCGTATGGAACCATTGATTACATTGATCACAAGCAATAGATTCCTGATTGTTCCGTACAGCCTTGGAACAGATGCCACATGGATATTTAACACGTTTTTGGATTCCAGGACCAGGGTTTAATTCTACCGATCCACTGATTATCAGCAGTAGTTGTTGTAGTGTTGCGCTTGTACTCATCTTGTATGGATAGTTACAGTGTTCCTGATGAGAAAGGGCAAAGGAGAACAAGGAGATTTCATTCTTAGACAGGATTTTGCAGCAGAGTAGAGAATTTCCTTGGTTTAGTGAAACTTCTTCGCAGGTGAGTTTCCAAATTAGTACCAAGGATAAGATTCGTAACAGGTTCATTTTGATGAACAGAGTCAGAGAAGATAGGTTAGAATAGAATATGAGGTACCTGCTCAGCTGCACGTGGATCACACGTACAGCCGGTCCTTGGTTATTCGCCAAAACCTCAAGGTATTTTCACCTTTTCCTTGATTTGCCCAATTGTGTCCTTGTCAGTTTGTTTCAGCCAGCCAACTGTACTTCTTCTTGTTGTGAAGTATCTTGTTGTTGTGACGTAATATTATTTATTTGTAAGTTTTCTTTTTAGTTACACTGAAAAAGATGGCTCCACCGGTTCCCCAGGTTTTGCCTTTGACTCAAATTTGGAGTTATGGTGTTTCTTTTTATTTGCTTAACCACCCGTCATCTGCACGCCTTCCTTCTGATATGGGCATGCTCATCTTGTATGAAATCCTTGTCCGATAGAAATCTTAATCAACATATCACGCTGCGAATCCGCTCTATATTTTTATTTGCAGTTTTACGATAGATACTTCAATGCGATAAATTTTCTAAGCTTCCCCGGTTGAGCTCATCCACGAAAGTTTAAGCTTTCGCGGATGGCACTTTTACACGATTTTGTACCTTTTTACGCCAAATTATGCATATTGGTTGTCGAAATACGCATTATTAACGCTCCTTCGATGCTAGTATGAGTAAGTATTTCAAAAGTAGTTATTTTGAATATTTTTCAAATTTTTCTCAAAAATATTTCGCGGATAAGGCCTTTCCGAATTTCCATTGGGACTTAATCCCGCAGATGACACCCAAATCCGCGAAATTTATCCCATCAAAGTTTTTTAATTAGGTTTCTTTAAATGATATTTACGATCTATTCCCAAGTAGGTTAGGATATCGTAGTTTAAAAGCCCTAGAAGCAAGAAAAAGTAACGCCGTTTTTTGGAATTACGGATTGAATCAAATCAAACGCCTTCATTGTTTTCACGATGCACACTTTTCGAAATCTGATACTCTTAGGTTCCAAATAAACGGGGGGGGGTTCGAATAAACGGGGGGGGGGTTGGAAAATTTTCTAGATTTTAATAAACGGGGGGGACCTAATTGCCGGGGGGGTTGGAAATTGTACTTCTGAAACCCAAAAATAAGGTAAAAATAGGCTAAAATCAGGCTATTTAGAGCAAAATAAGGGGCCTTCTCTTTGACAGCTGAAAATATTCTTAGAGATTAATAAACGGGGGGGTCCTAATAAGGTCCGGGGGGGTTGGAAAATTTTCGAAAAATTAACAAGCGGGGGGGCCCGTTTATTTGGAACCTAAGAGTAATATAATTTACTTGTTTGAAATCCACAAAAAAACGGTTTCAACCTTTAAAAGGAAAGTCTGGGAAATTGCGAATAAACTATTTATTTGAGAGCAAACCGTGAAATTAAACATTTTCTGTGGACATTTTTTGATCGAATAAAAGGGAGAAATTAGGTCGAAAAGGGACTGATTCACGAATCTTATATTGTCCACTAACTACTTTAATGGGATAAACTTTCGCGGGGATTAAATTTCGCGTTTGGGCCTTACCGCGAAATTCTAAAATTTTGCGGGGGCTTAATTTCGCGGGTGGCACTATTGGGAGGCATTATTTTCTCGATTTTGTGACTTTTACTGTCAATTCATGCATATTGGTTGTTGAAATACACATTATTTGCGCCTCTTTGATGCAAGTAACCATTCAATTAGTATGTAATATTTTGAGTTTTGTTTAGAAATATTTCTCTCAAAAATATTTCGCAGATAAGGCCCTTCCAGATTTCCATTGGGACTTAATTTCGCGTATGACACCGAAATCCTAGAAATTTAATCCCGCGAAAGTTTATCCCATTTAAGTACCTAGCAAAAAAGCCACACGAAAATTTATCCACTTACAGAGTATATTTAAAACATTCTTGGGATCAGAGGGGATTAAAATTTTTTAAAGACCATTAACAATATGTCCACCCAAACCAAATTACTTCTAGAAGGAATGACAATGAAATAAGAAACATAAGTTGTCTTTTAAATTTCATATATTTCGTTCATTATTGCTGCGCTATGACACAGATAGACTTTCGGCTGTATATGACATAGGTGCAATAATTAATCAAAAATTCAAATGAAAAGTATTACCTGTTTTTTGAAGATACTCTTCATCTAACATGAACAGCGCTTGGTCGTAAAGACAAGAAAAGGTAACAAGAAAGTGAGAAGAGCCAGATATCGGAGAAGTGTCGTGCCAGCATACGATAAATCTTTGCCGATTGAATTTCTTAAGGCTACCAACAAGTTGCTGACGTGAGTGTGCGCTACAAAAATTCATATTCAATCTCGCCAATTCGAATTTAAGTTGTTCGTCTGTTATGTTATCGAAGAAATCATTAGGATGAATACGTAGATACTTTTCAGTCTTCTTTAAAATGCGTTGACGTATACGTTCGACCGAGAATTTGCGACCTTTCAGAAAAAAAGTTCACAGAATGAAACTGAGACTGTAAATAAATGCAGTTTATGATTTAAAGCCAGATTTATAATATGTTTTCCGAGGTCTGAATTGCTGCTTCAAAAACGCTGAGCTTGCATAAAGATTGCAGTTATTCAACCAATCATCAAAACAAAAGACGTAACTTAATCGACTGTAAAGTGTCGAATAGGACCCTGTGCTTAGGTTAGGTTACCTGCTATTTCAAAAGTAGTTTCCACGATCTCCTTATTGCCTTCCTTATCTTCTTTAACAGTCAGTTTTGTGTACTCTTGGGGCACGATACACTCTCCATACGAATAAACGCCCTAAAGATAAAGTACACGTCTTGAAGGGTACGTTCTTATCGAAAAAAGTTTTTTTCTACAACATCCATCCGATGTAAATTTAGCAGATGTATTAGAGGAAGAAAGACAGTGTCAGCTTTGTTAATTTCTTCCTCCATTGTGCGTTCATCTACCGTTATTCAAGCAGTGTCGAAACATAGTTGTTTACTAACAAATTTTAAAGAAGGATAACTTTCGAAAGGGCCTTTATTTACGTAAACGACAGCACAATTTTCCCCTTATAATACTTTAAATTTATATTCCTACAGGAGAATCTCACTCATAAGAAGGTCCATATTTTTAGATATAGTAATACCTTTTCTATAAGTTCTTTCAAAGCAGCTTTTATTTTTTGGTTGATTAGCTTCAATTGGAACACTGACTTCACCATACAGACTGAAATGAGTTATGTAAATTGAGGGAGTTATTTAGATCAGGCCACTTCATCCAGTTTCAACCTGTTAAAAGTGAGAAACAATTTCAAACATCTTAAACAAATATAATCAATTGAGTTTTACGGACCTTCTATACTTTTTTCGCGTTCTTGCTCCCATGCATTTCGTTTTGAGTTCTTCTAAGTCTTCTCCTTTCTCCTCGACCATCTTTTTCAAAACTTGACCAGCATTGCCCGGGCGTATTCCTGCAAAAATAAAATCCGAGGTGTTTGAAAATAGTCCAATGTAATCAAGGTTCAAGAAAATTGAAGATGACTCATGTATTGTTCCTGTTTTCACAGCAGTTCACAGAGTGAATATGAACTTTCTTAATTGTCATCAAATATCAAATAGAAACACTGTATAGATTTTGGATTGGAGGGAAAGACCATTTCTTTTGCTTAAAAACCTTTCTTATTCACCAAGTTATGTTTCTCAGCTAATTCTTGGAAAACAACCAATTCGTTTTTGCTTTTCAGCTCTCGTACCTGTAAAAAATAGATAAGATTTATTGACAACAGGAAATATCAAACAGCGAGTGAAAGACACCGAAATGACACAAAAGGTCGTCAAAATCTACACTGATTTTTAAAGCTTGTTCGAGCGTTTACACGATCATTTAAGCTTGTTAATATTCAACACACTTTTTCCAAACAGCCGTCCAAATCATCAATTTGATAGCTGTTTGTCGGACCAACATGACAATGAGCTCTCTTTGTACCAGCAGCAATCATAACATTTTGTTGAGCAGTTCTTTGAATAGCATTGGCCTTTGACTCCATCGACTTGATGGTTCTTTCTTTTAGACGAGCACTCATTGAAACGTCATTACCATAGGCCCTAGAAAAAGTCCAAGTATCAAACATAGAAAATACGAATCTAGATAAAATGAGAAATAAAACAGTTCCGATTTTCTGATTGATGAGTAAGCAAACGATACCACTCTTACTTAAAAACAAAACATTAAAGTCTTAAGTAAAATCTAACTTTTTTACTGGATAAAAAAGGATAACACTTCACTCTTAACTCGGAAGGCTGAAAAATCTCTCTAGGCTTACGCTTGGATAAAAAATCAAACCTCAAAACTATTGTTTCCAAATCATGTTGTTCAACGGTCTTTTTAAGTTCCCGAGCCATGTTCGTCTT
The DNA here is from genome assembly GCF_902728285.1 of Clytia hemisphaerica. Lineage (NCBI taxonomy): Eukaryota > Metazoa > Cnidaria > Hydrozoa > Leptothecata > Clytiidae > Clytia > Clytia hemisphaerica. The sequence goes on from NW_027104048.1 coordinate 192,041, forward strand.
TTCTTTCCTTTTTAAGTGACTACTTAAGTTGCCAAGTGCCTCTTCAAAACTACACCCGTGATTGGCAGAAAACTCCTCATTAAGTTCGCCGATTCTTTCTGCTGCCAACGCTCTCATTTCCTCCTTTGACGGCTTAAACAACCCCCATCTTCCGCTTTCTTGAGAAATGGACCATCCTTGTTGATGGGAAACAGACGCAACATCGATCTCAAATTCTCATTGTTCAAGCAACCTTTGCATTCAAATAAACTATGGCCACCTCTTTGAGCTACAGACAGTTTCAGCCAAGCTGTGCTAGAAAATCCATCCATCAACTGCTTCCTGGTTGCATGCGCCCTCTTACCAAGAGTCTCCAAACAAGTTTTTATTTTCTTTGTATTGTCGTTGAACCACTTACGCTTAACATCGAAACCATTCCCTTCATTCATCAACTCTACAAAGTGCTCAAGACCAGACTTTAAAACATTACTAATATCAACAACACTAGAATTCTTATTAACTCTATTACGATTACAACACTCAATCAAAATAATCTTTCCGAAGCCACAACAGAAAGGATCCAATATGGACGGCATAACTGGTTTTCTGAATAAAGAAAAAATATCAAACTCTATAGCATTACTTGAACTTTTCATGAAAAATCAAAAGATGCTGCCGGACTATGTACTGGGTATGTCTAAAAATGTATCTGAAATCCATGGTAAGCTTATTGTGTGTAAGAGTTTGAACATGGATGTTTGTTGGCTACAACTGTTTTATATTTATCCGGATAAAATTAATTTTCTTCTGGTTCATTAAAAGCTGTATTCTTGAAACTAAAGTGAATTGGTGAAGGGACCATAAAACTTGTCAAGTTAAAGAAGTTCGAGTCAAAGAAGTTCGAGTTAAAGCGACTCCCTATAATTTGTATTTTTCTATATTATCAAAATTCAGTCAAAATTATGTGTATACCTGTTTAACAACTAACCCATATCAGCAAATCCATCGTTCAAATCATACAAAAGAAATTAAAATGTAGGCATCTTATTACTGGATTGCTCCTATAAAAAAAATGAACATAAATCTTATTATTTTAAAGCAAAGAAAGGCATGTGTCATTGAGAAAGTTTTTAGGTTTTGGTGACGACATTGGAAGACAAGGGTATTAGGTAGCAAAGATGAGATATGCTATTATGTCATTGTTTTTGAAATCTTGTAGTAAGATAATTGCTTTTTAAAAGTCTGCACGCCACAATCTGGTAATTAGAAAAAATAGTATATGTATATACCTGTCAAGCTCAAAATAGCATAGCTTACTATCCAACCATTTCTTAAATCATCATCAAGATAAAATTCTCAATTCTATTTCATATAAATCTAATAGCTTTTCCACCTAAATATAAAAAAACGGATGTCAAAGTTGGACTGATAGACTGCATGCATAAGAGTAATTTTTTCAAATTTCACTAAGCAAACCATCTAGAAATGGTAACTATAATTGCTATCTAAGAAGAGAAAAATGTCTTGCAAAATTCTATCTATTGCCTTTTAGATACTTTCCGACTGTGCTCTACAATCAAAATACATAGCATTTGCCTGTAAAACTCTCATTTCCAAGGGGGGATGATAGAATTAAAATGAAACAAATTGACGTGGTGGAACCTCAAAGAACCAGATTAATTTTTTGGAATGTGATAACCACCTATAAATAGCTTTAATAATTAAACAATAAATATTCAATACATATCAACAACTACATTAAGTAAGACCAATTTGATTGGTTGTTTTAAAGCAGTTTAAAGTTAAATTTTGTGATACCTAAGATTTTAGATATTTTGCTGTTGATTGCCTAGCCATAAGATCAAATCCATTATTCCTAGCTAGTTCAAATCCATTATAATAAACAACAAATCAAATTTATCTTGCCTATCTGACAATTTTGATTTTGAAAATTGTTATAAGGAACTTTTCATTCAAAAAATGTAAAACAGGAAAAAAAAACACTGATTTAAAATATGACAGTTATGCTCTCTAATTTAAAAATGTTATGTATTTATCAGAATTGTTAAAGACTTCTAAACAGAGAACTTTTTACCAACCTTAACAATAGTTAATGAGAGACTTTCTGAGTACTAATTGTACCTAAGTGGCTTTGTTGTTCTAGCCACTGGAGTAGCCATGAACAATAAAAAAGTTTAAAAAGGCTCTAAGATAGACAAAGAGTGTTTTATAAAAATTATTTACAATAAAGAGAGACTTTACAATACATAAAACTAGCCACAAGTGGCTTTGTTGTTCTAGTCACCAGAGTAGCCATGAACTATAGAAAATGTAAGAAAGACTTTCAGGGAAAAAAAGTACTTTATGAAATTTTTTTTAAGAAAGAGAGGTTTTCAAAAAATGAAAAAAACTCTTAGGCAAACAAAAAATAATTTATGAAAAATGTTTAGAAAGAGAGGGAGAGTATTATACAGAAAACTAGCCACCTAAGTGGCCCTGTTGTTCTAGCCACCAGAGTAGCCATGAAATGTAAAAAGAATTTGAAAAACTCTTAGGCAGACAAAAAGTGATTTATGAAAATTTTTAAGGATAGAGAGGGAAGGACTTTGAGTACCATGCAGAAAACTAGCCACCTAAATGGCCTTGTTGTTCTAGCCACCAGAGTAGCCATGAACTGTATCAAAAATTGAAAAAAACTCTTAGGCCTGCAGACAAAAAGTGATTAGTGAAAAATTTTTAGAATAGAGAGGGAAAGACTTTGAGTACCATACAGAAAACTAGCCACCTTAATGGCTTTGTTGTTCTAGCCACCAGAGTAGCCGTGAACTGTATCAAAAAGGTAAAACAAAGAAAAAATTGTACCATATAGTCTCATAATAAAAATACTTTTAAAAATCTATTCTGTTTGAGATTTTTTAGCCCAATGTTTAAATATTTTTAATGAATCAACAGATGTTATTCGTCTTGCCCTCTCTTGTGTCTGCATTCTGCGCTGCAAATCTTGAAGTACTTCATTATCCTTGTATCCCAATGAAAAAATGTCTGTTGATACTGAAGTTTTCATGCATGGAAGATTTCTCAATTCATAGGCTAGGTATGGGTGGTTTGAATTATAACGTTCTCTTTGTTTAGCAGTTAGGTTGTAAATTTCTGGTTTGTTTCTTAGTGTTGCCTTACCAAAATCTATGATTACCGGGATTGAGTTTGACCTGATCAAAACATTATTATTTTTCAAATCATTATGTAGAATGTTCTGTCTATGCATATGAATTAAGGCGTTCAACATATCATAACATATTTGGGTCCATTTGTCTTGATTAAATATGCCTTCTCTCCTAGCTTTGTATACCGTCATTGAGCTTTCATTGAACTTTACATACTCCATGACAATTTTTTTCTTGTGGAGGATGCCGAAAAGATGAGGGAAATATTTTGAATTTTGTAAACATTGCAAAATTGAAGCTTCATGATTACCATTAAAATAATCAATGGATTTTCCGATTTTTATGGCACATTCGATGTTTAGCAACCTCATCCTGCCAATTTTCACTTCACCGAATGTGCCAGAGCCAATTGAAATATTTGTTTGTTCGACTACATCTTCTGATAGGTTGTTGTGCGTTGTTGTGGTGATGTGTTTTTCTTTGCCTCTAATTATTTGTTTGGAAAAAGAGCTAATGCATTTGCTGTTCATGGAAACAAGCTTTTTCTGGGTGGTATTAACAAAGTTTTGCATTTGCTTGTTTTCAGCCAACACTTTTTCTTTTTCAAGGATGAGTTTTTGTTTTTCAGCTTCAAGCTTTTGGTTTTTTTCTTCAATCATTTCATTTTCTTTGATAACATTTTCTTTCTCTTTAATAGCTTGCTGCTTTTCTTCCTCCACTTTTTCATTTTCTGCAAGAACTTTTTGCTTTTCTTGTACGACTTTCTCAGTTTCTTTTTGCTGCAGTTCATTCTTTTCTTTCAGATTATTCATTTCATGTTTATCGTTTTTCTTTTTATCCTTTATGTAACTTTTTTTTCTTCAACTTCCGTCTGAGTAAGGCTTCTTGACTTCTAGCCATTATAATCTGTTTTTTTCAATTTTTGTTATGAACAAAAGCTTTTGATTCAGGATGGGAGAAATTATAAGGTTTTGTGTACACCTTGACTCTTTAGATTTCTGAAAGGAAAACTCAACACCTACATGTTTTTCTAAGCAAGTGTCTGCCCCTTGGTCAGGCTTGTGTATGCTTTAAGCTTTCAAAGCACCCAGGCAGAGTCTATTATATGCTTACGAATCACCCCATGAGCCAAATTTTTTTATGCTTAGGAAATCTGCAAATCTGAGCCTTAATATGCTTATAAGTGCTATACTTATAAAAACATGTATAGAACTCTTAAAGCATTAACCAGTCAAATAAATTAGCTCTTTTATCTAGTTACTGATCATGTTATCAAAGTGCTCCCACGCTTAGCTCGAAGGTACAAACACATGCAACTAATCTTTATTTGCAAAAGTTCATGCTTGTGAAAAAGATTTTAGACATAAGCCTGTGTACAGTACAGAAAACTTTTAGTCATTCTGATTTTTTACAGTATATTATACAAAAAAGTTTCCAAACTAGTAAAATATTTCTTGTATTGTACTTGCAACTGTCTGATAACTATTACATACCACAATAGTCTGGAGAAACTTACTTTATAAGGAAAACCATCAAAACTCTTTTCTCAGAAAATGTTCAGAATCCAAAATATTGATTAGACGGCTAAATACAACTTGCATAGTTCCCTTTTCATATTGAAAAATACTGTCAACTGCTCCAACTTGGGATATCTGGTCTGTATTTTCACTTACTGTAAAATCAAATGAGAAATTGTGTATTTTAATACAGGGTTCATTAAACTCAAATCAAATGACTTTGGAGGTTTGGTGAAATGGTTGTGGAATGGCCGTCCCAAGTTGGAGCAGTCAGTCTGGGAAATCCTCTCAATTGCACGCTTCTGTTCCGAGGGCGTAAGCGCGCAATTGCATGGTTATAATTTACCCCCGCTCCCGCCTTGGTGAAATTGCTTAGGGATTTCAAGGGGTTCAGAATTCGGGCGAAGGCATGGTTTAACGGGCAATCCATTTTTACGGAATCTTCTTCTACGATAAATTTTGAGTAAAACTGCCATAGGCTTTTGAAATTCAACAGAGCTTTCGGAAGGAATTGCGTGTCAGAATAATAAAGGGTGCAATTGCACGCTTACCGCTTACCGCCCGTTTCAGAACAATTTCGATAAGCGTGTAATTGCACGCTTAAAAATTCTGCTATTTTGATAACCGTGCAATTGAGCGCTTACAGCCTCAGAACATAAGCGTGCAATTGAGAGGATTTCCCAGACTGGCAGTTGACGGTAACTGAGATAATTAATTATCTCTTTAACATATAGCAGCATGTCAAGGGAAAAAACCTTGATTGATTAATGTAGAATAAAATTGTATTGACTGTCATACCGTCGTCTAATTTTAAAATACCGTTTTCCCGTCTTTTTTTTCGTCAAATCCCGTAATATTGTACTAAAAAAGGGCCAATCCTGTCACACCATAAAAGTACAAAACCCCCCAGAACAGAACCGCCGAAGCAAGTAAAACTTACCTAGCACAGCTAACAACCACTCGTACCATAAGTTGGTCTAATATCGAAATCTCTCGTCTATTTTCGACACCCTTCTTTAGAGACAGGAATAATATAAAAGTTGGAATCACTGATTGAAAAAGGATTATTCTTCTATGACAACTAAGCAAAGAAAAACAGTTTCAACTTTTCTATCAATTTCAGCTGTTAAAAACGGTGACGGAATTAGAGGAGGGATGTCGACATTAGACCAAACGGTAATTCTGTATTTAAAAAAAAAAAAAGTCCTATTATATCATCAGCAGGAATAGATATAAAAGTTTAAAAACTACTTACATATGATCCAGGTATCAGTTATCATCTAAACCCAGAAAGTACCTGGTTAAAACATCCAACAACTACTCAACCAGTCTCAACCACAACAGCCCAACCTTTCCACCAGACCAACTTTCACTTTTAGTGCACTATGGCGCGCATTATAGAAGAATGAGTACTAGCAATTTTCATGGCGGGAACGAGATAGCCTGGATAGACCGCGCTGATCTCGGCGCTGATTGGGTAAAACACGTCGGCATTCACAGGCTAAGGGCAGTTTTCGCGCCATAAACGATCTGGTCTGTATTTTATGTGCCAATCAATATGTAAACAAACTTTTCCCTGAAAATCCAGTAACAGTAAAAAATTGTCTACCTTCAATCAAAATAGGGTAGCTTGCAACTTTATTTGCAAATAAACATACTTAAAACTATACATTTTTGGAAAGCCAATAAAATGAAGTTTTATATTATGTCTGGTCTGATGTATCAACGATAGCATACATTCGACCAGCTTCCTGAAAGAACCTCTACTAGGGGCAAATGGCATGTGTTTTGTGTACTTTTATAAAACATATCCATAGGAACATATCAGACTAGTCAAAAACATATTACAACAAGTATATAGTTTCGATACATCCAAAAAAAAAATGGGTCAATACAGCAAACTTAACGTTGCAAAATCCAAAAAAGTGACAATTTATGACCCTTTCCAGATCTGCTATAAAGGCCTGGAAAATGGAGAAACAAAGAAAATAAAGAGTTTCAGACAAAGAAAAGAGGTTGCATCTTCAATTAAAAAAAAAATTTGTGAAAAATAATGAGTTTTGGCATCAAAAATCCAAATTTCAATTTAGACAATTTCCGCGCGCTCAGAATCGGGCGGATTGGCGGGCGCGCCTTATTTCCGTGGAGAAAAACAAGAGCAGCCCTGAGCCGTATCAAAACACTAAATTTCACAGATGAGGTAATGCATAAATGGTCGGATATATGCAACGACTATCGATTGAATTTAGAGTCTCGACAACATCGTGATCCATTGGATGTCTATCATAAATTAAGTATCACGTTCGGTTCAAATGTTGAAGGACCGAGTCCATTCGAATACAAATATACAGACATCATAAGCTGCCAAGGATGCGGCGAAAAAAAGGTTCAATCGAGAGGGAAATGATTTTTAAGGTACCAGTCTACGTCACAAATAGTCCAGTATCAGTCAACTCATTGCTATGGAATAAAGCATATTGTCGAACAACTTTCAACGGAAGAAACATAGAGTGTTCATGTTCTACACAGTCTCAAAAAGATGGTCAAAAGTGTTTTATTGAAACAGAAGTTTTATTGGAAGCTCCCGAGTATTTGGTTATTTTAACAGACTGCCAACACTATGCCAACGACTCAAAAAGAATTCTTGAAAAAAAACAATGTCCCCTTTAGAAATTGAAAAATCACTTACGCTGAGGGCAAGTGCGAAAAGAACATCATCGAATGACTTCCTCCAGTATAAGCTTGTTGGTGTGATTAACCATTGGTGTATGGATGCAAGCGGTCATTATTCTGCAACAATCTTCTTTCCAGATGGTGCTATAATTTCTTATGACGACCAGAGCGTTATACCTAAAACAGAAGATATCTTGAAAGAGAAATCATTCATGGAGAACACACATGCTTTGTTTAACCAAATGGAAAAAGCTACACGACAAAGCTCAAAGAGTGATTTTGAAAAGGAATCGAAACCATGGTCCATGAAAGAAACAGACACGATGCAAGTTGAACAAGTCTGGTTCGGAGACGCCGCAGTGAAAGGTGGTAAGATCTAAAGTGCCGATATTAGAAAGGCTTCTGGTAACACACATTTGAATGGTGATGTAATAGTCTCTTTTATTCAAAACGTCTCAAAAGATTCAAAATTGGATGTATTCGTTTGTTCTGCTTTATTGTACTAATTTATTGTTGCTGGAAACTGAGTTAAAAAAAGTCCATGAAGAAGTCTGGCTGAAAGATTTGGTTTTGATCCCAATCCATCATAGAGTGGCATCAAATGTGCCAAACAATCTATCAAATCATTGGTCTATTGTTGGTGTTTACCCTAACAGAAAGGTTATATACCATCTTGATTCAATTTTCAAGCACTCTTCTGAGATTCAGTCAACCATAATCTCTTTTTGGAAGTCTAGCAAGTCTAATTTAGACAAAACTGAATGGAAGTTTTATTCAAAATGGTTACGACTGTGACGTCTTCACTTGTTTAAATGCTTACAGTCTTGCTAATGGAACATTTTTTGAACATATTGAAGAGGATGAAATATCAATGATCAGATATTGGATCGCTTTTCATGCAATGAAAGGCCAAAAATGTGTACCCTGGCCTAAAGGATTTGTGAAAAGTTCAATCGTCATCAATTTTCACCATCTGAAAAGTACGTCCTTATCGTCGCTAGAAAGCAGACTGGCCGAGCAAGAAAAGAGGAAGATAAAGAAACCTTGCCGTCGAAGTTCATGCAATCCAGAAGGTATGTTTGAAATTTCCAAAAAAGTACTTAAAACCGTATAAACGACCCTCTTATTCGAAAAGTGATAATTAAGAATATTTTAAGGAAGGTGTTCGAGGGCGTTTAAACGAAGAGGATTTTTACTCGAAGTAATACGGTATTTCTCTACTTCACTTGCATTCACCATTATAAACTAATTCTAAGCATTATATTTCCAGCTTTCACTATAAAACTTGAACAAAAGACCGACAAGTCAACACCGATCAAAATAGACCTTACAACGGAAGAACGTGGTGATCTAACGGATCCAACCAACAGTAAGCACCATTTCTAGATATAAGAAGACATAGGAGGTTGCTTATTGGAAAACTATACTATGTTGCTCTGATGCTCGGAAAGAACGTCTTTTCATATTTGTCTATTAATTAAGTTGTTAAAATTCTTCATTTTGTGAAGAGTTTCTGATGAAGCAAATTATTGGCAAATTATACCAAATATGAGGTTTTCAAGTTGAAAGTTTAGGAGCCTTGTTTTCTTATGTACCATAAGAAACATGTAATGCAATATATGTTAACTTCTATAAAAATTGAAACAGTCACATCCAGTTGTATCAGTTGTATACAACAACCAGAAATTAAATTTTATATCTCGAGTGTGTCAATGAGGTGAATTTTCTGGTCTGTAAAATTTATCAAATTTTGCGATTTTCATAACGAAGAGTATTGAGCTCAAATTTAAACGTATAAACAAGTTCAGAATATTGTGTAATTGATTTATTGTGAAAATATAACCTTTTAACTGAAGTTTAGGGCAAACTCTTTTGTTAAAACTGTCATAAACCGCGAGTAAACGACCACTGAAGTAAGGTCCCAAAATTGCTGTTTATCAAAAAAAGCAACGACTTGGCCGAGAGTTAAGGGTCAAAAACAACTGTTTAGGGTGGCCTGCACATAGGGGCACCTGATCTAGGGTCGGGGCTAATTTTATGGCTTAAATATTTTCTTCAGGAAGTTATTTTGTCAAAGGAATCTTCGAAGTCCAGACTTTGATCTCCTGTTATTCGAGATAGGGACCATGAAAAAATAGCCCCGACCCACGGTTCGGTCCGCAATTTATCTGGCTTTCAAGAAAATCTAAAATGGCTTTTTGATAGCCAATACAATCGCTGCATTTGCAGGTTTAGTGGGCCCCATTACTCTGCTAAAGAAAATTCATTGGATTCGAGAAAACATCAAAATTACAGACCAGACAAAAAATTACGCAATGCCCTCTACAGCCATTGTGATTGGCTGATCGGGAAAAAGACGTGAGATCTGATTGGCGTAGAAAAAAGTGAATTTTTTTTAAGAAGGAGGCGGGGAAGAAAAAGAGGCGAAATGTCTCAAAATGAACTTCAAAAATCAAGAAACTTGTAAAAATTGAAAGGAAAGAAATGAATTTTATTCTTCTTGTGAAATATTTTATAGCTCATTCATAGGACGGGGATGTATCTAAACTAGAAGGACTAGACATCAGATTTAGAAGAACGAGACAAGGTGACTTTTTGATACACAATGCACAATATATTTTAAACTTTCTGTAGCTCAGACATAAAAAATCCAGAAAAAAATGACTCCAAAACCATCTGAAATCCATTTTTTCTACATCCTGAAGAAAAAGAAAGAATATAAATAAATCTAATATAAATCAAGATTTGTGTCATCAATCCATAACCTTAAAGATAAAACTTTCAGTGAGACAGGGATGGTTAGCATAAAATACCCATCTTTTACTTCCATTCTCTTTATAAAGACCATAATAGCATAACATAGCATTTTAATCTACATTCTGCCAGAACAGGGATATTAGAAAATGAAAGAGCCTTAGCTCTTATGTAGGGAAATTAAATATCTAAAGTGAGGAGAGTGAAGGGGGTTTAGCATTTGCCAGCAAATAATAATGAGCTGAGTCAGGCTGGATTCTCCATGAATTTCGACCAATTTTGAGGTGGTACCACAACTCCTTCTTCAGTTGACAGTGAGAGAATTCTCTTGCTCTTGTCATCTGCGACTTGAATAATATCAAGAATCCACAATTAATAAAAGTTAACTAACCTTTGTTTTATTGCAGTTGAGCTCCAGCACGCATTTCAAATTCAAAAACATCTCAAAACTGAAGAAAGCTCGGTTTTTTCTTCTTCCCATCTTCTTCGTTCTTAAATTGCACTAACATCATCATCATTGACAACACCAAAAAAAAATCGAAAGCTTTTTGGAGAATAAAATAAAGAATTGTAAACAACAAAGAAGTGAATAAAAATGAAAACTGAAGCTATAACTCTGGGCAAAAATAATGCCCTTTCAATAAACTTGTGCATCCAAAAAATACAGTTAAAATTACTAAGAAGTGTTTCCTGATTATAAGTCATAATTCTTTGAAAGAAAATACATTTTGACTCTGTTAAATGAAAATAATACCGGTATGCAACATTTAGAAAAAGAAAATATCAGAGTCCTTCCCCTCTCAGAAAAAAAGATTTCAATGATTTCGAAAGATCGAGTGACAAACAACATTTTCTAGTCTAGTAAGCTAGACGACTAATTTATACATAGTAGAAATAAAGCAAAAAGTAATGAATGGAACAATTTTAGTCGTCTAGAAACCTTTGTGCACTAACTCCAAATAAAAGAAAAGTGTCAATATTGCAATTATAATTTTTTCCTGCTCAAAATAATTATTGAGAAAAAAAATATGTGTGGATTTGTGTATCGAAAGTTTTTCATTTGAGTTGATTTCGTTTTGAGAGTTTTGTTGTTGCTTGATAAATTGTTTTCTCGCTACGCAAGTTTCTGCGTAGCTAGCCCCTGTATCTATAAGGCTGGAACACCGAATTCTTCCAGTCGTTTATACAAACTAAATCCCGTATTATTGTTATTATTATTTGTATTGGTATTATTAGTATTACACGCATTATAAACGACTCCAGTCTAAACATTTTCCAGACTGTCCAGATTGAACGTACTTACTAAAATAAATTGTTTCAAAACATTCCAAAGCATTTGCGCGCTCGTGTGAATACTCAAAAACATTCGATTTTCAAAGCGCTGCTTACATTTGAAAATTCGAATGTATTTTCGGCGTAAAGCTCTGTTTAGACTTAAACACGGAAAAAACTACAGACTCGCAAAATTCACCTCATTGATTTCCTCGAGATCCTTTTTACTCAAAATAATTATTTCAGCTCAACGTCAAACAATTGAAGGGGAATGTCTAAATCCTATCGAACGAAAGCACACAAAAATGAATCATGAACCAACTCCAGGTGAATTTAATTTCTTTATTTTTAGGAAATTAAACTTAGCTCTAATACGTTGTATTTTTGGGAAATTCTACGATTTTTATACACTCGTTTTGGCTTATATATTCAAATTATACCACTCTTCAGCATCTTACCAACAGAACCAAGTCTATCACGAATCAAAGCATCCCTTAATTTTGCAGCTTTTACAGTATCTTGTGATAAATTTACAACAATAAAACTGTACTCCATACTTTTCTTTTAGTGAGCGCATACTATTCCAGAACCCGAGCCTCCTCCTCATCGTCGTCGTCTTCACGGTTCTCGCCCTGCACAAAGGTGAAGGAGAGAAAATGATCGTTCGTATCGTAAATTATTTGTTTGGTTGTTTGTTGCTTTTCGTTGGATTGTTTGTATAGTTGTAGTACATGTTAGAATACCTTTTTGAGTTCTATGTATTTATTTTTATTTTTTATATAAACTTTTTATACTCTTCCTGAAGAATCCACAGCGTTGCGTTACGGTATCATGCCTTACTCTCCTCCTCAATTGATTATTTTTCGAACCACTGAGGTGGCATTTACTCAACTACTTAACGAACCTACCCCAATTTTTTTAGCTCAATTCAACCCATTCCCTTATGAATTTCAAAATCAATTATTGCATTCATTTCTGTTCTCCCGTCTTCTGTAGAAAGGAGACTTCACGTCACAACAATGTATAGTCATATAGTCATAGAAATTAAAGATCAAGGCTAAATTTATTGTACATTCAATCATTGATTATAATATAAACAGTTATTTAAGGAATTCTATGTTATCAAAATTTTATTCTTATTCCTAATATTATCATCGTAAAAAAGAAAATTATCCAGACAATATATTTATTTTGTAAATTTTTTCTTAAATGTATTTTTACAGCCAAAGCTAGATAGAAGATTTAATAACTTACAGATAACGATATTTTATCTTTTTGACATACAACCTACCCAATCATTTTGTTATGAGCCTCTTAAAATGTACCTAAAACGTTCAAGGAACTTATTATAAGCGATGGTCAAATTTTTGACTTTGAGAACTAACAGTTATTTAAAATTTACACTCATTTAAAACGATTTGGATGAACTTAGGGGTTATTTTGGGAAAATGCCAAATAATTTAATCTTGGCGAAACTTCTCAATTTTTCGATTATATAACACTGTCTTAGCTAATATTATGCAATTACTTGATTACTTGGTATTTCCGAGAGTCCTCGGTATTTTTAGAAACTTTCCGATTTGCCTGACCCTTAATAATTTGTTTGCGCTTTATTTGGTCTTTGCTTGACCATCCTTTAAGATTTGCATTAAATTTATGATTGATATTCTAATAACGTCGTGCTTCACTTCGACTTGAAGAAAATTAAGTCACAGGGGACACAACTTAAAGGTTTTCCCAAAAAACTCGCCCAAATGAGTATGAATGGATAGAACTTGTCAGTAGTAAAAAACTTGGAAGAGCAGTTTTAGAGATATGAATCTAATAAATTATTCTATTGTCTTTGTACTGACAAAATAACTTATTTCGACGAAAGTAATCATCTGGTGATGAAATACAAAGATTCTCAAATCAATTTCTAAAAACTTTGTGCCTTTAATTATTTTGAGGCTGATAATACAAAAGGATAGAAATTGACATCATAATCAAACTCCAAGACGATAAGGATAAACACTCTGCGATGGAGAAAGAGAAATAACTCCATAGTCGAATTTATCCGGTAGCCGGTCGTGATCGCTTGTCGTGAAACTCATTATATCCCAGTAGGATCAAATTTTGACCTTGAAATACCTCCTGTGACTACCAACATCATCCCTGACGTCAGTATAGAAGAACAAGTAGTTGCTGAGAATCCTTTTGACATACCAAAGGTGGATGGCAATTTAAAGTTTGAGGAACTCAAAATTTTACCGCCAAAACTTGGTTCTGTGCACGCCCCACAAACCTTCAATTTCTAATAATGTCGGTTTGTGGAATAGACGAACAATATCACATTCTTTCAAAGATCGTAGACCTCATGTATGGCGTTCACAAATCAAATTTGATATCCCTTGTCTCATTTGGCGAGAATCTTCTGGCTCAAAAAATAACTGGGTGCAAGCAAATGGTAACCTACAATAGTCACATGTCTCCATCTGGGTCCCATACCTACATTAAAGAGCGGTTGGATAAACAATCTGAAGTACCCATCCCCTTTCCATCGGGCTTAGTGAAAAGATCATTTGACAATTTCCAAAAGATAGGCAAAACCTACAAGCTAAATTTGAATGAAAGTCAGCCTTCAAGCGGGATCACAACTGCGGTAGACGCTGTTTTAGATGAAGAATCACGAATTCAATTCGAAGAAGAGTACAAGCCTGAGTTTTGGATGTTCGAGAAGGATGAGAACCAGAGACACGACGAATTCTTCGACAAAAACAACTTGTTTCACGACCATTGGGACAAATACATAGAAAAACGTCTGAAAGAATTGAAATCACTCCCAGATGACATACCCAAATATATGGAATTTGAGAAAGAACACGAATGTTTGAAATATTGCGTAGATTGTGGTACAGAATGCGATCCATCGCACAGAACGTGCCAAACATGTGAACATGCTGTAAATTTTCAACCCCCAAAATTAAAATATTCTGGTGTCCGTGAGACATTGCCGACAACCTTAGAAATCTTGGCATACGTGCAGGCATCAGGAGGTACGAGACTGGAAAGCATGAGTGGCTACTTTTGGAAGTCGACGGTACAATTTTCACTGTCAAAAATCAATTGATTTGGAAACTTTTATTTGCCGTCTTTGTGGTAGTTCCACGTTTGTTTCCAAAAAAGACAAGGAAGAGGAAAACGATATCTGTTGCGGAGAGGAGCTGATCAACAGGGAGTTTGATTGGGTGGTGTTACTTCCAGGCCTTTTGCACTTGGATATGGCCTTTTTCGTGCGTTTGTCAACGCTAATTGGGTTGTCTTTGTTGTCGATCTTGCAAAGGTTTACGCTTACAAGACCGATGCTGCATTGGCCTACGCAAAGGCTTGCACCTCTCATCACAAAACCTGGCGTTTCTCCACCTTATCTTCCGTTCCGTCAGCGATGAAATGCTTATCACGTTTATCAAAGAAAAGCAATCAACTTCAGTAGATGAGTTTTGGACATGGGTGAAAAAAAGAGATGATCCGAACTTTTTGTATTGCTTTGAAATGATTTTCAACTACTTATTCTCAATCGTGTTGTTTCGTGTTGGTGGTCGGACATGCAACTATGGAACTGTTTGTGTTACTGGCAAGCGTCTGTCTACATTGGTGTTCTCGCGAAACTAAGGGCCATACCAATGTATCTTGGTGATAATGATGTCAAATCAAGCAGTCATGCCAAGCAAGCTTAGGAGCGATCATTGCTAAGCACATTTCGATGTCAAGAACGAGAAACAAAAACAGCTCACAAGGTGGTAGGTGTCTAGATAACGATTATTTCTCTATGTATATGATTCCCAACAACGCCGCGTTAGATATACAACTTAATTCTATTACTTAACACATTACAAGTCCACAGCGATGAAGTATTTTGAAGATTTATTTTCAGTAGTGACAGTGAGCAGGATGTTGATGATGTTGCGATTCCAAGGAGAAAGAGAGTTAAATTGGATGAAATTTCGCTTTATGAAATAATAACAACACATAACATCAAGGACGAGGATCACTTGTTCCTGCAGGCTCGAATTCTGTATGAGGGTAAGGAGGATTTATTGAAATATGTTATAAGACTGAGCGGCGCTAAGAGAAGTCAAGTCAGCGTGGTTAGCAAAGAACTCTAAAACTAAAGTCAAAAGGAAGAAAATGGACACAATGGACATCATGAGAGAGAAAGAGTGTGTTTGTCAAGATCAGTACAAGTTAGCAGCAGTGAAGGTGTTGGAGAGAAATGAAATCAATATTGAGAGTTTTAAGTCTACAGTTCTAAAAGCAATTAAATTTGGGAGGGAAAACATGACAACGTTCTTTTGCACTGCAAATCTGATAGTGGTAAAACTTTTCTCTTGAAAACCCTGATTAAAATATTCAAGACATTTGAATCACCTACCACCTGGGGCTTTTGCATGGGTTAGGGCAGAATAGGCTGAGTGCGTCTTCTTGAATGATTTAAGATGGTCCGAGGAATTGATCGCTTGATCAGACTTTTTTAATTTACTGGAGGGTGCTGCTCAACGAATTCCCGCCCCAAAAACACACACACACCCCAAGGACATTGTTTGGGAGTACAAATCCCCTATCGTTGCCACCTCTGATGATAAACTTTACGCTTATGACGGGAAGAAAATTGATAAGCATAACACAAAAATGATGAACAACCGCTGGGTTTATTTTGAATTTATTAGACCGTTGGCTGTCACTAGAAAGATTGAAACATGTGGTAGATGCTTTGCTAGATTTATTTTGTCCTAAGTGGACTTTTCTTAGAATTTAAATAAATTCTAATTTTTCAGGCAATATACTTAACTGGCCACTGGCCTGTACGGTCCCCGGTTTAGTTTTTCTCATGAGAGCCCTTGAAAATGGAAAATTTGAATAAAAAAATTCTGCCTACTTTATAATCTGTAGTTGTCTCATTATATATCAATCAATACTTGGTGCGTATCCCTTTGTTCTTGATGACCAAGTCAATCCTCTTTGACATTGAGTCGATTGTGCAATCAATGATCTCTATGCTATAATCCAAAATTGTGTTTCGCACTCTCCTGCAGAATTGATCAAAAGTTTCATGCTCAATTCTTACCTCAAAAACGTCGTCGTTTAGTTTCCTTCTAATGTTATGGAAAGCATTTTCGATGGGATTGAGATCGGGACTCCTTGCTGGTATTCTGAAGAGGCGACATCCGACTGCGTCCATTGCTAACTTTGCTGCTGCAGAGTTTTGGCTGGGATCTCCATCTTGAAGAAATAGTTTTCCTCTTGGATTGGCAGAAGGTCTAAACATCTCCGGAAAGTGCTCTTTCATATATTCATATAATCTTCATAGAATTGTCCATTTACTTGCTCGGTGTAGTGGTGGCATTACATAAAGCCTTTGCCGTAAGCTATGGCACAGAAAAACTTTGCAGTACGTGATCCAATACCCTCCTTTTTCCCTTTGGCTGTATTATGGAGGTCCAACTCTTTGCCCTTCCTCATATAGTCCGGGTTCGACAAGTGTTTACATAGTCACACATACCCTTCCAGAAGTTCTGAGGGAGTTTCTCAGCTTCTTTGCAAATTTGAGTCTTTTCTTCAGGTCCCCTTTTAACAAAAGTCCCTTCTTCCTACATTGTTTATATTTGTGGCCAGCATCATTTAAAATTCTGCGCACTGTTCTGGGGGCAAGGTGATGAACCTCAGCTCTTCTGCGTATGTGCATTGTGTTGAATGTACCATGCTCTTCCTTCAGCTTCCGCATGGCAGCAAATATGCATCTACCATCCCTGTCAGATACTTTGGACGATCGTCATGTGCGCTTTTTAGCCGTGTTGCTAAAATTCCCATATCCAAAAACAAAAAGTTAAATTAAAACAGTTCTTTCAAAGTTTTAACTTGGTTTAAGAAGGATAGAAATATTTTGCTAACCAGTTACAAGTCTGATATACAGTCCAGACCTGCTGCCTCTCCCAGACAATACTGGCCAAAAGTAATGAAATTCCTCACTTTTTGGTATGAATTCACAAGTTCCCCCATTTACCCTCCTTATACAATGTTGAATTTCAGTCCAACTTGACTTAGCAATATTGTAGGGAGGGGGAGGGGGAGAGGAGCCATAAAAATATTAGAATAGGTGGAATTCCATTTACTTTTGGCCAGGATTGTAGCTACCAACAGTCGCAAAACTTCCAAAAGAACGATAAAAGAAATTCTCTTATCAAAATTTTCATCACATAATGTACAATCACCTGAAGAACTTTCATGTTAATGACAGAGTGTTTTTGAAGTAGATTAACTATATTAAAGAAAGGCCTGGACAAAAAAAGGTTGTGAGAGATGAATTGGACCGTGAAACGACTGTTTTAGGCTACTTTATTTTTTTTTGGTTTAAAAAAAAGACTTTTCTAATTCTGGAGATTTAATGTTAAAAGCACTTTTTAATTTCACGAAGATTTCTGCTGGCAAAAAAAATGACTCGCGCCAGTGAACCAATTACTATAACAATACGTTTAGAAGGGCTACTTTTCTACTTTTCACGCTAAATCCGTTGGTAGCCTCAGATATTTGATTTTCAGACTTTGAAAAAACCGTTAGTAAAGGTAAAGTTCAATAATCAAAAATTTGCCCTGATCTAAGGAGTGCCCTACGAAGTGACACGAGCCTCGGCCGCTGGTCTACGGGGGTTACACCTAAACCACAAAGGGGGAAAACCTTGAAAGGGGGTGGGTTGACCTAAAAAGGGGAGCTAGTGACACAAATATGACGTGTTAATTCTTTTTATTCAAGATGTGTTTAGGATGGTTCGCTAGGCTGGTAAGTTTCAGTTTATTCACCTCTCAACAATTTTCATTACTCTATGTAAGATCAAGGTACCCCTTATTAAAGAATCAGATTCAATTTGTCATATTCAGAACTATCAACTTGGACAGTGAAGTTTCAAAAATGAGAATCAGTGATGCAATGTCCAACGGTTGCACGATTTCAAATTCTATATCAAAGGATGTCCTGACAGTTTATGAAGATTCTAAGCGTTTAACTTTGATTGACAAAGTTTCACAAAACAAGTCGTATTTGAATGAGAAGGGAAGTGTGATAAACTAGACTTTCAAGACTGATTTCCAACAACGTCTATCTTTTGAATTTACAGAAAAATTCATTCTTTCTGTAAGCAAATTGTTTGGTCTTTGCTTGACCATCCTTTAAGATTTGCATTAAATTTATGATTGATATTCTAATAACGTCGTGCTTCACTTCGAAAATTAAGTCACAGGGGACACAACTTAAAGGTTTTCTCAAAAAACTCGCCCAAATGAGTATGAATGGATAGAACTTGTCAGTAGGAAAAAACTTGGAAGAGCAGTTTTAGAGATATGAATCTAATAAATTATTCTATTGTCTTTGTACTGACAAAATAACTTATTTCGACGAAAGTAATCATCTGGTGATGAAATACAAAGATTCTCAAATCAATTTCAAAAAACTTTGTGCCTTTAATTATTTTGAGGCTGATAATACAAAAGGATAGAAATTGACATCATAATCAAACTCCAAGACGATAAGGATAAACACTCTGCGATGGAGAAAGAGAAATAACTTGATAACCAAATTTATCCGGTAGCCGGTCGTGATCGCTTGTTGTGAAACTCCCTATATCCCAGTACGATCAAATTTTGACCTTGAAATACCTCCTGTGACTGCCAACATCATCCCTGACGTCAGTATAAAAGAAGAAGTAGTTGCTGAGAATCCTTTTGACATAGCCACTCTTGCAATCAAGAAAGAAAGAAAGACATACCAAAGTTTGAGGAACTCAAAAATTTTACCGCCAAAACTTGGTTCCGTGCACGCCCCACAAACCTTCAATTTTTGATAATGTCGCTTTGTGGAATAGACGAGTTTGTAGCAAGTGACGAGCAATATCGCATTCTTTCAAAGATCGTAGACCTCATATATGGCGTTCACAAATCAAATTTGATATCCCCTGTCTCATTTGGCGAGAATCTTCTGGCTCAAAAAATAACTGGGTGCAAGCAAATGGTAACCTACAATAGTCACATCGCAATTATTCTATATCGCTTTCGGTTCGATTGCAATTTTCTTTTAAGCTTGTTCAATTTACATCATCTGGAAATAGCAACATATTGCTAAGATTGCAGCCAATGAGAAGTATGAATAGAATTAGGCAAGTCACTTTGGATTGGCTACTTTGCTTTCAAAGTTGGTATTTTGCTTCGCCTTCAATATGGCTGCCACCACCGTCTATAGACCTTTTCGCCATTGATGACATTTTATATGCTAGTAGCCATTTTTAGCCCGTTTCATCTTTCATATTTCAAATCTTTTATTTTAGAAATTACAAAAACAAATTTACGTTGCAAATCTTCAAATAATGGGTAAACCATATGATGGATCAAGTCTTGATGATAACCATTCTTTATGGGAAGGTATATTTTGCCAGCTTTTGTATCTATTTTCATTAATTTGTACCTTCCTTGAAACTTATACCCTGTCTTGTTTTAAAAGTTTAACTATTTATTGAAGATTCTTTAATTATATTTTCAGAAATCGATAACCAGACGAATGCAGTGTTGGATAATATTATAATACAGTGGTGAGGCAGAGGGTATTTTCTTCTGTGTGTCATTCCGGTTACAACAAGATAATATAACAATCGTTCGATTCTTTGAGCATGGTTCTTACAAAGGTGCGATGAAAAGGTAAATATAGTGCGTTCATTCTAACTTGGTTGATGTCTTTTTTAAAAACACTCAATTTCCATTGTTTTCGATGGTTGAAAGAAAAGAATTCCACTTGAAAGTCATTAACGATTAACCAAGTTAGAGTGAACGCATTATAACGTTTTATTTAAATTCGATTTTTGTCGTCAGTGATAATTTGTGGCATGATAAATACATCTTTTATTTTTATATCTTTATTCACAGAATTATATTCTGTTTATTAGGGGAGATTTCTTTCTCGTATTGAATATTACTCATTAGTGTTCACAAAATGATCTGTAGGCAACGTATGCTAGACGACTTATTTCAGAAGAAAATAGGACGTCGAAAATAGCATCAGTATCTTGACAAACTCCGATCATGAAATTTTTTGGCTTTCAATAAAAGCACTTTAAATAAACGACGTAGCAAGAACTTTAACATCGATGACGTCTCATTTTTCACATTTTCAGTACGATGCAAGAGACCATTAACACTATGATCGAAGACGAAAACTCGCATTACATTGAAGTCTACAACTACAACGACCATGATGTGGAGAACAAATTAAAACGGGAATCTCTACTCAAAATGAAGAAAGGTGAAAAGACGAATATCGTTTCTAGACGTTTCCTTCGACTAAAATGACAGAGTTATAACAACTTCGACGAACTTTAACAGTCCGTGATACGTAATTTCTTTCATCTTACAGCAAGTTGTTAGTCTTTTTGTAGATGGTGGCTTTCATTTTTCGGGACTTATGATATTTTTGAAATGTACAATATTTACGACTTCCAACCCTGACCTTTTTACTTCCATGCCATGGTATGTTTACTTTTCTCTCTCTTTTTTGTTTACTTCTCTCTCCCATAATATAATATTTCACTTACTCGTTTTTGAAAAGTTTAAAAGAAAAGTAGAGAACGTAAAAAGACACGTGCGCGCACACTTGTCTTATGCTTCATAATTTTTTGGCAGTGTTTGAGTATAGACAGTGTGTTGAGTGCGTTTCTTTCGTTGTTTGTTAGGTTGGGGGAGGTTTGTATATACTTTTTTATGAATACTTGAACTTCGTGACAAAGTCAAATAAAAAATGGATTGTTTTTTTAAGACATAAAACTTTATTGGCCTATTCTTTATCAACAACATGTACAATTTTTTGTAGTATCTTTTTAAAGATCTTATCGGGGATCCTTTTTTTGTATAAGCCTGGATGTCCAGCCAGTGAACTTTTTTTTTGATTTTACAGATTTTACTGAGCTTGGATTCCCAGGCTAATTTTTGTATTGATTTGTTAATGTATCATCCCAACTTCAGTTGAGCTAGAATCTGAGAAATATCTGTGTGAGTAGTATATGTCCATCTCACAACATTTGTCTGTGTACCTATCCTCTCTGTTGTCTAAAGCTTGGAGACTTAGAAGATTTCCAATTACTTTTCTCACATTGGGATTGTGAATAATAAACAAAATTGTATCATCGAGACGGAGTCAACCAGTTAGTGTTTCATAGAAGTTTGTGCTATTCGGTTACTTTCACTGTTAAAATCATCTTACTTAATAAGGATCGGGTTGTTTTAAAAGGTGGTGCCATACCATGGGGTACCCCAATGGTGTACCTATTATGGTCTACCCCGAAAAAGATTTACAGACTAGATTGGGGAGTATTTAAAGCTTGAACAGTCAGCTTATCTACGAAGATAGTAAATTATCATGCTGTGGAAATGAGAAATCAGGGTAGACTATAAGGTACACCTTTGGGGTACCCCATGGTATGGCACCACCTTTTAAAACAACCCATAAGAATCAAAGCCCGATCAAAGTTTCAGAGTCAGAAAAATGTCATTACTGTGTATATAGTGGTTGCGCCTCCATTTCCTTTATTGCTGGTATAATGTTAAAATGATCTGGAACAATTCTTTTTTGAAATTTAGTTAAAATTAAAATTTTAAGATATAATTTATGGACCAACAAGGTGGATCGAAAGCACCCAAAAGAAAGCACTTGCAAGCTAGAATGAGTAATATCCTTGCAAGAATTAGACAAACTGACTCTAACAATAATGCACCCTCTCCAAAACCTAAGAAGATAAATGTGAGATGGAAAAGAACTACTGACAAAGGAACATCCACAGTTTCGTTCAAAAAGGGTGGTGGACCAAGATTTTTAGACATGGAATCGACAGAAACGCTAGAGTCGCTATTAACAAAAGCCATAACATAACAATTTTTTTGGGGAACACTACTCACAATGTTCATTCACATTGACTGATTCTGCTGGCAATTTGGTTGTGTTACAACAAACCTTGAAGGACTACCAGACTGTAAACAATGTTTATTTGTCGAAAACGTACTTTATCATTACATCTCAGTTCGTCCAAGAAACACCAGTTTTAGTTTTAAGTTACCCCTCAAATCAAAACGAAAATCCAGGTTCAAATGTTGAAGGAGGTGGCTCTGATGAGACGACATCAACAACGAATGAAATTGGTGGTAACAGACAGATGCTTGAGGAGTCTTTTGAAAATGTCACAGGATCTAACGGTAAGGGAGTGGTCATAAAGTATCTACTAGGGGGGAGTGGAGGATATTTGGAAAAATCCCAAAAAAATTTCGCACCCCCTCCCCCAAGCTGGAAAAAATTTTCGAACCCCCCCTCATAAGGTCCAATATTTTTTCGCACCCCCCCCCTACTAGAAAAATTTTTACGCGAAAAAGAATTCATACAGATGCGGTACAAAGAGTATCATTTGTTTGTATATGGAGATAGTTTGGCCCTGTTAAGTTGAGTATAACAGGGATAAGACAAGAATCAACGAGTCATTTTCTATGAATGAGTTTCACTAAGTTTTGGGAGAAAATTACGGCTTATTTTCCCTGAAAATTACTGATACACAATCTCCCTGAGTCTATTTTGAAACTGATGGTGAGATGTTGAATGCCATTTTTCATGAAACATTACAGAGACATCTCAATTACTCAAGATATCCTGAGGGGCCACCATGGTTGGCCCCGAAGGGAGAAAATTTTGAAGTGAGATGAACCGAACATTTGTTATGACGTAATAACCAGAGAGAAAGAAAAATTACTCAGCAACAATTAACGAAGAGATTTTCTCTTCAGCAAAAAGGCAAGCAAATAAGGGAGTTTCTTCTTTTATGATGCCAGAGAGAAAAGCGTGGAAAGATTGAGAAAGAAACTTTCTTTTAAAGAAGTTTTTCTGCACGTGCGATGCATCGCAAGCCTGAATTGATTTTACCTGATCCCTTTTCTTCACTACCCTTATCCCCTTCATCCCTTATCCCACTGATCAGGTTTCTAGGTTTTTTCACCTCTCTTTTACAGTAACTCCTAAACCCCTTTTAGTTGCTTATTATTGATAGGAAAGAATGTTTATGACATGTCTGTGGTTCCTGGCTTTACTTTTGAGTCTTCTTTGGATCCAATTTTTGTGTTCAGTTTTTTCAGTTCAGAAAATTCAACACTTAAGTTTTGTCGCTCATTATATTAAAATACTTTCGAGTTTTGTCGCCCTTTTATCTCTTGTTCAATTCAATTCAATTCAAAACATATATTTACCCGAAGGTAGGGACACCAAGTTTAGAAACCTAATTACAAATGGTGCAACCTAATAAAAAAATTAAAAGTTTTAAGCAAAAATAAAATAAAATATAATAACAAATAATAAAGTTTTAAAATATCCTATACCCTAAATAAAGCTTTTGTATTTACATTTTTAGTTTTTATTTTTCATGAAATATATACAGTTAAAAATAATGAGACTCTGGTATGCAATTACTGTTGCTGAGGGGGTTCCCGAGGGGCGTATTTGTTGAGGTAAAATTCATGAATATGTGATAGTAAATCTAGTGGTTCAAAGATTATTAGATTTTTGTCTTCAAGATGCTCTTGTAAATTATTCCATTGACGTGAAGCAAGCCGTGTGAGAGAGTGGAGGCCAAAAGTGGTTGTATTGACGTTCCTGATAAAAAGGAGGCTGATATGGTTGGCTCTAGTCCCAATGTCATGAGGAATTACAGAAAAGGTAAAAGTAGAAAGACAGTCAGAAGGAAGGTATCTGTTCAGGTAGCGGTATATGAACATAATATTGAGTGTTTCAACGAGATCAAAGAATTTTAAGATTTTGAGTTCATCATAGGTGGGAGTGACAGAGGCCCTTGGTTCTTGGAAGGTCATAATCCTGATAGCAGTATTTTGTAGGACTTGGATTCTGTGGGTGACAGTGTTATCACAGAGGCCCCAAGTTTGACAAGCATAGCGAATGTGAGAGGAGAAGATAGCATGGTAGACGTTGATAAGGTTTGGAAGAGGGAGATAGTGACGGAGTTTAGAGATAGCCCCATTTAAACGACGAAGTTTGGCAGCAACAACAGCAACATGTTGTTTCCAAGAGAGGTGTTCATCAAGATGGACACCTAGATATTTGATGATTTTACTTGGAGTTAAGCGCTTACCCGAGATTTCGATTTTCGGGATAGTATCAAGACATTTTGGACCATTTTGGATAAATTCGGTCTTGCTAGCGTTAAGCGATATTTTGTTAGCATTCAGCCAGCTAACAAGAACTCTGAGATCAGAGTTCACTCTCCCACACAGAGACCAGACAGTTTGAGAGAGATTTAGTAGATGAGTGTCGTCGGCAAAGTGATAGGTTTCTGAGGTTCTGATACCGTAATGGAGATCATTAATATATATAGTCTAGAAGTATAAAACCTTCAACTACTCAAAATGGAAACAATAAAGACAAAAACCCACAAAACAAAAAGACAATACAAATACAACAAAAATCTAGAATGAACATTCACAGAAAATCAATCAGGTTGGAGTAGAAAAGGAAAATATGATGACATAGAAATCCGTCAATGTAAAACTAGTGATCTAAAATGACTTTAAGGAAGAAAGTGACTCAATATGAGTTAAGATGGAAAGAAGTAACTCAATATGAGTCAAGAAATATTTCAAAAAAACACATTATCTGTTCCTCAGTTTTCGACCTACACAGGATTTCGGCCATTTGTGAAAATATCCTCCTATGTAGGTAGGCCAAGCAGTGTTATCTAGACACCACCACAGATAAAAAGATGTAAAAAGATGTGTTTTGTGAAAGTATGAAACGCGCGCAAATATTAAATAAACTAAAACTTAAACTCCACGGAACCAGCCGAAGAAACTAAAATAACAATGAAAAAAGAAGTGTACTTTCTACTAGACAAAGTTGCCACACCTTTGACACGTTTCTGCCACAACGTTGTAGAAAGCATACTAGATGGGAAGGAACTGGGATTGGATCGCCACTATCCAACCCTGTGGCTCTCACACACATTTTACGGTTCAAAGAAGAAGATGGAAAGAGTGGGAAAAGAATGAGAATTTAAAAAAGTCGGACTATAACCCGGTTCGAAGCCCCGTACACCGTGACCGCTCACCGCAAGAGCTGGCGAACGAATGAATCTTGAGAGAGTTGAAATCTTGAAAATTCTGAAAAATGACGAACTATAACCCGTCGAAGACTGTAATCTAACTTTGCGTTTTCAGCACCTTGACATCGCATTCTTTGTATAAAAACTTTGGCTTTAACTTTCAAGTCCTCGAAAAGTAACGTAGAACGAGCAATCCTGAGAAGTTCACCAACAAAAGAAGAATAAAAAATCGATTCTGGCAAGTTGCTATCTTTATGTGGCATTCGGACTATGGAAAAAGGAAATGCATCCCGTTTATCAAACAACTTATAAATAAATATCCCGTCTTTGATGGTAATATCCAGGTTTAAAAAAGAAGCATGATTACCAGAGTGCTCAATTTTGAGTTCAAGCTCATCTGGATAGATATCTCTATACACAGACTGAAACAAGTTACCGTCATTGATAGCACAAATCATCAATGAATCTTTTAGTCGAATGAAAATGGCGAGCCTTAACCTTATTTTCCTCAATGACTCTGCTCATATACCTTTGTTCGTATTGGTAGAGGAAAAGATTAGCCCAAAATGGCGCCGGATCGATTCCCATGGGAATCCCGATCACTTGACACATAACAATATCACCTGCATTGAAAAAACAATTTTTTATCAGATGTTTCATAGCAGTTTTCAAAGAATTCTGTGTAAAAGACACAGAAGATTTGGGTTTTGTTTTTGACCAATACGCTTTATCATTTTTAGAAATAGCGATAAACTTGCAGTTACCTGCATCAAATACAAAATCAATGACCTCTGATAGTTCTTTAATCAGTTTGTCATGAGGAATCTTTGTGTACAATGTACTAAAGTCAAAGGTGGAAATAGATTTGGCGTTTTTCTTTTTATTGATTCGGTTGAGTGAATCTAGTACTGGATCACAATTTTGTAGTACCCAAAATTTATTATAATTGCTCAAAAACTTTGCTTTTGTATGGAAATTTTCAACTTGTCTGTAAACAAGCTTAAAAACTAGACTGACAGATCTAGAAATCAGTTTGGTGGAACAATGTTTTGAAGCGATAATGAAACGTTTACCAGTAGGAGTCTTGT
The DNA here is from genome assembly GCF_902728285.1 of Clytia hemisphaerica. Taxonomy (NCBI): domain Eukaryota; kingdom Metazoa; phylum Cnidaria; class Hydrozoa; order Leptothecata; family Clytiidae; genus Clytia; species Clytia hemisphaerica. The sequence continues at coordinate 218,643 of NW_027104048.1, forward strand.
GTTTCTTAGGAGTCCAATAGATACATGGAAGATCCAAGTCCTTCTCAGAAACAGCAAGACCAAAACGTTTAGAAAAACGAACATTTTCATTCACCATTTCTGCTTATATATATTATTTTACCATATAAACTATAACTAGTAAATGGGACTTAAGTCAAACTTTAATCATAAAAAATTGTTAGGTAAAAATCACTATTTCATATTCAAATTTATAAATCTGTCGATAGTCAAATTGTTATCTGACAACACCTGCTCTAGGAGAGAGGGAGTTGTTCTTCCGATTCTATGATATTTATCGGAATTAAACATTAACTGTTTAATACCACGATCTACAGACATTCGAACGACATGTCCTGCATAAGGTAAAAATCACTATTTATCGAAAGTCTCCTTCTTTAGTATCGACTCGACTGAAACCACGTCGTATCATTTTGCGAAGTAGACTTCTGTACGTTGAATCAAGCTTATCAAATTGCGCTGCGGTCAGATTCCAATTCTGACAAGAGTACGTTAGTCTACTTCTCACAAAGGAGTTAATTCGCTAAGCTCCATTCTATCTGCCATACTGAAGACGTCAGTAGTTTCATTCGAAAACAGCAAAAGAATTATGCAGGACATGTCGTTCGAATGTCTGTAGATCGTGGTATTAAACAGTTAATGTTTAATTCCGATAAATATCATAGAATCGGAAGAACAACTCCCTCTCTCCTAGAGCAGGTGTTGTCAGATAACAATTTGACTATCGACAGATTTATATCAGCAGTTTCATGAAAGATCCAAATCTGCATTCCATCCTCTTAGCACCAACCACTTATCAACAGTAGCGGCCTGGCCTAATTTTCTTGGTGGTGCAAACTATGAAATTGGCGCCCTTGTTTTTTTTGTCCTTATTTGCGCCCTCCATCATTAACTATTAAGTGAAAATATTAAACTGTAAGAGCAGTGACTGGTTGAAAGTAACGTCCGGAAACTTTGAGTTAAAAAACTTTTATTCATATGAAAGTGGTGGTAATGATAACTTGATATCTGTTTCCTTGTTATAATTCGAAATGTCATACTCATAGTTTTCTGAACAAGGAAAATTTTTCGATTTTCAACTTTTAAAATGTCTAAAAATGCCCCAATTTATACCGACTTAGCACCAAAAATAAAGCTCCTCAAATAAAAAACATGAGCTGTTGATACTTGAAATGGAAGTTTTATACCTAGTAAGTCGATTTGCTCAATATTTTTATTTTCTAAAACTTTATCAGAAAAATTCATACCTGATAATATTTAAACTTTTGCGCCACTGGTCTTAAAGATTAATGGCTGAAAGAGGCCCCAAAAATTAGAAAGTTGGCAGGTCAAACAGCTTAAAAGATCTTCTAAAAAGGAGAAAGTTAGTTAGCATAAGACCACAAAAAACCACAGCTAGCATTTTTCTCATTTTGGGGGGGGGGTGAACATCCTCTTTAGCCCCTGGTGGATACACAACACTTCTCTTGCTTTGACTTTTCGCGATTCCATGTTGATAGTATTTTTGAAAAAATTCAAGAGAAAGGATGCAAGAGCGTAAAATAAAACGAAGCGCCGCAGGCGAAAAAAACAAACATTGCACTTATAGAAGGCGCTATAAACTTGTCAAAAGGCGCGAAATCGCCAAATCAAACATCAACTAAATTTTGGCGCCCCTTTAAAAAGCTCTTTTGGCGCCCCTCTCAGACCTTTCTGGGTGGTGCACTGCACACCCTGCACCCCCTGCCAGGCCGCCACTGCTTATCAAGAAATTGCGAAGGTGATTGGCTCTTTCTCAATAAATAAAGCAAGTGGTCCACATAGTATTCCTATAAAAATCCTTAAACTTTTAAGACTTGATATCTCTGTGCCAATAAACTACTCCTTTCTCAGTGGTATTTTTCCCTCTACTCTCAAAATATCTAAAGTTGTGCCTGTCTTGGAACACAAAGGTTCTCCCCTTGAAGTCTCTAATTATAGGCCAATTTCACTTTTATCTAACATTGAAATTTTTTTTTGAGAAAGTGATGTATTCACGTCTCTCTGACTTTCTTGAAAATCATAATCAAATCTACTCTCGACAATTTGGTTTTCGTAAGGCTCACTCTACTGAGCATACAACCATTAATATTGTCGAACGTTTCCGAAACTATCTTGACAATGGTGGGTTTGCCTGTGGTGTATTTGTTGATCTACACGGTTGATCACAAAATTTTACTTGAAAAACTACGGAGTCAGAGGCATTGTCAACGACTGGTTCCGATCTTACCTCACTAACCGCTCCCAGTATGTTTCTCTCGCAGGCTCAAATTCCCTTTTGAAACCTATTGACCATGGAGTTCCCCAGGGTTCAGTCTTGGGTCCTCTGTTGTTCTTGTTGTATATAAACGATCTTCACCGCTGTATAAGAACCTCTGAAACATATCATTTTGCTGATAATACTCATTTACTCAACTTTTCAAAAACCGTATGGAGTCTTTGTGGGAGGGTTAATGGTGATCTCAGAGTCTTAGTCAGTTGGCTTAATGCCAACAAAATTTCCTTGAATGGTAGCAAAACTGAGTTTGTTATTTTCGTTCCCCTTGGAGACAGATGGACTGTATTTGAAGAATTAAGCTTTGCGGGAAATTTCTATCACTAGGGGGGATGGAAGTCGGAAAATTCGAATGCGACAAAATCCGCGCGCGGGAAAAAAAGAGATAAGAAAAGGTTTAGAAAGGTTTAGAAAGCCATATGTGTAGAAAAATCAGTAAATTTATTCAGGTTATTTTCATTTTCATTAAATTTATCATATTTGTTCAATGCAGGTCATTTTTGTCAATGTTTACATTTTATACTCAATGTAGGTCATTTTGGTAATGTTTATTTTCAATGTAGGTCTGTATTTTATACATTGTTTACATTTCTACCATTTTGCAGCACTTTTTGGTTTCCAGTCCACATGAGGCTAGGCTAGGGCCTGCATGTTTCTTCATGCCATTCACAATCAAGCTCACAAGGAGTAGGGAGCTCAAATCTATCTTAAATCTTTTCAATATGGTCAACACTCAATAGTCAAGTTCAGACTTTGAAATTCAGACAAATATTCACAATGCTTTCATGCCGGCAGGCTGGTAGGTTTTGCTTTCTTGTTTTGCTTTTCTTTCTGGCCTCTTGCTTTTTGCCTGTCAGTTGTGGCCATTTTGTTTTCATAGCATGCTTTGGCGGCCATCTTGGATTTTCAGCATGCTTAGGTTAGGTCATCTGGACTTAGATTTTCAATATTTATTTTTCTAATAAATTCAATTTCAAGACTTAACATTGTCAATCAAATTTATTTTAATTTAAATCAATCAATCAAATACTTAGTTTATCATATTTCATTTTCAGTTTGAACATACGTCAATCAATGTTACAAATACCTGTCGTCTGAATCATTGACCCCCTCAACCGCCCTTGGGTAGTCTCAGTCATCATTTCGACCCTCATATAACAACATTCAAACAGCATATGTTCACCTATGACTACACGACCAAGGCGTTCAACACGTAAAGACATTCAATACTCCATGTTCAACATCAGTTGCAGATCACAACCTATCTTCAAATTATCAAACCATCATGACTGATCAGAGTCCAACAAAGGATGAGTTACTTCACCATGTTAACTCCACAGCACTCGTCACTGATGTACTTACCGGATTAGAGGAACTTACCGATATCATGAATGAACTCAGAGCTCAGACTCTGATAACAATGAAACAATACAATCACTCAAAGATCTTCGTCGTGACATCCGCCATCATATGAACCAACTAAAAGTCCTCAATCCAGAGGTTCATGACGTTCACTCTAAAACCTATATGATTCAACCATAACTGAATTATTGAATGCAAAAATCACAAGACAAATCATCAGGCTCAAATGGAGAAAGCATTGGGTGATCAAACCATGAACATATAAACGACTGGACATCTATCTTTTATTGTCTCTTTGAAGCGAGCTTCGTTGCCGCCTGTATTTCAAAATTGCTATAAAAAATCCGACAATATTCCGTCGTAATTTTATTTCTTTGAATTGTTTAGGTAAAATGATTGATAGAGCTTGAACATTACTCCTAATGCCTAAAAAAATTATTTTCAAATTTTTTCACTAGTTTGCAATATATTTTATTAACTTTTTCAACTCTGAAATGCAGAATTTCAACTGCGTGTATACTTTTGAATCCCTTTTGTCACTCCAATAATTTTTTTTATGACTTGAAGAGAATAGCTTGCCAAAGTTGAGAGCCTGTGTCATAAGAATATCGAAATTAGAATGTGACACTCTCTAAAATTTTTAGACACTTTTAAGTCAAAATTTGGAAATATTAGTCGGAGTTTTGACTAGCTGACGATGATTTTGCCTCTGTTATCTTTGTTATGATATAGATAAAAGACTTGAGAAAAGTAGAACAACAAAGACTTTTGTCGAAATTTTGACGTTGTTAGCAAGGTATTCCCAAGAGGTATACCATTCATTTGATGATTTTAACGAGGCGGCAACGAAGCTAGCAGTGTTATCTTCAAAAATACAAAGGAGATGGATGTCCAGTCGTTTATATGTTCATGATCAAACCAAGTTACAAGAAAAATCACAGCAATTTATTGTTGATGACACAAACATTCTTCTGAACAGACTTGAAGTGATTTTCAACCAAAATCTTAACGGGATGTCCGACACAGAAATTCTTCATCTCAAATCATTACGAATTATTTCCGAAAAATATCAAGAACTTCTCAAAACACCATCAGCCAACGTGGAATTGGAATGTCAAATATCAGAAATTGGTGAGAAGTACATTGAATTGAGCAACCTAAAAGGAAACTTTATCGATCACCTCAATGAACAGTTTGCAGATCGAGAGATTGAAAAGTACAAATCTTTCAAAGAATCCAACCTCAACATCAAGATTGAAAAATTTTCAGGGTATTAATCAATAGACATTTATACGTTCAGATCAAATTTTGAGAAATTTCATCTACGAAATACGCCAAAGAAACTCTTACCTGATTTATTTATAAACAATCATTTATCTGAACCTGCCTTATCACTTGTTAAAGGCTTAACTGACATTGAAATTATCTGGAATCGCCTAGTTGAAGCTTATGGCAACTCCAAAATGCTCGTATCTCGTATACTTGCTGACATAAAGAAGTTGGATCCAATCAAAACCAGACACGATCCTGCCAAAATCTTACGAACTATCACTGGACTGATCAAAGTACTGAGAGACTTAATTTCTCTTGCTGAACAACATAAAATTGAAAATCAACTTTACTACGGCGATTGTTTGGATCAAGTGTACCAACTCTTGGACGACACCAGATTGGACAAATGGCTAGCAACAATCTGTGAGAAAGAGATCACTGAGAAACAAAAGTGGTCAAATCTCATCATCTTCCTGGAGAAGGACGTCAAACTTCTCCAGCAAAAGCAACTCATCAAACTCCCAAACAACAAAGACGATAAAGATGGCAGGTCAAAATCAGGCAAATCAGGATATGGAAGTCATCATGTCCCACCAAGTCATGACCCTGAACCAGCTTGTTACTTCTGCGACGGCAAATGTCCATCTGAGCAATTTCAAACAAGAGGACCATGGGGGAAGATGGTAACTCAATATTTTGCCTGTAAACAATTTGTCAACAACACTCCACGTAAACGATTGTCAACTCTGAAGCGCAAAGGATTGTGCTTCCAATGTCTACTACCCGGAGCAAAATCGTCAGAGGGCAAACACAGAGATGGAAGGTGTCAATATGAATTTGTCTGCAAACACCCGAGTCATTCATCATGGACGTCAAGAAGCACGTATTTGTCTGTGATGATCACAAAGATACAGATGACAATCAAACTCTTCTTCAACGTTTTAAAGACAAATTCATCAATCGAAATCAACATCTCCCAACCTTCGTCAAGGTCAAAGTCTCATTTCACACTGACTGTCACATCAATGCCATGCCATCTGGCAACATCCATCATTCAAGCCCTGGCATCTAACTATTTCAACCAATTTTGGTCAACAATCAAAAGTTCACTGTATTCTTCGACAATGGCTGCAGCGACTTTGTCATTCGAAAATCTGCAGTCAACCGATTAGGATCATATGTTACCCAAATCTTCAGTGGAAGTGTCAACATTGGCGGTGTGGGTGGAACATCAACTCAATCCTCACATGAGCCTACTCAACAATTGGTGATGTCTCAAAACTCCCATCGCTTCCACAATCCATTGGCGGAGACGTCGACATCATGATTGGCGTCAGGTATTTGAATGTCCATCCCAAACTCATCTTCCAAATGTCAACTGGCTTATCATTATTCGAATCTGTTTTCAATGGTCCAGACGGTAGAGGTGTACCTGGTGGTCCACATTCATCATTTGACGAGATCCACAAGAAGCATTACAACACACTCTTCAATCTGAGGTTACCGATGCTGACCTACTACCATTTCAAAGAAATATCAAAGGATTTGAGTTATATTCAACTCCAAAGTTAAGGAAGTATAAGCAAAGTCATCTAAATACAGGACCAAAAGATGAATGTTAGGTAAAAACTGAGAATATTTCCATCTTATCCTTGTAAAGCAATAATATCTGTTCAAAAGGAGAAAAAAAAGAACTATCAACTTTGAATTTTATTTTGGCAATTTACATTATTTTGAATACAATACAAGCTAACAAGCCATAATAAATCATCTATTTTCTATCCTTAAAAATTATTCATTAATCCATAGTGCTCCATAATACAGGACCATCAATTTAAAAAACGGAGTGATGGACTAGAGAACTGCGAGGTGGGGCAGTTCCTCAAACTTGCCACATAACTAGGTTAGCATTTAACGCCGGAAAGTGAGTGCGAGAATTTTTCGAAAATTACCACGGCTCAAATTTTTAGACCATGGTATTAACATTGACTAATTAAATCATACCATCTTTATTTTCCAGCTTAAAAAATAAAATGTCAAACCTAATCCCAGCCTATGGCTATGGTAGCATTCTGGATCAGCTACTTGGGCTGAATCCACCACCACCGTCACCAGCTGACTCAGATGTTACTGTGGCATATGTGAGTATTTCTTAGGGAACTTGATTTGGCGAGTATAAAAAACGTATTTTTGAATTGAGGAGTAAGCAGAATATTTGATTACTATTTTTCCATCGTTTTAATTTTGCAGCTCAACCAAATTAAAAGTTTTGTCACGTTATTATAGTTGTGGGAATTTTTGTTCGATATGTCGGCTCAGTTAATTTTTCCTTTGATAGTTTAACTCGCCGAAAGTAAGTTCCCTAAGATTTAATGAAAGATTGTAAATTGCCTGGTTTAGTTTAAATCAGACATCATAGTGCCAGTATGCGTTTTATTTTGGGACATTTTGTATACAAGCTTATCAGATATTTTTATATTTGGTCTACAGATTATTTATTAGATCCTAAGAAAACTTTAATATTTTTCTCACAAAAGGCTGTTGAGGATCAAGATCAGGTGACTGCAGAGATGGTCATCAAAGATGAACCAGGCGAGATTGAAGAACATGACGAGAATGTAGAACCAGAACAGGACGAGATTGTAGAACCAGAACAGGACGAGAATGTAGAACCAGAACAGGACGAGATTGTAGAACCAGAACAGGACGAGAATGTAGAACCAGAACAGGACGAGAATGTAGAACCAGAACAGGACGAGAATGAACAAGAACAGAATTTAGGAGGAGGTGGCAATTAGGTGGTAGGAAGAGGAAATCAGGTGGTCGCAAGAGGAAGAGGAAGAGGTGGCAATCGATATGCCCGAAGAGGTTGGGTCCATCGCCATTACGGAAGAAGGGGTCGTGGTAGAGGAGGGAATGGTGGCGGGATGGTCGCAGAGCAGCTGCTTGAGCTCTTCCGCCTCCAACTGGAGACATTTAACAACTTTCAATAATTTTTTTTTTCAGTTATTTTTTAGTTTGTTAATAATTTTATAGATCTTTTGTTTTAATCATAAATCAAAAAAGATTTTTAAGTGGTATTTTTATACTTTCCATGTCAAAAATATGACATGTTGGTCAATAAAATAAATTCAATTCAAATTTCGGAAATTCAATATTATTATTTTTCATTAGTAGCAAATGTGGAGTTGAGTCTAACAATAAATTAAAATGGCCTGGCCTGGCCTTATATAAAAGTAGTAAATTTTATATTATCTATTATATTTTGTTATATTTTCGTACATTTTGTTATCAATATTTTTAGAGATTTTATAAAATCATATTTGAAGCAAAAAGACATTCTTAACCTAATATTAATGTTTCTTTCTCTCTTTTACTCTCAAGATTTTGTTTGAATAGGAAGAAATGCTTATGCTCTTTTATGGGGTATTTTTCGAACACTTTACAAATAAAAACTTTTAAATAGGAAGAAATGCTTATTCTCTTTTATGGCGTAATTTTCTAACACGTTACAAATAAAAATCCTTGATTTAAAAAGTTAATAATATACTAACTAGAGTGATAATTTTGAACACAAAGCTAAAACATTTTGACCTGCTTTGTTTGATTTTTTCACAAGAATTTTGATTTGATTATGCATTTTCTTTATATGTTGTAATTCACTTTTTTCATAATTTTCTTTAGAGAAAAAATATAACTGTAATGGAATACATGGTGGATGAGTTGAATTGAATTCATTTGAGCATTGCTGGTAATTTCGATTCGGAAGAAACATCTTAATCATTTTGCTGTCTTAAAGAAATTGTTTCGTCAGTATTGCATGAACATTCCATATCCAGGATCCTGAAAATGAAATAAAGAGCAGGTGATTAGAATATAGAAGATAAAAATTAATGATTTAACAAAAATTTCTTAAAGAATACTCTAGTTTCATTTATTGTGGTAATGCAATGCTGAAAGTTTAGATGAATTTGAGAGAAAAACGGTCACCAGGTCATTATGCCTCCCACAGTCATTTTGTTTTTTCGTGCATAAATTTTCTCCTGGAATTTCGTTTTGCATAAATTAAGGATGAATTTTAATGTGAGAATCTTTTTATGAGTAACCTTTTAGGGATGTGAAGCATCTCTGAAAATTTGAGTCAAGAGCAAGCTCAAGAACTGAAATTACCATCAATTTCTCATTTTTCGCATAAATTTTCTCCTGGAATTTCGTTTTGCATAAATTAAGGATGAATTTTAATGCAAGGATCTTTTTGTGAGAATTCTTTTAGGAATGTGAAGCATCTCTGAAAATTTGAGTCATTGAGAATTTGGAATTTGAATAAAAAACAATTAAATCTGTGTTTTCATGTATATTTCAAAATTTATTACCCAAATAATGTTTAAGGATTTTAACCTAGGAAAATCTGCATATCATTTTAAACTATATGCACCTTAATTGATTATAATTTACATTGAAAAAACTGAATTTTTAGTTATTTTCACTTTAAGATTTCCTTTTTCTTTTTCTAGTAGAGAAATTCTTGCTTATGTCATGGTGCCGATAATTCAATATCAAACGGATATATTCATTGATATTTATGGAACAATCATCGAATCCGAAAACAAAAAGACACGTACTTGCCAACAGGAAAACCTGCTCACATCTACAGCTTCCCACAAAATTGGGATTTTCGAGAATGTGGTACGTTTTTAGTTTGAAAATATATTGATTGATGATAAAATCCCGCGATTCCGTAATCTCGGATGCCCCCCACATTTTGAAGATCGCGCATATTTTTTTGGAAGAAAGTATGTAATTTTGAAAGATAGCATTTTTGTCCGCTCAGGCGTGCCATAGTTTTTTTACGGACACATAATTTTTTTTCTAGTTTCGTATCTATTTTCTATTCTCCTAGGCTCAGAAGTCACAGAAGAAGAATTAGCAGAGGCCGCAGAGTTATCTGGAATCTACAACAACGATGATCTAGATGATTACATTAAACCAGAAACATGGCTTCTTTGTGAACAGCTAAAAATCATCGATCCTACTGAAGAATCTGTTAATATTATTGCACCGTTTTTGTATATAAAAGATAATTATTAGCATTGGATATTTGGTTATCGAATCATTCATTCATTTTTTTATGTTTATTTTGATTAGGTTTTATAAGCATGTAACTTATTTTTTGAACTTCAGAAAAAATTTCAAGATACTATCTTCACAGAATCTTGTGAAAATTCAAAGCTATGAAGGGATAATCAGTTCAAGATTTAATATATTTCACGGTCAATTCATATACTCCTCTTTGAGAAAACCAGTTTTCATCTAGACGATATCATTTTTAAAACTCTAAAAAAGGTTCAGGTCCGATCGTTTCTAATACCTTATCGACGGAAAATTTGTCGGGCAGTCATTTCGTCGGTTAAAAATTTCGTCACCTCGCAAAACATTTTTGTCACTTTTGCCTAAGAAAGCCACTAATTTTGTGGCGGCTTAAAATATTTGTCCCCTGCTTATTGATATTTCGTTATTAAATCTTGAACCATTAAGATTACTCCTTCATAGCTTTGAATTTTAATACAATTCTGTGAAGAGAGACTGTCTGATTTAATCATTAAACATGTATACCTTAACAACAAAAATCGATTTGCTTCATTCTCCTCGAGTACCCCATCACTCCCCCCATAATTAGGCACAAAAGAGTATACGGCCTTATGTTTTGGATAGACCTGATCACGATGTTCCGAATTTTTTAGTGAATTATCTAAAATTAGTACTCACCAAATTTAGCTCACTTTTCATGTCTTTTGTTATATACAGTTATTCAAATGAAAGTAACATTAATTATTTTTCAATACCCCAGGAGGTTGAGTTTTTGAAAAATTTTCGAGTCAGTGCAAATTAGAAAAAATCGGACCCGTTTTCTAATTTTAACCACCTACAACTATTCATAAATGATTACCTGAACCATAGTATAAGAAAGCTGCGGCTTTCTTATACTATACCTGAACGAAAGTAATTTTGGTGAAAACTAATTTTGAGCAGTGGGCTTTTTTTAATTTTGTAGAGTAGTGGATTTTTTAAACTTTTTTAATCACTTTGATAACAGATAAAGGCCGCAGCTGACGGGGGGGGGGGTGCCACCCGACTTTCGAACTTTGGACCCTTACCGGAACTAAAAAGGAGCAAACAAAGGAAAATTTTAGGAATTTTACGACCCTTAGCGGGACAAATTTCGATCTTTCAGGGGGTAAGAAGGCGAAATTTTCCTGAAATTTGATTTCCTGATTTTGCCCTTAGCGGGGCTTTGGAAGTCCAAAAAAGGTACCCTTAAGGGCGGCACATACCGTATCCTCCATTTGCCTAAGTACCACCCCCGGGGCGTTGGATGATTTAGTTCCTTATATATATTCTTGGTTCCTTTCATGTTCATTATAAGGGTATACACATTTTTTTCATAAGCAACCGAGTTAAATTAATGGGCTCTGAAATTGGCCTATTATTTTTTGCTATCTCTTGAAGTCTTTTTAGAAAATCTAATAATTGCAAACGATAGCCTTTGATTCAATTAACAAAAATATGGTATAACATCAGGGGTGGTCAAACCAAATCTTTCAGAAATTGACCTAGTCGAAACTGAATGCCAAGCAACCTCAGAGCTGACGCTGAAAATTGAGTTACTTATAAAGAAAAATGTGTAAACAACATCAATCTCCAAAAGTGTCCGAAGGTTTGTAACGCCGAAAATATCCTTTTTCCGTTTGTCCGAAAGTTAGTTTGTAACGCCGAAAACGACTCTACTTCAAAATACATGTTTTCTAAAAGCACACTGTTTTTGGGAAACAGACTTAGTCAAAATTTCAAATCAATCTCAAATGTAAGGATTCCTGAATATAACTTAGGAAGACATTAAATTTTCAAATGTACATAGATGTCTTTAAACAAAAAACTTTCAATCAACTATATAACTATACATTAAAAAACCAGATAAAACAAACAAAAGAAATGTAAACTTTTAAAAATCTTTTACAAGGCTTGCTAATATGCTTATGGTGTCCTAATTTTTCCAAATTAAAACTTTGAGTATTTGGATGGGTCACAGGCAAGAAACAACAAAAATTTATTAATTTATTGATAAATTTTCTCCCTACTCTATGGTAGAGCATCTTCAGATCTAACATAACTCATAAAAAAACCTATCTTATAACATCTAGCATCTTCAGACATTTGATTAAAAAAATATTTTTATTCCCTAGATAGAAAATTAATTAAGTTATTCTATGAACAATAAAATCATTAATAAAAGACAATAAAATGATTATAAAAGATTTTCCCATATGTTTGATAAAAGTTTAATTTCTTCTTTTTTATTTAGTAAATTGGTTTTGTGTTCCTTAATTGCAACTGCCTCTTTGAATTTTCTCATTTTGAAATTCCTTTCTCTAAAAAGTACTTTTACATCATCAAACTCTGCCTCGTGATTGGTTTGTTTCAAGTGTTGAGACAAACCAGATACCTTTTCTTGCTCCCCGTTTGCACCTTGTTTATGTTCTTTCATTCTCGTTTCAATCGTTCTTCCCGTTTCTCCGATGTAATATTTCTCACAGTCTTTACAGTTTACTTTGTACACTACTCCTGACATATCTTGTGTTTCTACATTATTATTTGTTTTCACTTTCAATGCATTGCCCAACGTTTTTCCTTTTGTATTGACCAATTTTACGTTATAATGTTTACTTTTAGCTGAAATTTTCTCTGATATACCTTTTTCGTAGGGCAAATACATTTTTATCATATTTTCCTCATTTTCATCTCGAACTTTCTTTTTCTCGTTTGGTTTAAGAGATTCTTTTATGGTTCTCTTAACGACATTATTTGGGAAATCATTAAGTTGCATTGTTTTTTTTTTCGATATATTTCAATTCCTTGTGTAAATCCTCTTCGTTTGTACAAACTATCTTTGCACGTTTAGTCAACGTTTTGATTGTTGACACTTTCACATGATGATATGGTTGATTAGAATTAAAATTTGAGTATTGGCCGGTATGTGTTTTCTTCTTAAATACTTTGGTTTTCAATTTGTTATCTGTTGACCTTGCGACCACACAGTCTAAGAATGGTATTTCTCCGTTAGTCTCCTCCTCTGCAGTAAAGGTAACAGCTGTGTTGATTGCATTTAATTCGCTTAAAGTGTCATTTATAGCATGCCGAGAGATAGTAAAGGTATCATCAACTTTTCGAAGCCAAATTCTTGGAGCATGAATCATTTGATAAACATGGTGTTCCTCGATGCGTTGGACAAATAATTCAGCATAGGACGGAGACGCCGGGGATCCTATGAATAATCCATCAGCTTGGTCGTAATATTTATTTCCCATTTTAAACGTCATGAATTGAATTGAAATTCTGGCGAGTCTGACAAGAGCTTCTTTGTTCAGCTTGGTTTTGAAGCTGTGTTGGTTGATTCTTCTCTCTACTTCACGGATGACTTCTTCTTTTGGTAGCGAAGGATACATATCAGCTATGTCAAAACTTATTAACTTTTCATCATCATTTAAAGTTAAAACTTTCAGTTTATCTACAAAATCACTGGTATCTTTAATGAATGACTTTGCATTTGTAGTGAGCGGTTTCAATTCATTACTAACAAATTTTGCAACCTTGTAAAAGGTTGATCCTTGAGTGTTTATAATCAATCTGACTTTGAGTGGGTTTTTATGTGCTTTCAATGTAGGTCTTCCACTTGGTGTTACTGGTGTAATTTGTTTGAGTTTGTTCAAAAGTTCTTTTGAAATTTTCTTCTCCTTGTGTAGGTTGTTTAGTTCTTTATTTACCAAGGTTTTGACGTTTTCGATATTGTCTTCTATCACAGGTTTATATCGCTCTCTATTGGAAAGTTCTTTGTCAATAAGCTCCTCAACTTTCTTATTTTCGATGATGCAAGTGGCTCGACCTTTGTCATTTTCAATCAGGGTAAGACCATTACTTTTTAACCATTCCTTTAATCCATTACAGAGTTCTTGTTCAATATTCGTTGGTTTGTTTTTCTTCCCGTTTTTAATGATCTTTTTACAATCAAATCGAAATTCGTTGGCTGCTGATATACTTGGTAACTTTTTTGGCCGCCTCCTCTATTCCGCAAATAAAATCTAACACTGGTAATTCTTTCGTTGCGATTTTGAAGTCAAGACCTTTTGAAAGTAATGGTATAAACTCGTTTGGTATTTCCTTTTCGGTAAAGTTTAACAAAGTTCGTTGTTGATGTGCTTTCCGTTCTTCGTCTGATATTGTGGTACTTTGGGTAACTTTCTTTTGTAGCAGCTTTTGAAATTTTGTTGATAAGTGTGACGATTTTCGATCAAGCATTTTTGAATTTCTCTTTTCAGTTAGCTGTTGTACATTTATATAGTCATTTAAAGAAAGATTTTCTTCCAATACAGAGTCTTGTTTTTTCTTAATCTGCCTTTGTTTAAAACGTTTTGTATAATTTTTCACTATCGATCTGTTTAAAAGTTTTTTCTCCGTATCTTTGAGAAATTTCCTTGTCGTTGGTGATGCGGAACGTCTTCCTCCTAATCTGCAGTGAATCGGTGTGATACCAGATCGCTTACATTTCGATATAAAAATTCGATATCCCTGCTCAAAATGTCTTCTCTCTTCGATGCTAGTTGAAATTGGTTAATCGAGTTGTAAACATTTTCCCCATATTTTTCTGTTATAAAACAAATACAAATACAAAAGGAAAAACGTTGGGCAATGCATTGAAAGTGAAAACAAATAATAATGTAGAAACACAAGATATGTCAGGAGTAGTGTACAAAGTAAACTGTAAAGACTGTGAGAAATATTACATCGGAGAAACGGGAAGAACGATTGAAACGAGAATGAAAGAACATAAACAAGGTGCAAACGGGGAGCAAGAAAAGGTATCTGGTTGTCTCAACACTTGAAACAAACCAATCACGAGGCAGAGTTTGATGATGTAAAAGTACTTTTTAGAGAAAGGAATTTCAAAATGAGAAAATTCAAAGAGGCAGTTGCAATTAAGGAACACAAAACCAATTTACTAAATAAAAAAGAAGAAATTAAACTTTTATCAAACATATGGGAAAATCTTTTATAATCATTTTATTGTCTTTTATTAATGATTTTATTGTTCATAGAATAACTTAATTAATTTTTTATCTAGGGAATAAAAATAATTTTTTAATCAAATGTCTGAAGATGCTAGATGTTATAAGATAGGTTTTTTTATGAGTTATGTTAGATCTGAAGATGCTCTACCATAGAGTAGGGAGAAAATTTATCAATAAATTAATAAATTTTTGTTGTTTCTTGCCTGTGACCCATCCAAATACTCAAAGTTTTAATAATGGAAAGGCAATCACTGAAGAGTTTTCCAAATTGACTCAAAAAATGTATCATTAAAGTCTGAAAATCAAAATGTCTCCTGTCGAATAAAACAATAATCAGCGAGCTTCATTTAACAAGTAAGAAAGTAACAAAACAGGATTCCTAGCTGCAAATAATCTTAACAAAAGAATAAAAAAAATCTACAAACAAAAAAAAGAGGTTTTATATCAGCAACAAAAATCACACAATTTGATCAAGAAAAAAACAAATTGCAAAATTGCATAAAGTTTAAGATACCACCAAATGTAGAATTTTGAAAAGTCAATTTAAAAAATCTCAATTTCAGCTAAATTTTGTGTCCCTGAAAAAATAAAATACCAACTGTGATAAAATTGTCATTTTTCATAAATATGAGTATACATTTGCTGTCAGAAAATACAATGGGATTAAAATTAGAATTCTAAATCTTCATTTACAACACTTGCAAGGAAATTTTTCGGATACAGAAAATGCTGGTGACTTTCCTTGGATAAAAAGAGATGACATTCTCATTCAGAGTCAAAATAGAGAGATAAATCTATTTGAATAGACCGTACTTTTCAAGTTAAAATCCATAAAAATTTTTGACATGGATTCAGTCAGGTGTAAGCAAAAGAATACATGTTCTCAAAATAGAAAATACTTTAAAAAGAAACTGCAAATAAAAACAAATTTGAAAATGATCTTGAAAGCACAGAGGCTATTTTCCAAGAGTTAGACTGTAAGCTTTTCTTTAATATGCTTGCACCATTCGTTGCAAATACGTTGTTTCAAAAACGTTTCAATTGCCTCCTCGCCCCAATTACCAGCACAAAAATACATTTTATTTTCATCATAATGAGAGCTTTGACTTGCTACTTCAGGGTCACTAAGGGTGTAATTGACTCCTTGAAGATCTACAACCATTATTGCTTTTTTTTGACTCAAGGTAGCTGTAGTGAGCGAAAGTCTCAGCTTTTCTCAGCAAAACTTTATCATCAATTGTAGTATTGATGTTTCCATCATTGTTAACATATATAAGTTATGGCATGCAGAAAAGCAGAAAATAGGATTTTTCTTTTTTTACTAATTTCTGCTGACGTCATCAAAATTTCGAAAGAAATTTTTTTCAAATGATCGACTTTAGTAAGATACATCTTTGGTGAAAGTTTGAAGACAATTGAATAAACCATTCTTGAGAAATTCAATTTTTAGTTTTAGTGACGTCATCGATTATTACGTAATAATCAGTTTTTGCAGTTTTTCGCGAAAATCAGCGAAAAAACAATTAGGTTACACATTAGGTTAGAAACTACATCATAGTACCCTTCATGTTCAGTCATTTGTTTGGTCATTTTCTGTCGACTAATGCGATCTAAAAATTATGGTAATTTTAAGGCATGCCATAACTTATATATGTTAACAATGATGGAAACATCAATACTACAATTGATGATAAAGTTTTGCTGAGAAAAGCTGAGACTTTCGCTCACTACAGCTACCTTGAGTCAAAAAAAACAATTAGGTTACACATTAGGTTAGAAACTACATCATAGTACCCTTCATGTTCAGTCATTTGTTTGGTCATTTTCTGTCGACTAATGCGATCTAAAAATTATTGTAATTTTCAGTTTTTGAGACATGCCATAACTTACCCGAGAGTGCTCACAATTTTCATCATTGAACTTTCCGAAATAAAGTGAAGTGTGTGTGAAGGACTTGCCAAAATCCTTTGGTACAGCTTGGGTAAATTTCAATGAAAGATGTTTCGCTAATGAGTGCATCTGAACAGTCTTTCTTGCATGTTCTTCTTCAGTGAATGATCTTTCAGCAAGAACATTAATTTTGTCTTTTTGAAAAACTTTAACAACATAATCACCATATAATTTCTGGTATGAAAAAGCTTTATGAACATCTCTGAATCCACCGCTACCAAAGGGTTCATCTTCCATAGTCATATTGACTTCAAATGGAGGAAGCCATTTAAGCGTAGCGACACTAAATTCCTCCAATGTAAAGACTTTGGTTTTTGGATTGTTTGGCGTGATCAACTTACCAATTTTAAGATATTTTGAAGCAGGCAATGATACCATCTTCCCTGACAATTGTCCTGCTGTCTAGATCAAATTTTACGAAAGAAAAATGTATAACCTGTTGTAACATTGTAAACAAAACAGAGATATTTTATATTTTATTATACCAAGTATTTTGGTGATTAAAGAAATTTGAAAAAGAAAAGAAAAATTATTTGTGTTTGTTGCTCTTTAGTAGTCGAGTTTGATTTTGGAAAGTTTGAATGTTTTAATTGAGTTCAGATTTTTTGTAGTCTAAGCCCTCTGAGTATGAGAGAGGCAATACCATATCCTATTAGCAAAGTGACAAGAGCTTTTTTTCGGGTTTTAATTTAAGATATGACCATGCGGGTTATGAATTGAGTGGCATTGATGATTCCGTCGTGAGAACCAAAAAACCTCCCGTTTTCCACAAAACAGCGTCATCAGAAAGATCGTCTGCACCAGAACAACCTTCCAGCAGTCAGGAAGTAGAACCAACTAGTGATCCTATACCAGAACCAATTCTTGATCAATTACCAGACGTATGTGAAGTCACCAGCCAAAAAACTCTATCGTCTAATGTCTTTGCTCAAAGGTTTTTCGTTGAATTCGCAAAAATGTATTGTCCTCCACTTGTCACTGATGACGTTCTCAACAACACGTCCTTCATTGACGCTATTGCTTGTTCTGGACAGCTGATAGTTGATTTTTCAAAATGGTACGATAAATACAAAACCACTCAGGGAAGGTTAAACACGACTACTGAATTATATAAGATTTCTTCGGAAGTTCTGAAAAACATTGAGGCTCTAAAGGAAACTTTAAAACAAGCTGCTTCAATTAAAATTTCTTTAAGTGCTGGACTGAGTGCCCTCACAGTATCTGCTAAGAGAAAAGAGGAAGTTCTAAAAACCATCTTACTTGAATGTATCTAATATCATTTCAAAAATGAATAAACACCACACCCAAACGAAGAATAAAACAAAACAGGATATTCGTAATACCCTCAACAAAAATGCATTGAAGCTTAAGTGTTTAAATACATCTTTGACCTGGCTTGAAGCATTGATTAGAGCAGAGTCAAACTATATTAAGAACATACATCTTCCTTATTCTACTTGTGAGATTCTGGAAATGGCCAACCAAGTAAGATCTGAATTTTGTATCAGTTGTGAATCGTTACCCGTCGATCATAGAAGTGCCATTGTTGATATATTGATTGAAAATTTTCCCATCATACATGCCTCAAAATCCAATCAAAGTGTTTTAATCGATGCTCAAGAACTATTTCTAGACAAAGACTGTTTCATGCAACTGTTATCTTGTGATGAAAAAGAAATTAGCGAGCCTGAGCCCGAACCCGAAAACGATGAAGGTCAGATTGAGGCTGAAACTAATACCAATAATCAGGTTTATGGACCTAAAAAAAGGATTGGACGAAAACCACTCCATGAAAAGTTTCCAACTCTTGTTCCCTGTGCGACAGAATTCATTAAAGGCCATTCGTTTCAGGCTCATGCAAGAAGGAGAGAGACTACAGGAACTGGAGGGGGTGTTACTCTCGCCGAAATAAAAGATCATTTATTGAAAAATGTGCCGGGTTTAGAAGAAATATCCCTTGACACCATTCATTTTTTGACAGTAGCACCTCGTAAAAACTCTTCTAGGGCTCACCGGTATCAGGGTTTGATCGATGCTCGAGTTGCGAGAAAAAAGCAAAAACCAGCACTTTTTATTCAGTAGAGTGGCATATCATCAGGAATTTGTCGCTAAATTTCATACAGAGGCCCAATTCTACAGTGCTGATGATATGAACAAGTTGCGGATGGGTCCCGCAACCGCGGTGTCCCGGTATCATCAGATTTTCAGATTTTTTATGACCACTAATAGCCCAAATTACGGAGATCATGACTTCCCTAACCCTGGTTATCTTATTGTACCATCTGGCTATATGTCATTGTCCACTCTAAAATATCTTGAGCCTATTGAAGAGGAGTACACTAGCACCGAGTTGAACGACGTCACCGATGAAGACTCGCTCGAAAAAGTTGATTTTACTATTGATCAAGCAAACAAATCAACGGTGGAAGCAGAAAAATTAACTCGATTAAACGATTCCTTAAGAAAGACAACAGACAAACTAGGAAGGGAACATTATAAAAAGCTATCGGCAAGGCCAAGTTCAATAACACTCCGTTCTTGCAAATTTGACCCCTCTTCAGGCATGACCAATGTAAACGATCTTATGCCAATCATATCAGCCCAGGTGAAAAGTGGCAAAACGATAACATTCATTAAATGTGATAACGGATCAGACTGGAACCTTCATTCGCTAGTCAATAGCTTATTTCTATGTCGTCTATGGAAGGTATTAATTAATCTTACGTCTTTAGCCTTGGCTTACATTCAATCGTTTTTGTAATCTTGAAAGACACCCCTGTCTCAGTGACCTGTTGTGAATTTCTTTAGTCATTGGGGATTAGATGACGCTGAGATAAACTGCGAATTGCGGTTAATTTCATTTTTTCATAGACTGGGATTTCAAATTCCGTTGTTTACGCTAAAAGATTAGATCAGAAATTCATAAAAATGTTCATTGTTTTTCTCAATGGAAGTTACTTTATTACAGGAAACTGATTTAGATATTCTTGGGATTGTGAGTTATGCCGCTAACTACTCAGCGTATAACGATATTGAGCATTTATGGAGTCCGATGTCCAAAAACCTCAGCTCCGTTATCCTTCCATCGATCCTAGAAGGAGATGATAAGGAGCCCATCAAACAAACGGATCTCACAAACGAAGAGAGACAGAAAAAGGAGATGCAGATATAGTCTTTGACCAGAGTTATCCTCTGTTTCGCAAATCATAAAACAGTTGGGGCCTAAACGTTTGATGATATGGGGCTGGGGAGCTTTACTAACAGCACTCTTTGAATTTCTCTTGTCAATTTTAAATCACCCTTAATCTCCCTGAAATGATTTATAATTAGGTGTTTGATAATGCCATGGAACTAGTTACCAAAAGATATTGGAAGGACGTCAAGTTCAATGAATGTGAGGTATCAGTCGAATACAAGTCCTGTTTTGACAAACACACGCCATACGATGATTATTCAGTAATGCATAAGGTATACACGGTATATATGAATAATATACTCTGGGTTTCTGGCGACAAAAATCGCGCACACCATACAGTAAATAAAAACTAGTGACTAAAGCTTGTTTATTTGGTTTTATCTTTTCCTGTCTTAACTTTAGATTTTTAGCACATTGCATTCATATCGTTCTGTTATACAACTTCGATTTTCATTTTAAGCTTCTTACTGGACCTCAAACCAATTTGATAAATACGAAAGACATCATGAGAGAGCTGAGATTCATGTTTTCGCACATTGATCGAAAGTCCAGCGAGTTGATATTTCGAAAATGCTGTAGTCCGAGGTGCTCGCATTGCACAGCCCACCCTGTCCGTGCAAAGAAAGCCTGGGCCTTTCTGAAAGAACGTGACTTCCAATGGCCGAATCCACTACCATCAGTTGATTTTCCTGGGCACTACATGACATTCATGGAAGTTTCTAAAATTGAAAACGATCAACTAATTACAGGTAAGTACTGCTTTTTATTCAATATGCTTCATAAAGTAACTGATGCACATCATTCAAAAGAGAATATTTCTTTCCAGGGATAAAACTTTTAACAATTAAAACGGTGAAATAAACAATCAAAACCATTTTCTTATAGGAAACTCTGGATTACCAAATTCCATTGCAGTCGAAAAGTGCCCGTATTGCACCTACGTGTTCTTATCGGATGCTGAAAAAAACGGCATATGGCTGTAATTCATCATGATCAGAAAAGTAAGCATATTTCTTGTACAGTCTAACGTCTTTACGCAAATAATGAATTGGTAAGACTAATGAGATTTTTTAACAAAGGAAAGGAAAACGTTACCTTAGAAGATTGAATTCTTTCTTTAGAGGATGGAAATGACATATGGACAAAAGAGCATCGTTGCTTGCAGGTTCTATCTGCGAAAGATGGATCCACTAGATGCAACCTCATTTTAAAAACGGAGAATCAGCTAAAAGAACACCGTAAAGCAGCCGGCCATCTTCATCGAAAACGTATCAAACCAATCGAAGGGAAAGTTGTTCCTGAAAAACGACTTAAAAAATATTTTTTCAAACCCGCTAAATCAATACCCAACAACCAGGACGAATCTATTTATAACATGACGGACACGCACGCAACGGATATACCATTTTCATCGAATAAGCAGAAATCTAAAGAGAAACAAGGTAACAGTAATACTACATCAAAGAAGCAGAAGCAAGCGAAACAAACAAAGCAAATGGAAATGGATCAAGAAGACGAAGAGAACGACGAAACATGTGCAATATGTAAGATTAGAAATATTTTCAAAAACTTTCTTTTTCTACCGATCTATAAGGATCAAATTCAAAAAAGGGTAACATAAGTAGGACTCGTCTCGTAAAGGAAATTTTAATATGCTGCTCTCAAATAATTTTTATCAAAAAATAATACATACATTTTATATTATGGAGTCATTTTAATATTTTCTTTTCATGAAGGTGAGGAATTAGAGGTCCCGAACGCGTCTGAAGATGCAGAATTCGACCCATGGTACCAGTGTCGTCTGTGTTTCAAGCACTACCACCAATCATGTGCCGATATCAGATGGCCAGATAAGATAGCAACGAGGAAAGCAAAGTGGCAATGTTGCCGCTATTGACATTGTATTTTGGTTGATTACATGTATAATGTGTCAATTTTTCATTCTTATATCTTTTATATTTTGGATTACTCTCTTAAAAAATAAAAATAAAGTTGTATCGTAATATAATATCTGACATTAAACGAGTTTTTATCCCGCCCTAAGGCAGGGGGCGTTTGACAGTGTCCACCCGTTAAGATTTTCGAAGCGATTTTCAAAGATACAGCGGCCGAATTTGAAATTCAGACTCACTCTTTCAACTGTCTACAGCGAGCTTGATGGGGAGATTCTTTGACAGACTAAAATATTTAGACGCTGGGATACTACAAGGTGCTTCAATTGAAAGTGAGATTTCCCTCTTTTTTTAACTTTTTTTAACGGCATAACGGTGACCCCCTCCCACCCCTCACAGCCTGAGGCCGTTAAAAAAAAGGAAAGTCGTTTGTCGACGGCCCCCAAAGTCATAGGTCCAATGCGAGTTTGGAGTCCAAGTTTGGAGCTTACCACTAACATTTGTTGACAATCTTTGAACAGTTAGGTTGTCAACAGAATCAAACTTTCCATTCCTGCTACTTGTTCTTTTATCTTTGATTCCTTTTAAAAAGTCTTTATACTGTTGATTCTTTTTACCAGACATTTTTGCTTTCTGTTTGTTGTGGTGATGGGATGCGCACGTGAGAAAAAAACAAATTTGAAATTTCGAAATGGCGGACTCACGGTAGCCGATAACAAATAGAAGAAAATGACGGTATCGATACATCAAGTTTTCACGGCACCGTATGAAATCCTTGCTCTATGATATCGATGGTCCACATGAAGAAAAATAAAAGTTTTTTTATTTCCTTTTTTTTTCTTTGTCTTTTTTTTTTCTTTCTTTTTAATTTTTCTTACTAACTTTTTAATTTTTTAATTTTTTTTCTTTTTTTAAATATTATTTATTGTTTTTTCAAAAATTTTATAAAAATGCTTATGAAACCCATGAGCCACCATAGAGGAGTTCCTGAAAATTTCAGGTCAAAAGCTTCATTAGATGGAAAGTTCTAATAGTTTTTGCATTGAATTCAATTCGTAGAAAGCATCTTTTGGTACCGTTCTAGATTTGGGGTTTTGCTTATTAAAAGGTTGTAGATTTATTTCTAAATTATACCAAATAAGCCACATTTTATGCAACTTTGAACGAGCATATCTAGAGAACCGCTTGAGTTTTGCCTCTCATGTTAGCTATGCTAGTCAACTCTGGGGACTGTGTGACAATACTGTCACTTAAATACTGAACTTAAATTACTCAAAATCTTTGATCAGGTGAAAGTAATGAATATCTTATTTATTCAAAATACCTCCAGGGTAATCTTCCGTCTGATGTCCTATCAACACTTAATTTTGATGAAATTGATCACAAAACTGGCACCAGGAGCAAAGCTATTAAACTAATAAATTTACTTGGTAAAGCAGGTCAGGCACTATATATACGATTCTGTATAGATGACATCACAGTAGATTGGTTTAAAAATCAATAACAACCGATTCGTATATATTTTTTTACAGTGCTTTTTCTCGATAAGTGGTTGGTGCTAAGAGGATGGAATGCAGATTTGGATCTTTCATGAAACTGCTGAAGTGATTGTAAGAAGGCGGCATCTTTTCACGAATAGAATCAGCTATAGTAGTGAAAAAATCATTGAAGGAATTGCCTACTTTTTCAGAACCTGATGTCTGATGATGTCACATTTACTGTAATATTTTAAAGCTACAGAATCAAAACAATGACGAGAAAGACTACACTATTACTAAAACTACACATCAGTGTGTTATTGTTTTTATGACTTCATGATTGAAATAGGGTCTTTTTCACAGACAGCCTAGACAAATGTTAAATTTTGTTTCCGCGCAAATTCGTCGCATTTTGTCTCGATGGCCTCATACCTACGGAACTTATCCTTAGAGGCAATCGAGCAAGAACAATAAAAAAAATCTTTATTTGGCTCTCTACAAAAATTGCAAAATAGAAACTCGCTTAAATTCACAATACTGATTCTTTACCCCAAAACGAAACTTTTCTATTTTGTAAATCTTTCTTACACTTCCCCATACGTAAAATATAGAGTACTTTCGTTTTCCCCCCAAACTTACGAGGGAAAAAAGTTAAGACCGCGTGTTGTCCTCGCGGACTTCTCCAGCGTAATTTATTTGTGTGATGTCATAATGTTATTGTTCTCTTTCTCAGATTATTACTGACGGCATTGCAATCGCTTACGGGATTGGACAATGGTTGACAATAGATCGTGACGTATAGTAATCCAATGACGCGCGACGACGAATGAAAGTTCATTTTGGGAGTTTGATAACACTCGTAATTTCTTTATTTTTCTAGTGTATTTTGTTTTTTCGTTTTAGAAGAAGGAGTATACGGTAGAAAATAAGGTTTTATACTATTAATTTTAAATTTGATATTCTAAAATTTAAATGCCTATTTTAAAGAAAATTTCGTAAGTGGGCGGAAAATAAAAACGCCTTTTTTTTGAACGCCCGATTGCCAAAATCTCGGGATTCTGGGACTTGAAAACAAAGAACTAAGTAGAATCGACTTTTTCAAACTTAAAATACAGTGTAAAATATTTTTGTAATTAAAAATCAAAATTTTAAAAGTTATCTTTCATCATTAACAAAGTAAATAGTACACTACTCCGAGTTTCATGCTTACTGCACTTGTCAAATGTACAAATAAAATGAATCTGTTTTGAAATTCTCATTTAAAAAGCTAAAAAATGTTAAAAAGTTGAAATAATTGGTGCGATAAAAAATTGATGTTCGTATAAAAGGGTAATAAAAGGTAGATAAAAGGAATGCATAAAAATTCTATCATTAGTCCGGTGGGACTGCTTTGAAGTTTTTCAGTAGAAATTTATTTAAATGACGGCATTTTGATACTAATTCCGAACGTTTATTAATCAGGTCAAGTTCTGACGTCGTGAGTATGGTATCGAGATATCTGGTCTATACCGTGATGATGGTCTTTCTTGTTTCGAAGTAATCAATGGTCACGACGCCGATAAAATCAGGAAAGATTTTATTCAGCTCTTTAGAGAAGAATTTGATCTCAAAATTACAATAGACACAAACTTGACAACCGTTAATTTTCTTGATATCACTTTAAATCTGCTAGACGGGACATACAAACCGTATAATAAACCAAACAGTAATCCCGTTTACGTACATACAAAATCGAACCATCCACCAAACATCATCAAACGCATACCAACAATGATCTCTGAAAGGATAAGCAAAATTTCGTCAAACAAGGAGATTTTCGACCGAGCATCCCAAATGTATAACGATGCACTTCAGTCAAGTGGCTACAAAGAAAAATTAACTTACAAAACTTGCTTACTTGCTTAGATGCTCAGGCCTGAACAGGCCCCTTGCTCCTCATGACCAGGTCTTTCCAAGCATGACGGTCCATGGCAACTTCTTCTAGTTGAGCCAGTGCAGAACCAGTATCAACATACATTTGGTCTTTCCATCTCTTTGGAGGTCTTCCACGCGGTCTGGGGTTTGTGAAGTCGTCTTTGAAGGCAATTTTGACGGGATTATCCAGGTCTCTGCGGATAACATGGCCAAACCAGGAGAGACGTCTCTTTCTAACGATGTCAACGATGGTGGTGGTGACTCCAAGCCGGTTTCTGATTTCAACATTACGAACACGGTCCATTAATGTAAGGCCGAGAAGTGATCTGAAACATCTCATTTCGAAAACTAGCAGTAACTGTGTATCTGATTTTTTCAGAGTCCAGGTTTCCGAGGCATAAATTGCTATGGGGACGATGAGCGCGTTGTAGAGTCGTAGTTTCAGCTTCAGGCTTATGTCTTTGTTACGCCATATTTGATCTCTTAAGCGTCCAAAGCTGGAAGATGCTAAGCCCAGTCTTCGTTTGATGTCGTTTGTAGTGCCTGGAACGTTACTTCCCAGGAAAACAAAGTCACTGACATTCTCAACGTTCTCATTGTTGATTTGGATGGGTACTGGCGAGTCACTGATGGTTTTGCATTTAGATGCGTTGATCTTCATTCCCCATTTGGAACAAGCGGTCTCAGTTCAGCTGTCGATATTTCTAATTTTTCAAAGATTGCGGTCACAAGTGTAGTGTCATCAGCATACCTAAGCTCCGTGGACATATTTTCTTTTAGTTCAAGGTGGTCATCGAGACTCTTCAGCTCATCCATAACGAATTCCAGGAATATGTTAAATAGGACTGGAGATAGCAGACAGCCTTGTCGTACACCAACCTTGACCTTGAACCAATTGGTGATTTGTTTGTTAACAACTACAGCACATTCAGCATTTGAGTAGATGCTTTCAATGATATCAACGATACGTGGGTCAATACCAATCGCACGCATCATTTTCCATAATGCTTCCCGCCAGATGGTATCGAAAGCTGCCTTGAAATCAATGAAGTGAAGGTGTACTTTGACGTTCCTCTCCCTAGCTTTCTCCAAAATTTGGCGGACAATGAAGATTGCATCGACTGTTCCTCTGTTTTTACGGAAACCAAACTGTGAAGGGCGAAGAAAAGATTCGGTTCTTTCTGTCATTCTCTTGAGGAGTATTCGCAGGAAGACTTTGCTAGGTATCGATATCAATGAAATGGCTCGGTAGTTTTCTGGATTTGACTTACTTCCTTTCTTATGTACTGGGTTTATAAGGGATTTAGACCAGTCTTTCGGTGAGATGGTATCTCTTTCGACTTTTGTGAATATGGCATGGAGCATTCGGACCATTGGTTCACCACCAGCGATCAGGACCTCGGCAGTGATCTCGTCAACTCCCGGGGCTTTCCTTTTCTTCATTTTCTTTACAGTTTTTCTTACATCCTCTATCGATATCGCTGGGAATGACTCATTCTCGGCTGGGTTAGAGATTTCATTGATGGCATCATCTTTGTGTGGAAATTCCTTGTTCAGGTGTGCTTTGAAATGGTCTTCCCATACTTTCAAGACTTGAGCTGGGTCGGTGTGCTTTATGCCGTTTTTATCTTGCATCAGGTTAGGATTAGCACTGCGTTTGTCTTCCAATTCTCTGACTGTTTTAAAAAGGTTGAACGAGTTATTACGCTGAAAGTCATTTTCCATTTGAAGAACTTTTTTCTCAAGATTTTCTTTCTTATGTTTGTTGATGGATTTCTTTACGTCTTTATTAAGTTCTCTATATCTTGCTACGTTTACGGCATTACCATCTTTCAGAAAGGCTAAACGGGCCTTGCGTCTTTCCTCGCACGCTTTTTCAACTTCTTGTGGGAGACCATCAACTTTTCTGTGCTTAACCCGTCCGATCAGTTCTTCAGTTGCTTACAAAACACCGAACACAAAACGAACGAAAACCAGACCCAGAAAAATTATATGGTTCAACCCACCGTTCAGCACCAATGTAAAAACAAATGTAGCAAAAAGGTTTCTGAGTATTGTAGACAAAAACTTCCCGAAGAACCACCGTCTCCACAAGATCTTTAATCGTAACAACCTGAAAGTTAGTTATAGCTGCCTTCCAAATGTTTCGAGAATTATATCAGCACACAATAAGAAAGTTTTAAATCATCAAGTAGATACAAATAATGAAAACGAAAAATTGTGCAACTGCAGAAAGAAGAATGAGTGTCCATTGAACGGAAATTGTTTAGAAAAAGAAGTTATCTACAAGTGTAACGTCAAAAAAGTCGATACCGAGGAAGGCAAACACTACATTGGTTTAACTGCCAATTCCTTCAAACAACGTTGGTATGGCCACAAACATACGTTCAGGAATGAAGACAAGAAGAAATCAACCGAACTTTCGAACTACGTGTGGGACCTCCAATTGAAGGATATCTCTCCTAAATTGAACTGGGAAATAATTGACCACGCCCGTCCTTATGTAAATGGCTCAAAACGATGTAATTTGTGCCTGACAGAGAAATATCACATTATGACGTCAGAAATTGACCTGATTAATAAACGTTCGGAATTAGTAATAGTAATGATATGACATTGAGGGAAATTAGGGATTAATACCCCGATTACCCCAGGGGCATATTTTCAAATTGTGAAATTGTTTTTTGTGTATTGTGTGTGTGTTTTTTTTTTCTTTTTTTTTTCATGTCTAAAGAATTAGCATTAGCATCGGAGTTATTATTCATTTCCTACTTTTCTTTTCCCTGTGCGTTCCTCCCGTCGCGGCACGCCGAACCGGGTTCGCGTCCAACGTACGATTCTGTTTTTTTCAGTTTTTGTGTGATTTTTTCTATTTTTGTGTGAGATGGTGTTTGTTACAAATGTTTGTTGCACCTGTAGTGTATGTTGGATAGTTGGTACAGTGTGTCTTTTTGCCCTAGAGTACTGTATTTTGTTGTAGTGTCTGTTTGTTGTCTGTTATTTGTTTGGAAGCTGCTGGTCTGTTCCTTTTTTATTATGTTTTCCGAATGCGACTGAGTGTGGGACCTTAAACACGTGGAAAGTCACTATGCCAGTCACAAGTCTGGGACTTCGGGTTTGTGTTGTGTGTATGCATGTTTTTTTATATATTTGTGTATTTGTTTTTTGTTTGTCCCCATTTTGTAGAGCTTGTATTAATGATTGTACAGAAGTGTGTTTGTCAGAAATCTTTGCAATTCATTGTTTCTCCAATTTTACTTTTCTTCTATCATCTTCATTTGGATTAGGTTTTTCTTTCACATACCACTATTTAATTTCCCTTTGACTTTTTGCTAAATTTCCCTCTGTTTCGGAATGATTTATAAATTAAAAATTTAAAAATACTCAAAAAAATCGTAAATATATATAATTAACAAAAATATTCTTTACTTTTTTCGTTTTTATCAGTTTTAGTTATTTTTATATCAATACTTTTCTTTTTCTACAATGACAGATATTACATATCTTCACTATGTATAGTCTAGAAGTATAAAACCTTCAACTACTCAACATGGAAACACTAAAGACAAAACCCACAAAACAAAAAGACAATACAAATTACAACAAAAATCTAGAATGAACATTCAAAGAAAAACAATCAGGTTGCACTTGAAAAGGAAAATATGATGACATAGAAAACCCATTAATGCAAAACTAGTGATCTAAAATATGACTATAAGGAAGAAAGCAACTAAATATGAATTAAGATGGAAAGAAGTAACTCAATATGAGTCAAGAAAGTGCTTCCACCACAACTTCCCCTCCTTGAATTCGTAATTTGTTTTGTTATTGAACCGCCGAAACTATAAAATTACTTAGTTTTTGACTGCCGGCGAAGCACTCATTTTAGGGGATTGTTGGGTTGAGCGATGATTAACATACAGGTGAGAGCAGTTAAACCCGACTGAGGGCGCGTCACATCAAAGGCCGACTATCATTCCTCTCCGATGGGAAATTGGCCAGCTCCTTTTAGAGCTTTAGCGTGGGCTGCCGCCAATCCGCCATCGGAATATCAGATAACATAAATCCTTTGCTCGTTTTCTTTTTTTGATTCTGGGCTCTATAGATTTGTCTCCTCAAAACCATTTTAAGTGGAGAAAAATAAATCTTTGAACCTAAGTAAAATAAGCTTTTAGTAATGGAAAAAAGTATGCAAATGTCCTTTATCAAGAACACAGGTATTATTAGGCTCCACCTATGTTAATGCCAGACGATCAACTTAGAAAGAATGAAATCAATCTTGACAGGTTTTCCAACACGTCTTTCAAACAGTCTAGGATTATACTAAATTAAGGGACAGTCCTTAAATTAAGGGACAGTCCCTAAATTAAAGGACACTGTCCCTAAATTAAGGGACAAAAAAAATTAAAGTGTAATAGAAATTGTCAGCCAATTAAAAGCACAGTGTGTTTATACTTACTATGTTTGCTACATCGTCTAGGCTAAAAAAAGTGCGAAAAGACACGAACGCCATTTTTTATTGAGTGACGTTATGATTTTTTTGATTGCGGCTGCGTACAGGAACTCGCCCAATGTTCCTAACTGATTGGTGCGTCAGCGGTTCCTGAACTTTACACTCCATCGAAAGTGTGTTATTACGACCATCTTGGCTGAGATAAAATTCAAAAATTACGTCGGACGAACGCTGAATCAGCAAATTAGGACATTTCTTTTGTTTATCGAAGCGCGTGTGAAACGCGTTTATCTTTCTAAATTAAATGCGTTTGAACTATAAAGCGTGTAAAGCAAAGACCAAGTAAAATAATGAAATATTCCGAAAAAAGACCAAAATGTTACTCAAAACTTTATTATTTGCTTTTTTAAAACAAAATTATGTTGTAAATTTGAATGATAAAATAATAAAAATGATTAAAAACACGAAACTTAATATAAAAAGTTGGTCTTCATTTTACACGTCTATGGCCAAGTTCCGACGACTTTTAGATGTAAACAAATATGGTAGCATAATTTTTTTTGAAGTGAAGCGTGGTGTGGTCAAGTTCTACTGTCTGTTTTTTTTTACTGTCACTGGTATGGGCAACTTTGTCATTCTTTTTAGATTTCGAATAAATAATAGTGACAAGAAATTAATGAAACAAAAGAGAATTTCAATATCATGCCTCCTAAAAGAAAGAGGCATAAAGGATCATGCTGTTGTACAGAACATGGGCCATGGAAAGAGTTATATGACGACGTGGATGGAATAAGAAGCAGTAAAGTTTCAAATATAACTAAAAAGAAGAAATTCAAACAATCAGTTTTAGATTTTATCGAACATTATAAAATTCGAACACCTCGTGGGAAATTTCTCTGTGAAAACTGTTCATATGTTGTGGAGTTAAAGCTTAAAACTTCCAATCGAAATAATGTTGACAAAGATGATGAAGAAAATCAATCAGATAATGAGGAAAAACAAACAGAACATGAACAACAAACAGAACATCAGTTTCAACAAACAGAAGATGAAGAAACAAAATCAAAAAGTTTTTGCCATTCAAAGAAATCAATGATTTCTTGGAGAATGACTTCTGTGATGAAAGCCTGTTGGAAAATGAAAATGACTGCAAAAAGTTGTTCTATTTACTTGGGGAAAAAGTCTTAAAAAGTCGAGTTTGGAAAAGTGGATCTGATCTTGCAAAGAAATACAAGGAATATGAAGAACTCAAAGATGCCATTGACCCAAAATTTTTCTTAGAAAACGTAGCTGACAGCTTTTTGGTTAACTTTTTGGAAGGAATGACTGGTAAAACCTTCAGTGAACTTTCAAATGTTGGAAAATATCATGCTGCATATATTATTGAAGAAATCTACAGTCTTAGAAATACTCGATGGGTTTTGCCTCATTCTTTTGCAACCAATGTGATTCAATCCTCTGTTTCAGGATCAAAAACTGTCTCTGCTCTTAATGGAAAACTCTCTGCTGGGGGAGGTTATTCCGCTTATTTGACTTGGATGAAAGAAGCTGGTTCTTCATCTATCACATGCCCAAAAGGGGACTTGATGACTTTCTTTGACAATATAGGAAGATATATTAACAAACTTTACAGAGTATCAATTTTTAAAGTTAAGTCAGCTGATATTATCACAACAACACTCCACATAAAGATTGACGGTGAACTACAAAAGAGGTCTGATTTGAAGCCAATCACATGGGAATCTGACAAAGCCATTCTTGAACCAAAAATGAGAAGTAAGAAAACATTCTTTAATCCAATAGTATTGTCAATAAAAACGTTGTTGATTTATATCTTATATTTCCAGTCCAAAACTTAAGAATTACCTAAGAATTTTTCAAGGCTCAAAATTTGTGCAAAATTAAAGCTTGTTTCGATTTATGTGATTCTTTAAAAAAACTGTGTACATCATGTAACTTTTTTTCTCAGAAATCATTGAGGATTCGAAGAGAACATTTCGAAGGGCAAGGTACCACTTTCTCACACAAATGATAAAACAGTTCCTTGAAGATAAAGACAAAGTTGACAAAAGGATTGATAGTTTACTTAAACAACAGAACAG
Source organism: Clytia hemisphaerica (assembly GCF_902728285.1). Lineage (NCBI taxonomy): Eukaryota > Metazoa > Cnidaria > Hydrozoa > Leptothecata > Clytiidae > Clytia > Clytia hemisphaerica. Next base: position 250,694 of record NW_027104048.1, read on the forward strand.
AGCATGTGAGGTGCTGTACTTTAGTGTGATTCTATTTTTAATATAATTCTTGGATTTTATTGGCTAGAAAATTGGATAATTGAATGAATGATTTTCTAGAAACAGTTGATATTTTGCCCATCATTCAAAACGTTTGTAGCTTTGAATCTGAAAAGTCTATCAAGGCTGTCTTTTTATTTTTTCAGGATTGCAACAAAATTTTCTATAATTTGAAACGTAAGTGTGATGTATGCGAGGGAAAAGTTTCAAAGATCCAACAAAAAGATTGTGAACAAACAGATACTAATGAAGTAGAAAGGGATGAAAAGTATATGAAAATTGGTCAGAAAGTAAATGATGTAGACCCTGCTCAAACAGACACTGGAGACCCAATCCTTGTTAATCCCAACAGTTACGAGAATATCAGGTCTGTATAAGATATTCTAAGACCCTGTATATCATTATGACTTTTTATAGATCTACGTAGTTGGACCCGTAGCATAGCTAGGAGGATTTGTAAATATTTTCACTATAAAAAAATCCTCATAACCAATTTGAATTATGAGGTACTTTCTTTTTTATCCTTCAATAAATATACATGTCTAATTTTTAAGTCAAAAAAGCAAGAAAATGATTGATTGTGGGATAAAATTATGAGCATTTGTGTAGTAGAATTCATTAAAATCCAACACATTTAATTTTTAGAATTATCCTTGATGAACTGAAGAAAAACCTCAACGTCAATGGACTTACATTAAGTGTGATGGCCCCCTTATTGCTATGCAAGTCGTTTACAAGAAAGAGATCAACAAAAATATGATTGGTTCAGTCTGCTGCCAGGACTAGGCCATTTGAACATGAATCAAATGAAGTCATTATTCAAGGTAAAAATTTTAACAAAATAAAACTTATTTTACAACTTTTTGAAAAATAAATTTCTATTGATGCTGGTTACTAAAAAATATATAAGCAACTTGGTAGGTTTGTTACTAAAAAGATGTCTCAAAAGAACAAAATTTACAAAACATGTAATGAACTTATAATATGATACTGAATCTCTATTTCAGGTCATGGACGAAATATGTTTTCAACCACTTGGTCAAGATGTGCTCAACTTCAACTCGACCAAAGCCTATGGTTATTTTATCAATGGAAAGGAGAACCACAAAACCTGGGAAGCTTTCGAAATCTTTTTGTTTGGAACTACGAAAAAATTAATTCGTTTAGCTTATGTAGATGAGCATAGAAAACCTGGTCCATTCAATGCCTTGACATTCTTAGAATGACTCGCTGATCAAAAGTCTTGCACAGTGACGACTATGGGTGATATTGTTTTAAACTATGCTTTTGGAATATATGTCCAACGTGTAGGAGATCGAACAAATGATGTCCTCCTCAGTAATGCTGGTAGATACGCTTTTATGCCCTGGTTTTATGGTTCAAATCATCCTTATTACCAGGAGATTGAGTTTCGAGATCTGAAAAACAGAGCATCTTATCCCGAAGAAGTCAAAAATCAATGCTTCAAGAATCTAACTTTTTCCAAAAGTGGTGTTGGTGATCGTCACCAAGGAGGTGATTTCTTGGTTGAAGAAAAGATTAAGCGTCAAAAGTCTATTGCACCTAGAGGTCCTGTGGATAAAGCTACTTGGCAGAGAATCGCACGCTCAATTGATAAAGTTGAGGATATTCTTAAAATAACATCTAATTTATTGGAGATTGAAAACGAAAACAATCAAAGACTGGTACATATAGAAAAAGAGGTACTTGAGTGGCGTGCCATACTGCGACATAGCCAAATGTTGGAATGTAAAATTGAAAAACAGGCATTCAATATCTTTGGTGAACCACTTACTATGGAATACAGTAATTTAAAATACAGCCTTCAAACAAAAATGCAGACATATTTTCAAAACTATTTCTCTGGAGAAAGAAATTTGGAAAATATGAACTTAGACCCAATAGCTGTCTTAGCTTCATAAAACGATTTAAAACAAAGAAAACAAGAGACCGACATAACAGGAAGAAGTTAGTTACAGCAGAATAAAACTGAAACTGTAAACAGAAAGAATTTAGTTTACAACAGAAACTGTAAGTTACAGTTTCAGTTTCTTTCTGCTGCCTATTAAATTCTTCCTGTTATGTGTTGGGCAGTAAAACTTGGGTTTGATAATTGCTCCAGTTTCGTCTGAAATTGCAAGAAATCCAAGGCATAAGATATGACACCAATACAAACAGTTGTCCTCTTCACACTCAATCCAGGTGGAGTACAAGTCTTCGTTAGGTGTATAAAATACTTTACAAATTTGGCACTGGTTGGGATTGAGAAATGAAGTCGCGTTCTCCTTATCAATTACAGGTGATAGTCTGGCCAAAACTCTATCTAAAGGGCATCCATTTGGTAAATCTGTTTGTGTCGGTCTTGTGTTTTTCTGGGGTCTTTTTAAACTTTCTTTTAGAATTTCTTGCAGGTTGTCGCCTCGTTTTGTTTGTTTTATTGGTCTGTTTCTGCTTTTTGGGTGGGGAAGATATTTGAAAATGTGTGCTCTCTGATGAACCTGGAGTATCCAAATCGTTTGTTGTAGGAGGTGTGCTTTTTGGTGCGGACAGGGAAGGGGGTGTGTTGCCAGAGGATGATGCATCTTTTTGTTGTGTTGGGTCACTTGGGACTGGGGTAACCAAATCGTTTGTTGTAGGAGGTGTGCTTATTGTTGCGGACATGGAAGGGGGTGTGTTGCCAGAGGATGATGTATCTTTTTGCTGCTGTGGTTGGTCACTTAGCACCGGTCTTTTGCCACACCATTTGTCATGACTAACAGTGCTAAATTGTTTGATTGTGTTTGTTTTTGTATTTCTGATTTCGATATATACATCGTCGCCAACACACCATCTTGTTGAGGAGTCCTTGCTTGTTGGTGTAGCGCTGTTTGCGAACTTTTTCACCGTCTGCGGGAACACCACGCTTCCTAAACTTGCCTATGTCCTTTTCTTCTTTTACTTTTAAATTGTATTCAACATTTCCGTACTTATCATAGACTTTTACTTCTTCCATTTCTTGTATTTTTTTCTCTGAATATTAAAATAAAAATACTGAAAGTTATAAAGAAGACCAGTACTTGAAATTTAAGAGCCGAAAAATCGCTGAACAATAGGAATCTTCATAAGCATAAAGTAAATAAAACTTCTGGGATCCTTGAAATCGATGCAAAATCACAGTGGCCCTTTTAAGCAAAGTGTTACTAATTTCAGCAATTTTAAAATCGAGTATCGTTTTTATTTCAAACGGTTATGGATGTCCTAAATAAATTGCTTATAAATAAAATACAAAAGAAAGGAATATAACAGGATAAAATCTTTCTTTGCATCTTTTGTGAACTTTAAAACATCTATAGTGCCCCATAAACAAGAGCAATAGATATAAACAAAGGGTTCTATTTTTAAAGAGGAGTTTATGGAGCACTGTATTTATAGTATATATTAATTTTACAAAACTTGTAAATTGTATACTTTGTTTGTATGTTCTAATAGAAAAAGTAATTTCTGCTAATAACAAATAGTATGTCAATAAAAATAAACTTCTTTGTTTCTACAGAATGTCTCGTAAGAATTCCCCTTTAAACAAAAGAATCCATTATTCAAATATATTGTTTTTTGTCGAAGCGGTTGCCTTGTTGAGGAATTTTCTTATGGGACACCCAACTTTTGGACCACACCTTTACAAATCAATCAATCGTCAATACAGTTTTTCGTAAGCAACCCTATAATTTTGTAATAGAGAAACTAAAGAGCTTATGCTGAAGGCAAATTGCAACGATTTTATCTCAGCAACCAAGCGTGACCTTTAGAAAATTATTACTTTCCCGATCGAATTATTAAGAATGATTTGGAAGAAACCTTGCTGCAAACAAATAATGTATGTGTTTCAAACAGCCCGGCCTAAACGTAGGTAAAAATATAAAAAGCTTAGTCAAAAAATTAGATAACTTTTTACATCGCTACATCCATGAAAATCTATTTTCGTAAACACAAGAACGAGGACTTGATGAGTGCATGCATACTATTAGTGTTTTTATACATTTATTTTAATGTTGGTCGCTCTTGGAGACAAATTCAAAAGCGCTTCATCCAAGAACAACTTCGTTTGTAAATTGTCTACCTAAAAAAAGTATAAACAGTTCAATTTTGGCCCATCCCCCAAAACTGATGGACCTGATCTGAAACTTCCAATGAAAATAGCGGTTGCCTTGGTGATGCGATTTGACCTTATCAATTGAGAAACAATTTTAGCCATCACTCTTGGCATCCGTCCAATCTTTTTCCCAGCCACATCCTTGACAGTTCTCCTCATTTTAGGTTGAACAACAATGTTTAAAATTTCTTCTGCTAACTCCTCTAGAGGAGGAGCCACAATCAAGATGGCATTTCTATCAAACTGGTCAGGCTCGCGGATACATTTAAGAGGCATTCGGATGCCTACCAACGGGCGGGTGTAAAATCTATGGTAGCCATTAATCGTGGCATTCACAATGCATTCAGTATGGTTCCCAAATTTACTCTTGTAGTCTTCGCAGTGGGTTACAAGTATTTCTTTAGGAAAACGTGGCATAATCAAGTAGAAAACGAAAGAGATTTCTTACCATATGACTTTCCTTGACTTGTGTTAAATCTGAAATGAAAAACCATCAACCAACATCGTGAATGAAAAAATCCATTCGCTGCTTCATTGGCTCATTTTATACGCAAGATTATCAAGTAATATAATAGCTGGGTTTGCTGGGTGTGTTAGGTGGAGTTTAAATTCCCGAGTATACAATAGGATTTATCTGAAAAATGAGAAGGAAAAAAATATTTAAAGGGAAAAGGCATTTAAATCGAATAAATAAAGAAGAATTTTTCTTCTCTGACGAGTGACGCCACACGGCGAAATTTTTTTCTTCTCTCGTGACCCAATTTTTTTTTTGATAAAAAGCGCGGGAAAAAGTAGCTGCGACAAAAATAACTCTAGCCTAAGCTCCCGACTTTGTTGGGATTTCATATTTTGCAAGCTTGTAGGGCTAGTGAAGAAGCATCTACATTGTTAAAAATGAGCGCCGCTGATGGATGGTTGCCAAAAGATTGAGGTTTGAAAATTTATGCCCCTTTATTTAGAGACTGTCCTTAAATTTAGGGACATGATTTTAATCCATGTCTTTTAATTAAGGGACACCCTTAATTTAGGGACGTCCCTTAAGGGCTCTGACCATAGTGAATTTTTCATAATTGCCGTGTTTAAAATGTGTTTTCTGACTGATGTAACCAACAAAACTATGGCATGTGAAACATTTTCTGTTAGACAAACTATTCCTGAATCTGAAAATTCAAAAATTGCATTGAAAAAATTTGTTGAGGGAGAAAATGAGGATCAGGTTGACATTACAGGGCCCATGGGCACCAAGCCTATCAGTGAGAGTGACTGATACGCTTGGCGCCCAAAGGTAAATTTACTGACCCAAAGTAGACCCCGCCTAATTCTCCACCCAGTTTCACTAATACGCTTCGCACCCAAAACGCGTTAGAACCTAGACCCTTCACTGATACGCTTCGCACCCAAAACACCTTAGAACCACACCCTTCCACTGATACGCTTCGCACCCAAAACACCTTAGAACCACACCCTTCCACTGATACGCTTCGCACCCAAAACGCGTTAGAACCTAGACCCTTCACTGATACGCTTCGCACCCAAAACACCTTAGAACCACACCCTTCCACTGATACGCTTCGCACCCAAAACGCGTTAGAACCTAGACCCTTCACTGATACGCTTCGCACCCAAAACACCTTAGAACCACACCCTTCCACTGATACGCTTCGCACCCAAAACGCGTTAGAACCTAGACCCTTCACTGATACGCTTCGCACCCAAAACACCTTAGAACCACACCCTTCCACTGATACGCTTCGCACCCAAAACGCGTTAGAACCTAGACCCTTCACTGATACGCTTCGCACCCAAAACATCTTAGAACCACACCCTTCCACTGATAGATACGCTTGGCACCCAAAACGCGTTAGAACCTAGACCCTTCACTGATACGCTTCGCACCCAAAACACCTTAGAACCACACCCTTCCACTGATACGCTTCGCACCCAAAACGCGTTAGAACCTAGACCCTTCACTGATACGCTTCGCACCCAAAACACCTTAGAACCACACCCTTCCACTGATACGCTTCGCACCCAAAACACCTTAGAACCACACCCTTCCACTGATACGCTTCGCACCCAAAATGCGTTAGAACCTAGACCCTTCACTGATACGCTTCGCACCCAAAACACCTTAGAACCACACCCTTCCACTGATACGCTTCGCACCCAAGACGCGTTAGAACCTAGACCCTTCCACTGATACGCTTCGCACCCAAAACACCTTAGAACCACACCCTTCCACTGATACGCTTCGCACCTAAAATGCGTTAGAACCACACCCTTCCACTGATACGCTTCGCACCCAAAATGTGTTAGAACCACACCCTTCCACTGATACGCTTAGCACCCAAAATGCCTTCGAACCACACTCTTCCACGTTTAACACTCAAAATAAAATATCAAACCCAGATCTGCTCTTTGAGAAATAATTTGTTGCACCGAAAATGAAATTGAGCCCTGACGTTCTGACTGTTCCGTGTTTCACCGAATACGAAATAGAACCGTTCCCCTTTACTCAGACTATCGGTATTAGCCCTGCAGTGATTTTGGACTTCCCATCTGATCTGAGACAAAATTCAGTCTTCAAATGCTAACAAATGTGTCAAGGGAGTGATTTACAGTTATAGTTTCAAAAGTAAAGCCTTTTTATAAGAATAATCCTATAATAATACAAGGCTGAAATTTGGCCAAAACCTAAGAACAAGTTAAAAACAATGTGAGCCTCAGATTTCAGAAATTGCTGAGAAGTACAGATTTCCATTTTAATTAATATGACAAGGACATTTAAGTCTGAAAAACTCATAAAATTCAAAACAGCCCAGCCAGAGCCATAAGTTATTGGTGTTTTATAAAAAACTGTGTATCTAAGGAAACTGCTCTCATATGCTATTGTACTAATGTACACGGTTGTTTAGTAGCATCGTGGAATTATTATAGACCCTGGATTAACAACTGACTGATTTTTACTGGTATCTCATGTTCAAGCCTTGTTCGCAGTAATGACATTATTGTTCACCCTCCTTCAACACTCAAACTCATCTAATTAATCACTAATTATACGTCGTTATGATGTTTTAAAATGCGAGAAAGACCTAAAAAAATCCACCGTGCCACCAAAAGATTTTCATACCACAGTGGAGCTATCAGACTCAAGCCTAATCTATGTCAATCTCAGCTCTTCTCAGAAAGTTCTTCCCAATTTAACATTTTGTGTCATTATAAGCATTTGATTTGATTTTACTCGTCCTATGATTTTTTTCTCACACCAGATTTCATAAATGTATCCGCTTGGTATTCTCACATTTATTTTCAAACTTTTTGCCAACAAAAGTACGAATAGAAAAAGTTAGAGAACATTCTAGAAATAAGAGTATTAATCAGTTTTCAAAATCAGAGTCCTTCGAACCGCCATGACATTTATCCTTTGCCGACAAATTCAGTACATCGATTGTTTTCTGAAACAATAGAAAGACAATACTTGGCTCTCCACCATTTCATTCCATGTTTATCAAGAGTCTCTATAATAAATCCATGGTAGCATAACTACTCAAATACTTTGTGATTGTTTTAACCTACGCGTAGCGCTTAATAACTACTTGTGGTATAAAAAAGGGAATTTCCTAAAAAAGAGATTTTCCTAGATTCATTAGGGGTAAAAAAAAGACAAACTGAGCTTTCAATAATCAGATCATTTAGCTCAGGAAAATTCTTTTTGATGATGATAAAACGAGAGACCATCAAGATAAGAATGCTACCGGGACACCATTTAAGCGGAACTAAAAGACTGAAAAACGCGCGCAAAATTATGAGATGTTTGCCCAACTTCCTTATACGTGAAGCTATGGATGCCATCCTTGGTCGCTTTAGGCTCCCTGCGGTGGCAAAAATCCGTCGAATAAACACGTCAAAATAATGGTTTCAATAACGTCATCGAAAAACACCGTTAGAATGTCAGAATGGTTATCTGCATCACCAGTCGAAATTTTGCGTGAATCGCATTAACATAAATGAAATCATCGGCGTTTTTCGTTAACGACGGTATTGAAGCCGTCTGTTTTAACGTGTTCGTGAACGATCGTGTTTCTGGACGAATTGCCGATATCTCGAATTAGGATTATTTTGAGTTTTTGGCACAGCACTTCTTGGAATCCTCTCGTCAAAACGCTTCTTCTCAGCTGTACATGACTTTCTAAAAACGATGGAAACTGGCGGGCATCGCACCTGATAAGGTTTTGGACATTCCTTAACTAACCTCAGAAAATCTCAGCAGTAACCAGAAGGAGTTAGCTTTTGATACCCTAGTGACCTTCTGTGATCTGAGTGAAAAACATTTTTAAAAATAATAAAATCTGAGGGTAAAAACCCACAATTTTTTTTCCCAATTATAAAATCAACAAAACATTTTTTGAAAAATCTGTATCATTCAGATCAGACTTTTCGATGAGGGGAAGCTGTGTTGATAATTTCAAGTCAATCGGACCATCCAATCCCGAGATATTTCCGCCACTAGATCAAAAACCCCCGGTTTTGCTATTTTGCGTAAACTAGCTTTAATAAAACTATTTATTGTTGTTGTTTGATTCTAAGATAAACATCCTAAAGTACCGGCCCTGACTATAAGAAACAAAGCCGACATTACGGTACTGACTATATTATAGACTAGATCCTAACATCTCCCTTAATACAATGAGTAATACCATCAATAGCTTAAACGTTCACATCATGTTTCAAACTGTTTTGGCTTAGGAACCTCGCGCCTACTTCTAGTTGTGTATCTCATCTCATCACTGTCTTTTACGCTTTCCTATTTAAAATCACTCATCTTCATATTGTAAGGTACTGTTCCGTCTGACCCACTGTCAGAGTCTGTTAAATCATACCAAATAGTGTCTGATGCAGAACCTTCTGAAAGCTCATTTTCCTTGGGATTGGGGTTTGAGGGGCCCTGGTGGGGAGCTAGGGGCAAGGGGACCCTTTCTCTAGGTAGGTGACTAGGTGTTGGCCTGATGATTGTATACCTTTCTCAGTTGATTTATTTTCTCAATATTTCGCTGTTAACGTTTACGATCATGACGTGTATGATCTTGGGGCCACTTAATCTAGGACCGTTCCTTTTGCTGACCATTGTTTTATTTTAGCGTCTTGTATTGCCACTTTACTACCTGTAACAAAAAGTTCTAGTTTTGTAATTTATAATTTCATATCGTAGGTAACTTTTCTGGGGTAATCTTTCTTTGTTAAGATTCCTCTGAGGCATCTCAGATCTGGGCTCATGAATTTTGGGTAAGTTTTCTGTCAATTATCGAGCCATAAGAAGTTGTTTTGGTGATAGTCTACACTGTAAGGGTCAGTTTCTAATTCTAAGGATAAGTAGCCCCATTAGAATGTTTTGGTTGGATACTAACCAAGTCAGATGTTGCGGAAGAGAAGGCGTAAACCTCGGCCACAATGAATAGTAATCACCAACAATCAAATAGTTCTCTCCTCCAAAATAGAATATATCGCGTATCGTTTTCATGCTCTATCCGGAATGCCTTGATGGAATGATGGACTCTTTGGCTTTGATGGCAGTAATCTTGCACAAGTTCTACATTGTTTCACGATTGATTCAACGACCCTAACCGTGCCGGGCCAAAAAACACTCTGTTTTGATCGTCGTTTTTGCTCGCACCTTTCTATCCCGTTGTGTCCAGCGTGTATTCTAGTCAGAATTTCCAGTTCCAGAAATTGCATTTTTTTCGGTATAACTATTCTATCTCTTAACATCAACAAATTGTTCAATATTGTCAAATTAGTTCTATGCTCTCAGTATGGTGAATACTGGTTGCGATTTAATAGCCAGTCATTATGAATGTGATATTGAACTTCTTCTAATAGTTTTTCTGCTTTAGTTTCTTTGGAACTTTTAGTAAGCATTTCGTTGGAGGCTGGTAAGGTAGTCATAACGTTTTTCACGTGAATGTTAATTTCTTGTTCATAAATAATATCACTTTCTGATAGTTTTGAGCATGGTGTTTGCGAGAACGCATCTGCATCTATAAAGGTTTTTGCCTAGTACGTATGATGCTGTAAAATTAAATTTTAACATTCTCATTCTTTGAATCCTGGGTGATAGTTCCGAAATAAGTTTAGTGTTCAATATAGGGATGAGGGGCTTATGATTGCTTTCTAAATTGAAATGTTGTAGTCCTTGTAGGACGTTAGGATGTTATCTATTGCGTAGTAGGATATCTATTTCGACTTTGCCAAGGCCTTCGATACAGTTCCACACCGCAGATTACTCATCATTATCAAGAAACTCGACGCATACGGTATCAAAGGATACACGTTAGACTGGATCAAATCCTATCTGTCGGATCGTTATCAGTATGTCAAGGTAAATGGTAAACTATCCAAGGAAGGTAAAGTACTCAGCGGTGTCCCACAGGGAAGTGTTCTTGGTCTATTACTTTTTGTGTTATATATCAACGATCTACCTGAGGTTACAAGCTCTGATATGTACCTCTTTGCAGACGACACTAAGCTTGTTGAGGAGATAATTAGTGCTGAATATGGAAAGATGGTCAAAGGACTGGCTACTCGGATTCCACCCAGATAAATGCCACGTGCTAACACTGGGAAAATTTTGGAACATCAAACATGCCCATCAATACAACATAGACGAGTTAATCCTGGAGCACGTGGATCAAGAAAAAGATCACGGAGTGATATCGTCGGGGAACTGAATTTTGAAGAACACATCTTTGGTAAAATCAAGAAAACTAACTCAATCGTTGGTCTGATCAGCAGAAGTTTTGACTTTCTTTCACCAGAAATACTCCGCACTCTTTTTATAGCGTTTGTCTGACCTCATCTTGAGTACGCTGAAGCCGTTTGGTCTCCACGACTCATCAAACACATCGATGCCATCGAGAGTGTTCAGCGAAGGGCCGCGAGACTGGTTAGCGGGTACAAGAACAAATCTTACGAATACCGTCTCCGTAAGATTAACCTTCCGACACTGAAAATCAGACGTAAAATTGGCGATATGGTTGAAGTATATAAACATCTTCACGTTTATGATAAATCATCGGCCTGTCAAAAGTTTGTCCTTCGCGAACACCCAAAACGTCGGCACGATTACGAACTACAAAGAAACTTTGCAAATGATGGTGTCAGAGGGTATCAAACAAATTCGTTGTTCTACAGAAGTGTTGACCTATGGAATGGTCTTGGAGCTGATGTTGTAGCTGCAACATCTGTCGCAAACTTCAAAGAAAAATTGCTCACAGAATGGGAAAAAGATCTTTCATAGATGTCGATAGACCTGGGAAATTATTACTGTAAACAAATAAATTGTAAATATAAGTTTATTCTCGTCATTCCCCACGTAGCAACTAATATCTCTAACTCTATGGGACAGTAGTTTTTCTAACTTCCGGATAGGAATCTTGAAGCACAATCAACAGGCTTCCAATCGTCTTTATGTTTCTGGTATAGTATTACACTTATTCCGTTGAGTAGATTCCCATATGTCCTTATTTCATCATCTTTAGTCGGATCATATAGAGCCAGGGTTTTCGGGGACGATAACACTTTTTTAACCTCGTTAAAAGTTTTTGTGTGATTTTCCGTCCATAGAAAGTCATTCTTCACACTAAGCAATCCTTGAAGTGGTTCAGCTGATTTAGACAATTTTGGACAAAAACGAGATAGTTGTTGTGCCATTCCTAGGAAGCGTCTAAGCTCTGTAACATTTTGTGGGTTGGGGAAAAGGCTTATTGATTTTACACGTTCGTTTAGTGGCTTTTCTCCTTCTGATAATATAGCAAATTCCAAAAACTCTACTCTGTCCTTGCTAAATTCACATTTGTCAGCATTTAAAGTAACTCTGTTGTCCTTCATTCGTCCTAAAAGTTTTTTCAATCTACTATCATTTTCATGATTTCTTTCACTTGCCTTAGACCCCCAAAATCTCTTTATAATATTTTACAAAGTCATTCTCACTGTTTATAATTTTATTTTTGTTCTACTTTTGGTCTTCCACCAAGTTGATTCCTGATATGATTGTAACAAGCTCCATAGCTTCAATTCCTGGTTGTCCCAGTAGTGGAGTGGGTACTTGGTCACAGACAATATCACTTCAAACATTGACTTTTTCCCAATTCAGGCTCGTAACGAAACACCCGTGTCATTTAAATCTATGCTTATCAGGTCCAACTAACTTTCGATCAAGTTTACTCAAATTTTTCAGCTGGATTCCAAATAAAGAAAAATTTTTTTTTTCCCAATAACTGAAACTCTGCGGCAGTGTCGATCTTCATTTTGATTTTGATCAAAGTAACTCTATTTACTTTGATTTTAGAATTTGTCTTCTCTATCTTCATTGCAACTTGATATCTGTTCTGATTGCTGTTCGTTGATCTTGTCACTTCCCCCAAGAAAGAAGCTCCTATCTCGCTTTCGTCCCCTTGAATATAAAGTCTGTATTATTACTATCCCTATTCCAGGTTTTATTTGATGGTCCTTTACACAGAACTTTTAGAGAAATGATTAGAACCTTCACATCGAAAACATTTCTTTTCCCTCGCCAGGCGATGCACTCAGTGGAAGGGTGTGGTTCTAAGGCGTTTTGGGTGCGAGGCGTATCAGTGGAAGGGTGTGGTTCTGAGGTGTTTTGGGTGCAAAGCGTATCAGTGAAGGGTCTAGGCTCTAACACGTTTTGGGTGCGAAGTGTATCAGTGGAAGGGTGAGGTTCTAAGATGTTTTGGGTGCGAAGCGTATCAGTGGAAGGGTGTGGTTCTAAGGTGTTTTGGGTGCGAAGCGTATCAGTGGAAGGGTGTGGTTCTGAGGTGTTTTGGGTGCAAAGCGTATAAGTGAAGGGTCTAGGTTCTAACGCGTTTTGGGTGCGAAGCGTATCAGTGGAAGGGTGTGGTTCTAAGATGTTTTGGGTGCGAAGCGTATCAGTGGAGGGTCTAGGTTCTAACGCGTTTTGGGTGCGAAGCGTATCAGTGGAAGGGTGTGGTTCTAAGATGTTTTGGGTGTGAATCGTATCAGTGGAAGGGTGTGGTTCTAAGGTGTTTTGGGTGCGAAGCGTATCAATGAAGGGTCTAGGTTCTAACGCGTTTTGGGTGCGAAGCGTATCAGTGGAAGGGTTTTGCTTAAGGTGTTTTGGTTGCGAAGCGTATCAGTGAAGGGTCTAGGTTCTAACGCGTTTTGGGTGCGAAGCGTATCAGTGGAAGGGTGTGGTTCTAAGATGTTTTGGGTGCGAAGCGTATCAGTGAAGGGTCTAGGTTCTAACGCGTTTTGGGTGCGAAGCGTATCAGTGGAAGGGTGTGGTTCTAAGGTGTTTTGAGTGCGAAGCGTATCAGTGAAGGGTCTAGGTTCTAACGCGTTTTGGGTGCGAAGCGTATCAGTGGAAGGGTGTGGTTCTAAGGTGTTTTGGGTGCGAAGCGTATCAGTGAAGGGTCTAGGTTCTAACGCGTTTTGGGTGCGAAGCGTATCAGTGGAAGGGTGTGGTTCTAAGGTGTTTTGGGTGCGAAGCGTATCAGTGAAGGGTCTAGGTTCTAACGCGTTTTGGGTGCGAAGCGTATTAGTGAAACTGGGTGGAGAATTAGGCGGGGTCTACTTTGGGTCAGTAAATTTACCTTTGGGCGCCAAGCGTATCAGTCACTCTCACTGATAGGCTTGGTGCCCATGGGCCCTGTAATGTCAACCTGATCCGAAAATGAAGACTTTTGCGAGGAAGAGTATTTCAACTTTGAAGAGCTTAGTTTCGGCGTTTTGAAACATTTTGAAAAAATTTTCGCAGTAGATGGTGTATCTTTTACCGAACAGTAAAAATTTTTGCGGAAAATTTTTGTAAATGCTTCTTTGTCTCGAAATCTTCAAAATAGTGGTTTTTCATCAATTTTTCATCTGGATTTTCCTTAAAAAAACAGTCATAACTTTTGACACATCTTTTTAGAAAAATTTTCCGCAAAAATTAAAATAGTTCAATTCTTTGAGCAAAGTTTGAAAAAAGTTCGAAACAAAAAGGTTAATTACCTATTAAAACTTAGCACTTTTTATAAAAGAAGGTGATGCAACATATTATTAACGTGTTTTTAAAGTTCATAACGTCATTTTTGCAATTAAGTTCTTAATTACTCTTGTGGGGTTTGATTAAAAAGCATTTTATAAAGGCAATTCTTTGTTAAAATTGTTAAAGAATCTAAAACATTACTTTTGCGTTCAGATACTAAAATCAATTTTCTGACTATGGTCAGAGCCCTTAATTTAGTATAATCCTAGACTGTCAAACATATGAAATACGGCTATAAGGCAAAAATACAAACAGAATATCAGTACAAATCTATAAGTAAATGAAATACTGAAAACATAGAAGATGAGAAATATTATAGTTCAAAGGCACAAGAATAGAAAACTATGCGAAATGGTACAAGAATAAATACTAATTTAGTAAAGAAATACAATGAAAAACAAATATCAAACTTACTAAAAACACTGTCCACAAACACCACATGAACACACTACAGCTTACATAACAACGCACTGACAAACATATTACATACTGAACTTTTTAATCATAACATAAAACTATCACGGGAATAACAATAATAAATAGACTAACAATACTAAAATACTTTACAATTCCCCCGGGGGGGGGCACTCCAGGTAAGGGACCTACCGGACGCGCGGCCGTTGAGGGTAGGTTTTTTGGACTTTGGAAAGTGCACTGTAAGGGTTTATTTGTGAGCAAGTGGGAAAAAGTGCACTGTAAGGGTGTAAAATTTGAGAAAATACCAAATTTTGAGGTAAAATTTGAGAAATTTCAAAAAATTTCGAAAAATTGTACTATGAGGGTTGATTTTCAGCCAAATTTTTGCTGCACTGTAAGGGTCCGACCTGATTTTTGGCCGAACGTACGGTCGTTTTCAAAATCGAGTGCCTGCCCCCCCCCCCCGGGACAGTTCCCAATACAATTGACATAAACTAATACACACGAGACATTAAGTAATAATAATTAAGTGACAGTTATAAACATTTTACATAAAAATACCTTTC
Organism: Clytia hemisphaerica; assembly: GCF_902728285.1. Lineage (NCBI taxonomy): Eukaryota > Metazoa > Cnidaria > Hydrozoa > Leptothecata > Clytiidae > Clytia > Clytia hemisphaerica. The sequence goes on from NW_027104048.1 coordinate 265,908, forward strand.
AAAATGGATTTACAAACAAACGCTACAGAACAAAAGATAAATCAAGTAAACGTAAAATTAAGAGCCTGACTGGCAGTAACAACCTACGTAAAAGACTAATACCCTTCTTATCTATTCGGGGAAAGCTTAGCACACAACGGAGATAATTACGAATTCCTTGTTCTCCTACTTTGCTTTGGGGAAAACTTCTATCATGTACATCGTGTTTTCAAATTCGCTTTAAGGTTCAAGTTCAAATCAAGTGAAGTAAACAAATTTAGCTTGCTTTATGATGTATATAAATATTTCCAATTTTGCTTTCAAAAGCAAAACTGAATGAATTCGAGATGAAGTTGATTGACAGCCGGAAATATTGATTGACAGGTATAGATAGAAGACTTCCTTACTTTGTGGACCTACCTGGAGGTCCTTTAATTTGACCGTTGCCCGTTCGTCTGCTGCAAGCTTTTCTTCGGATTGGCACATTAGTTTATTTTTATTTTTTGCACAGTGATGCAAAGTGGTGATTCCCAAAAAGTGACGGAGCCCGATTTTCGAAAAATTTGGGCCAAAAAGTGTCTTAAAATGGGGTTTTTTAGACTTTGTGTAAAATTGCTTCATTACTTTTTTCTGACTTTATGCATAAAGATGTAGAGCAAGGTTCTCTAAAAAGTGGCCGAAACAGTTTTTTTCGGAAATTTTTTTTTGGCCGTAAAAATCGGATTTTCTTATTTGGGGAAAATGAGCATTTCTCGAGATTGGCTTGGTATTTTTTTCTTATTTTTTGCATAGTGATATAAAATAGTAATATTTAAAATCTTTTTTTGGACTTTGTGGACTACTTTGAGCTGTGATACTCACGGTAATCTATTCAAGTTGCTCATTACATTTTCTTACTCTCTTGCTATTTGTCTTATTTTGATCTGATTTTGATCACCAGGTAGGTCTGTTCAGCATGTTGCTTGTAGTGGAATTAACACTGTGCGTGTGTGTGTCTCTCTGTCACCTTTAGTGCGGTAAGCACGTTCGACAGTATTTCAAAACGAAAAAAGAACAACACCTACCTACCTAAAAAACTTGAAAAATGGAAAGAAAATTGTTACATATGATTATCTTGTATTTTTGAATGAAATGGTTGTTGGATATCCTGTATTTTTGAAGGAAAATGACTGTTGCATGTCTTGTATTTTTCATACATTTCGTTTATTTCGTAAATCCCTCGCATTTACACGGTTTCGTCACTTAGTTAACTAAATAGGAACCCGTTGAAAACTGCGTTAGTTTTCCATTTTTCCTTTTAATGAGAGCTTAGAAAATTTCTTTCTTCAGCTAAAATTCTTTCAACCTAAGGTAAAATGAAGTTCCATGGGGGTTTTGTCAAGTTAAAGAAATTTCCAGGGCATTAAGTAACAGCTCAATTTTCCTGGGGGTTCACGAAAATTGCTGATTTTCCAGGGGCTAAATTATTTATTTGGTTCGTCCACCCTTTTACAGTAATCTATCAAATAATTCCAAAGGGGAAAGAAAAGTTTTCCAAGGACTTTTGGAGATTGGGTTGAGCTCTATTTTAGAGAAAAAATTTGAAACAACCCATTTCACAGCCCGATATTGATCAGGGAAAACTATCATTGGTGACTTTTATCTAAAATACAACCTAAAAAAACCATCAAGAAAATTGCGGGCCTGCATAAGTGGCATTCATAAGCATGGACAATATTTTTCTCTCGTTAATAGTACGGCGAAATAATCATCAATTACTGAAGATATTGCAAGTTTTGGTATGACGTTTGGAATACGTATTTCCAGTACATGTATTTTGTTCATTTGCACAAACACAAAGGCATCACGTTCAAAAATATCGTGATAAATATGGGTTTATTCACATCATTTAAATCATTAAAATGTTTTGTTGTAGAACGAGAAAAGTCTAGAAAAGAAAATAATTTTTAGCCAAGAAAAAGAATTTCCCCTATTCTACCTTAAAAGAAGTAATTTACACGAAAAAAATTGGTATTGTTACGCCAATTTTAAATTAGGTGAGAACGTTGCAATTAAAAATAAAATTTGGTATATTTACATCGATACATATGTAAAATCTGTCTACTTGATATGCGATTACAACCCGCTTGACGAGATAAACATTTCGCACAACTGTTCGGTCTTCATCCCTGAAAAGAAATTTTTAACAAGACTGTTTGATTTTTTCGATGCTTCCGCACGTACATACTTATGACCATCACCATTGCAAACTTTTACGAGAATGAATTCAACCAATTGTCCGATTGCACCATCTGTAAAATGAACGTATTATCCTTTCTTCAGATGGCTATTTGAGCCTGGTAGGTAGCAAGACCGATATTGGGTGTATAGGTCGGCATTCAGACCGTCGGCCGCTATTGCGATTGAGATCTTTTCGTCAAGCTCATGCATGTTACTGCCACCACCAGCACCAATAAAAACCCTCATCGTATCTAGATCATCATTGAAACCTTGAACACTCATCCATGCATAAAGTTTAGCTCCCTCGAGACTCGAAACAACCTAAAAAGAAATCATGGTGCTGATTAAGCAATTGAAAAACCCGTATGCTAATTTCAAAGCTGCCAGCTTTATTATTTTCTTTTGACAAATCTTTGATACTTTATGATTTATTCATGGTATGTAGAAGATCAAAATTTGAGAGGTCAAGCCCGGTGTGACCACCCGTTCTCAAAGAAATTGGCTTCTTAGATGACTTTGACAACCAAAATGAAAAATCGCAAAATAGAGAAATTTTTGTTAGTTTTTGTTGTTCCATTCATAGGAGTATGAAAAACCTTTGACAAGATAATCTGAAAATTAACATGTCTTATAATAATAATGGCCATATTCAATTTATTGACCAAACTCGTACCCAGCGCCTGATTCTCACTGTTTTATACTTTTGATGGTCGTGAGAAATATTTCTTTTGCAAGGTTTTTTAGCACCATTCTGGATATCTTTTGGCTAAAAACCGCTTTAATCTCGAAATACCTTTGTTTACGGTAGTTTTTAATCCTGGTGATATACAACAACTTACAGCATATTTATTGTCCTGTTTGTGTGTCCAACCAGGCGTTTCTTTTCTGTCCAGCATTCTGGATTCTCGAGCAATCTCAGCCTTTGCATACGTTAGTTCGATATTTTTGAAATTCGTTGGAACAGCTTTGAATCTGAAAAAAACCCTTGTCTTTGTTATGACAGAATTCGAAAGATATCAACCATTTCAAACAAAGTAATTTAAGGGAAGAAATTCCTTTCCCGTTCTCCGCCAAATTAAATTCCCGCCAAATTTAAATTGCTGTATTTATTCCCCCAAATGTGTAATATGTGTACTATGAACAGGTTTTTTCTTATTTAATAGCGTTTCTTGAACAAAAATGTCCTTCATCCACCAAGTTGAATTCTCGCTAAAATTTCTTCCCTTAAGGTACTGCACTGGACCCTAGTTACATTATTGGTTACAATTTTCTCACCTCCCTGGTCCCTAGCAAGACTAGCAGAAGCAAGGTTTAATTTTGATCTTACATATGCATATTGAGGGGATAAAGGAATTACCGTTTGATGGATCATTCATTTTCCCAAACCCAAAAGTTGTCACAATGAGAAAACCGAAAAATATCTTCTGAAATGTGAACGCTATTGTGGCAGGTAATCACACATTGCTTTGGGCCAACTTGCTCCTCCAAGATAATTAACCGACGCCAGCAGATTTTCTCCAAATCTTTCACTTCTTCTTCAGTAAGACCGGAGCGTCTGTGAAACAGCAGCTCAACTATGCGAGCAGTTAGTCAGACAAGGTGATATTCATGCATTCAAGAAGAGCCTCAGCCATTGGGTAAGCAAATTATTCAGCCATTCTTCAGCAGTCCAAGAATTGCATTTTTCGACATGCTTTGGACAGTGACCATCTTGTAATTCAAATAATTAAACAACATAAAAATGTAAAAAATATATTAGCGTTGATAAAAAAACACAACATTGTCTTCACAAAATTTTAGAGAATGTATACTGATAATGTAAAGCTACGGGGACACGGAAACAATTTTTATGCGATTGCAACAAAAACATTTTTTTGTTGCAATCGCATAAATGTGTTTCACTGTGTCCCCACGTTAAATCTCTTTGATTGGCAACTTTTTTCGCTCAAAGTTTTTGTTGCTGAAACAAAAATAAAATTCAAATCGATTTGAATTTTATTTTTGTTTCTGCAACAAAATTTTCATGTTGCAAATGAGAATCATACAAAAACCCTCGTGCCCCCTCTCCTTGAGAAGATTCCTTGAAACATTTTTTTTCATTTAGCCAATCAAATTCTTTTATACAACTCAAAACAAATTATGACATAATCTTCTCATTTTTAACACGCAAGACATGAGTTCAAAATGGTGGAGTTGCTTTGATTTCATTTTTATGATTTTGTTTCGTGTGCTAGCCCTATACGACACGGTGTAAAATTTCATTGCGATTGCGACAATTTGTTTTTGTTGCAATTGCACAAAAATTGTTTCCGTGTCCCCTTAGCTTAAGTCTGTTTGATCCTCCCTTCTTTTAAACCCTATTGGCCCCAAGCTTTTTTGACTTTGGTATCCCCAGGGGGGGGGGTAGAATCTACCACCCTCGATTATTTTTTATTTAGAAGAGCTATGGTCATGAAATTTGGTACAGATGTTCTCCATCATGAAACAAATTTCCAGGAAGAAAAAAAAATTGATGACGTCATTCAAAAACCGATGACGTCATCACAAAATTTCCACCTGTCGGAAAAAAGCCCCAATATATGGTTTACTAAACTGTCTATTACAATCGAACCAATAAAGATATTTAGATTCTGTTTAAAGATTCAGAAAGATGAAAGGTTGTTCTTTAACATAATTGCCGGTTTTTAAATTTCTATAAAGACTTTTTCTTAAAATCTATGCTGAAGATGAGTAAAATTTTCAAAATGTGATGACGTCATAAATGATGACGTCATCATTTTCAATTTTTTTTTTCAATTTTTCAAATTTATATTTTCAATGCCTATCACGTGTGAAAATTTGAAAATGATTGAATAAATAGTTCAGAAGTTATCAGCACTTTAAAATTTTGAGTTTTAAGCGGTTTTAGCTGGGTTTTATGTCATGTTTCAGAATAAAGTCATAAAACCTGATCTGGACAACCTATGACCCTAAAATTTTGCACAAGTACTCTTAATAAGATTTTGTTAAAAGTCAGAAAGTTTCAAGTCGTTTGAAAAATTTTCCTCAGAGATATTTACAAAAGAACTCCAGCGTGGTAGATTCTACCCCCCTGGGGCTAATAGGGTTAATCCAAAAGTGGAAAGGTTAAAAAAAGTAAAATGCACACTTCAAAAATGTCACATATATAAGAGCAGTAACAAAATAAATGAAAAAGATCTCACCTGGTGTAAATGGAAAATTTTGCATTTTTTCATTGAACTGGTCTTGAATTTCTGGAATTATGTATGTTTGTATTGAAGATGCGTTTGAATAACTTTTTACAAAGATTTAGTTCGACAAGATGCATCACATCGCGGGTCGTGTCGGTCAGATAATTAAAGCCATAAAGTTTAAACGGCACATACAAAAGGGATAATCCGGTATACCCAGTTTTGGATACAGCTGCCAGCTTCCCATGAATAGAGATTTTCATTTCTATATCATAAATTTCCTTATACTCAGTTTCCAAGTCTCTCTTCTTCCAACGGTTCTCAAGGTCAAACTTTTCTCGATTGCCTGTGTAATATTTGGTACTTGATTGATCAACAGATACACCTTTAAGATCAAAGTCGAATATAAATATTATTGGGTATTAAAAAACATCTAACCAGAGGTAGCGTGTAAGAAAAGCACTAAGGCCAGTAGTCTTTCTTAGTCAACTGGAAACGGGTGCAGGGGGTCAACAAGTGACTCTAAATTGTCTTTAATCGCACCATGGGTTATTTTTTCTCATTTGGCACGCTTTCAAAGAAGAGCAGGGTAATTCCATGTCAAATCATCCAGAGGCTTGACACCACTACCTCTCAGATTTCCTTCAAATTTTGACCAGTGATAGTAATCCTTGAAAAATGACAATCCTGATAATTTCAGCTCCTAACTCAAAGCGGAACAGTTTTTATGCCCTTTTAAAATTTGGGCGGTTTAGGGGCGTGGGCGCGCCCGCGCCCGGTCGACATTTAGAATACCCCTTTTTATCATAATTCCTGTTCTAAACAAGCTATGGACTTTAAAATTTGCACAGGTAAGTATTTTGACCCAAGGAATCCAAAAAAAGCAGTGTTTTTAAGTTACAGTCAAAATTTAGAAATTTGGGCTGGGCGGTCTATTTGGTCCAAAAAATCCATGTGGCAAAATTGTTTAGGAAAAGTTTTTTTTTCAATGTGTTCTATATATAATAAACTCGAACTGGTCAAAAAATCAGCCAAAGTTCTATCTTAGTTTAGTCAGAATCATAAGTTGAAGTTTGCCTATTTTTTGCCTATTATTTGGGCTACCAGGGAGTATTAGGCCAGCAACAATTATTCTGAGCCATTATTGGTCATGAATGAAGTAAGTTTTCTAAGTTTAGAAGTTTTGAAATACTTTAAAGTTATTACATAGGCTGTAAATATGCTAATGATCTAAGAAATAACGTGAAAAGTGAGCTAGTTACATGTAATCAACAAATGCTAGAAAACTTCGATACCGTTTTTTCGTAATCACTTTTTGCTATCATATATGTCCGACCAGTTGCAATTGTAGGTGGTTCTATTTGAAGAATGATGTTTTTTAATGGTACAAAACAAGTATCAACATGTTCTGGCCATTTAAAGGTTTTTCTAGGTCCATGTGGATGCATAAAATCAACTTGCACATCACCTTCTTTTTGGTCGATCTTTTTTATGAGACCTACCCACCAAAAGGAGTTATATTTACAAGTTACGTAGGTTAAGGGAGTCAAGTCGGATGTCTTAAAAATGGTAGGCATGTTGAAGTCATGGACATCAACATACAACTCATCCTCACTTGTCAATTTATGACCAACTCTTGCTGAAGACAATGGAACAAAGTGATGACTTGCCCTTGTCCCAGGGACAGTATCTCCTTTTATATACCTCCGCTCAAGAGCTTCTCTGAAATCGACCATACTTTCTTTACTAATTTCAAAAAAAGTTATTGATGTCATTTCTTTCTTGTGTACAAAGTTCGAGCATTGTTTTATAATTAAGAATTTGCTCTTTTAATGGCCGTTGAAGACTTCGCTTTGCAGCATGTCTTTTAACAGCACCCCCTATACAATCACATGGTGACTTCCCATGACTTGTCGCAAAAAATACCCACTCAGCCTGAATATCAAAGTCATGTTAATGCATGCACAAATTCATGAAATTTTTGCAACCATCAGAAAAATAATATAATTTCTTGATATTAGGGTGGTTCACCTTTACATTATCAATGAAAATTGATTGAAGTTTGTAAACAAAACTAGTGTTGTGGGTATTATCATCAGAAATACAACAAAAAGAGTCATGCTGTAGGCTACCATCTGCAGCTTTGTAATATAGTACCAATGGATGCAAGGTACAATATTCTTTGCTCCAGTGGTATCTCTGAATTTCATCCTGGATTAAAAATTGGTAGTTTTCTGCAAAGTCGCCCAAAACTATCCCTTCATTAGGTAATAATTCCTCCTTTTTTATTTTAAGGAACTTTGCCTGGCATTTTGCAAGATAGGAGTGTTTAGTCAACTCATCAATAACATTGATTAGGGTCTCCTTATATTCCTCATAAGTGGTAGTAAAAGTTGACAAAGTTGCTCGATCAGTTGTATCCCATTGGGACTAATGGAATTCCTCTTCTTTTTCTTTATCCAAAAATTCATCATCCAAAAATTTCAACAGAGCATCTGTTCCTGGGCATGACTCACATCGATGCATCATGCATTCTTTCTCCTCGACACTACATACGATTTTACTCATCAAATCTTTGTAAGTCAGGTTCCAATCGATTGCTTCAACCAGAAGCGCAGCATTTTGGTATGCACTACACACACAAACCGAGTGTGTTCCCTTAGCACCAGCTAAGACACACCATTTTGGTCTCAAGCTACAGAACTTTGAAAACCCAATTCCTATGTTCGGATTTTTTCTTTGAACACGGCATGAAGTTCCTTCAAATTGCATAAAATCAATCTCTTTTGTTTATACTCTCCTTTACCAACACTCACACAGTCCTTTTTGCCTGGCATTTGTCGGCTGTACTCGTCATCTTCATAAAAACACCTTACTAAGTTTAAAGTTTCATTGGATAATGTCTTGCCAAGTTTTTTATCAGGCTTACTCAATATACCTCTGTTTTTCTTTAGCTCTCTTGCTTTTCTAATTAGGTAGTATTCTGAAACACCAAAATACTCTGCACAATGTTTTCTGGACCATTTATCAGGAACCAAAGTCAATATTTGAACTTTTTCTGGGTCTTTCATGAGGTAATGAAGTCTGTCCAACTCATCAGCTTTAACTTTAACTTCATCCTTTTCATCCTTGTTCTGTTCATTAGGATTTGTGATTTGGTCAATCTCTATAGAATATGCACCACATAAGTTACTTCTCAAGTTGTCAACTACTCTGTCCAACTTATTTTTTTGCTTGATTTACTCTGCTATGTTGAGCAACTGCATGTAAAGGGTCAGTAGGCGAAACTCCCATAGACTCAAGACTACTATTAAGTTTTTTCTTTGGTGTTTCACATTCATCAGACTCTTGATCAGTAGTGGCTTGTTGACTATTGTCACTATCTTTGTTTTCCTTCTCATAATATTTCTTCTTACATTGACGACACAACTTAGTTCCTGGTATCACATCAAAGTTTTTTGATTTCAAATACTTTGCCATTTCTAAAGTTATTATTTGTTAACCTTTAATTGTTTTCTTTGTATGATTGGTTAGAGCTTGACAACTATATTTCTCTCTTCTTTCAAATGCATTTCCAAAAAACTGTTCATGATGTTTACATATAGTGAACACATCATTTCTCTTGTCTAACAGTCCAGCTCTCCATAAATAAATCTCAATTTGGTCTTCTTCTAATAATTGATCTAACTGTTGTAAACCACTCGTTCTTGAAAAATGGTCCAAGTTGCATTTCTGATTCAAAATTCTTCCAAAATCACATTTCTCATTCATTTTGATTATTCAACTTTACTCAACGCATGTGTGGAAGAAACTGAAGTCTTATATGTAAAAGACAATTTTTTGGTGAACTTGTACATAATGTGAGTAGCCATGTGGAAATAGGAACACATTTAAGTAGCAAAAGGTCAAAGTTTATTCAATTCCTCAAGTGGGTGAAATTGTGCTCAAAATGATGTTTTAAAGATATGTTTCCATCATAGATTCACATTCTCACCATGTGACATGCAGAAGAAGTGAGAAATGAGAGTGAAAGATTATTCACATAATCAAAAGCACATGTTTTTGGTCTTCTCTGTCCTGATAGATTGATGTTTTGTTAAAAAAATGGGCAAACTTTAACTTATGATTCTGACTAAACTAAGATAGAACTTTGGCTGATTTTTTGACCAGTTCAAGTTTATTAAATGTAGAACACATTGAAAAATAATTTTTTTCCCAAAAAATTTTGCCACATGGATTATTTGGACCAAATAGACCGCCCAGCCTAAATTCCCAATTTTGACTGTAACTTAAAAACACTGCCTTTGTGTGTGTTTCTGATGCTTTTTTTGGATTCCTTGGGTCAAAATACTTACCTGTGCAAATTTTCAAGTCCATAGCTTGTTTAGAACAGGAATTATGATAAAAAAGGGTTATTCTAAATGTCGGCTGGGCGCACCCACGCCCCTAAACCGCCCACATTTTAAAAGGGCATAAAAACTGTTCCGCTTTGAGTTAGGAGCTGAAATTTTCAGGATTGTCATTTTTCAAGGATTACTATCACTGGTCAAAATTTGAAGGAAATCTGAGAGGTAGTGGTGTCAAGATTTTTTTAATTTTGGATGATTTGATATGGAATTACCCAGCAATTAATCGTTAAATGCATTCTGTGGAGGGCAATTAATGGTTAATCACACTCTTCAATACAGAGCCAAATTTTACAAAGTAGAGTTAAATGTTTTTTTCGTTTTTTCATCAAACATTTCAATTTCATTTGAAATTGTGTGGTTTGTTAAGGTTGGTGCCATCAAGATTGATGCCCCTTAGTCGGGATTCATATCAAGGAACCTAATAAAATTCAAATCACAATTATCCAAATCACAATTCTCCAAACGACAGCCAAAAGTTCCTCTAGTGGAAAACTTTCCCATCTGGCACTGTCCGGGATAGTCTCCTGTCCAACAAAGCAGCATGCATCTAACAGTGAACTTTCCTTCCTCAAGCTCTTCAACTACATCAGCTGGATAATCGACTTCTAAACATAAAATTATTTTTTCTTACTTAGATGTCCAGCTTACATGGCCCCTTGCTTCTCATATCCTGTAGTTTTATTAGGGGGTACCCTCCATTTGCCTAAGTACCCCCCCCCCCGGGTTGCAGGTTCACCGGTACTCATTGAAAAGTTTTGGTATCTTTGGGATCTCTCTTTTTTTTCCATGTTGGCAATTGTTACCTCAATAGAGCCTGAATAAACCAATGGATAAAATTTTTCAGTTAAATGCAATCATCTTTTTTAGGGAAATCAACTATTATTTTTATAAATCTAAAAAGAAATCTGTAAAAAAGCTTTATTTTCTAACGAGTCCCTGGAGATGGGGTCCACGGGCACACAAATTAAACATGATAAAAAAATTAAAATTCATGGTTAAAGGGTAGATGTAGCGCTTTCATAGTCTATTTTTTAATTTGCCTAAACCCCAAGGAGAAAGAGAAAACTTTGAAGGACAAGAGGCAAATACTAAAAATTCCTCAATTCTCAAAAATTAATACACTTAGGGTAGCCATAACTTATTGAAAAGTTAAAACAGAACCCAACTTTGAGTGGGACTACATAATCTAAAACGGTTTAGCGTTTATTGAAATATAAACTAAGGTTCTTACCAGATCCCTTCGAATAACCACGGCCAAAACCAGGTTGCCAACCGTCCCGGTGTCCAATCAACGCAATATTTCTTGGGTCACCTTTGACTCACAGTGATCACAAGCAACAGATATCCTCTGACCAGGGTTAGGGTCTAGTTTTTGCATATTAATGATACTATCACACTTATAACATTGATGTGGAAGCGCCCATGATGAAGCAGGGTCCCAGAACCACTGGACTTCTTTAAACCTTGAGCCGTCCCATATTTCATTCAATGGGAAGGTAAAACCAGTTTTGTTAAGCCACCTGTCTTTCTTTTTCAAATGCCCAAGCATGAGAGCACACATCCTCTCTGAGGAAAACCAACAAAGTAATTTTCCTTTCAGAGAAAGGTATAACCTGTGAACGTTTGGATTTGTTAGACAATCTGGGCATGGCTCACCAACATCTAGCTCATACCAGTGCAGGGGGTGTTCTTCTTTATTAAAACAAATTGACTTTGCTTCTGGAACAGAATACAGCTGCCCTGATTTTAATATAGACTGTGCTCTTGCATAGCTTTTAGGCCAGTGATCATTTATATCAGCCCATGAAATTTCCAAAAGTTCTCCTGTGTACCGTAGCAATTTTTCAGTCAACTTGTGAGAGGCATTCATTTCAGCGGCAACATCCATTGTCTTTCCAACGTGATGGGCAACACGTAGCCTGGATATCCAGCCTGTAAACTTTTTTTTGATTTTGATATTTCTTATGTTTACGGTCTGGTTTACCTAGATCGTCTGCATTCTGATCTGAGGATGATTATGCAGATATTCTTATTGGTTGGGTCTGACCGAATCAGAGATCTGAATGGTGGAGCGCGTATAAGTATTTGAATGGATCGCGCGGGCGATCAGCAAGGCGCGTACGCGAATTTCCCTCGAAGCAGATAATAATAGAATCACTAATTATCTCCCTTGGGTGTTTGACCACACATCCAAATAAAAATAACAGTAATGATAGGGAAGAAGTGGGAAGATCAAAACATAGGAATTTTTAGATGTTCTTTCTTTTCATACTTGCTTTAGGATATCTTGTTTTAATTTTCTTAATGACATGGTTGCACCGTGTAAAGAACTAAAGGTATATCTTCATTTTGCTTCAATTCTTCTTTTTGTTTGCCAATTTTGTAGTGCTTGGAAGTTTTGTTTTGATAATTCTTTTCTTCAAAATTCACTTTGTACTTTCTGTCTATACAGACTTTCCACCACACTGTCTATATTTTATGGTCAAAGCTGCTATTTTAAATTGATTTATCACTGCTGGGGTACCATCTTGAAATTATGCATGTCATTATATGCATATATTTATTTGCAGCCATGGGATTCATGCAGGAAAATCTGTCAACAGGGGTTCACCTGATTTCTAGGTGAACCAAGCTCTATAATTTTAGAACTTTGTCTGGCTGAGGTAAAACTTATTTTTTCTAAAATTTTGAGCTTGGATATCCAGGCTAGGCAACTAGCTGCTCACTGAAAAGAAGGTTTCAATGTATACCATAACTTCCGCTAATGCCGACATACATTGTCTTATTCTGTTGTAGCAACTATCTGGTCTTTTAAATGTTTATAAATAAAACCCTCTGTTTCACCCATCCCTTCAACAATCACGATCTGATCTCAGATTAGGATATAGATACTGATCCGTCCCTAAAAACCCGCGCTTCACAGGCCTCACACGCTAAAAAGCACTTCAAACAATACCAGGCAATTTCGATGAGGAGAGATAGATCATCATTTCACTTCCGGCGCAGCGTGCGCAAAGCTTTCATCTCATGTGGATCATTTTCTTTTGGTTCTTCACGTGGGTCTGTCACAAACAAGACTAGCCTGGATATCCAGGCTGTAAACTATTTCACAGTCTAGTTTTTGATATTTTATGTTCTGGTTTACAGCCTGGTCTCCCTAGAGCGATTTGCATTCTCTTTAAGAGAATGCAGTCCGCTTGCTTGCGCTCACTTCGCTAAAACCGTAAGGGCTAATCTACACGGCGTTGCGCAATTCTAAAGCATAAATAGGATAGTCCTCCAGTTGCTAGTGAAGATAGGGCTTTCTGTTACATGAAAACATGAAAAAGAAGAAAACAGAGGCAAGTTCATTTTCCAAGAAAACATGGTTGGTCATGATTATGCATGCAAACTTTTTTATGGACTTTGGTGTAATCTTTGGATGTTTTAAATAGTAGATCTTGTTAGACTGTTTTTTATTAATTTCTGTTTTGCTGCCCTGGGTTGGCTAGGAAACATGGATTTTCACTTTCATTCTCTAGGGAGACCAAGCTCTATAATTTTAGAACTTTGTATGTTCAGGTAAATTTTGTTTTTTCTAAAATTTTGAGCTTGGATATCCAGGCTAAAACAAGACAAGAGATGGAGTCGACTATGACATTTGAAAATATGTCGAAAAATGAACTGTTTGAAAATTTAAATAATAAATACAACTCTACATTGGCAAAAAAGATTAAAGGTAACATTTTTTATATTACTTTTTCAGAGGTCTTTGCCCATAGGATTTTAATTTCTTGTATTTATAGTTTACAAAGTGTCAGTGGCTTACTTGTAGCTGCTATTTGCATTGCCCAAAATGGTATTAGAAAGCCAGTTCCTGGACAATTTTTCAATGGAAATATCTAATTTTGCTTAAGATTTAGATTTTGAAGGTGAATTTCACATCAAACCTTTTAACAGATGCTGATTTAAATGGTCAGCATTTCAAGGCGCTTGTCAAAAGTACACAAAATGTGTTCTATTTTGAAAGGTTGGAGCTCACGCTCCAGGAAATGCTGAACCTAGAACATGATTTCCGACTGAATTGTACATTTCAAGATGCTGCATCTGCCATCATGACACCTTCAAAAGAACTCGAATCCGAAACCCGTAAAATGCGGTAATAATGTTTCTGGGGAGAGGAACCTGCTTGAAGACTTTAATTCTAAACTTTATTTCAGATGTCCTACTCTACAACAACTTTTGATCTATATTTTGATGTATGTATTTCATAATACAGCTTTTTTCATAGATTTTATCTGAAATTGATAAGTAAAGAAACTTATTGTATACATAGATTTTTCAACCTTTTCTACCGCTATTCAGATTTTGCCTGGAAAAAATATCAAAATTGTTTTTTTTAAGGTTAAAAACAGTCAGAAAAGCTGTTGGTGAAAAGTGGCCAGAGATTTCCGACTTACCTACATTTGGAAAGGACAAACCTGAAAATAACAAGGAGTTAATTGCAGTAGTTGGTCAATTAAAATCCAAGAAATCGAATGGCTGAAAGAAGAAGAGGATCAAGGAAGAGAAAGATTGATTTTGGCATGTTTGGTTTGAAAGTGATTTGTTAGTTACATTTCTATCCTTGACTGGTTTCAAGACGGGGTTAATTACGGGGAATATTTACTTTATAAGGATTACTTTTTGCAAGTAGCCATTTGACAGAATGTAACGATCTTTTGAACAACTTACTACTCAGGCATAAATTTTGTTAATGATAACATTTTTATTCCAAAATTTTGCAAGGACTTAATTTTGCAACAATTAACCCACTTAAAGTACATTAGATATATCTCTTTCATTACAGAAAAAACCAGAAGTTCAAAACCAAGGTTTGGAGGAAAAGTAAAAAAAATCCATCAAGACCATCAGCAAGGTAAATACTAATTATGCTAGCATAGTATTGATGTTTAAGTCTCATATCTGGCTGATTGTTGTGACTCCCCTTGCCTTTCGACTCACAAGACTACTACTTCTGCAGAAGCAGTGCAGGGTTTCTTACAACAAAAATAATCTGATTTCAACCATTGAAAATTGTAGGCTCCACCAATGCAGTCTACACCAAATACAAACGATACACTGCCTAATATGTCACCACTGCCACAAGTAAGATTTGAAGTTCTGTATCAAGTCATTGGTTTACTTTACTGTGTGATTATCTTGTCCTGTTCCATTATGCAAGGATAAATTTTGAAGGGGTAAAAGGTTTCTATTACAATAGGCTTACTTCGGAAACACAGAAAAAATTTCTCATTTCACCTCAATTGCCTAGATTTGCCCAACAAACAACTTTTCTGGCAAAAATGCCAAAATTTTGGAATAAAAACAATTATGTAGTGAATTTTTAGTGAATTTTAACTGGGACAAAATTTTGGTTCTTGTCAAAACAAGTTTCAGTTATTAGCAAAAGATTCATTCAAATCTTTCTTTATCCTATTTTTTATCAGAGCGCTGATTCAACATTGGTAAATAAAAGTCCTGGTAGATCACAAGATGATAGTGAATAGTTTCACTTTGAGTCACCTAAACCATGCAAGGTATTGCATTTTGTTGTTTACAAGCAAAAATAACTCAGTATCTACTTCGGGAGTTTTGCCCTTTGAACAACCACCGGAGCTTTGCGCCCCCAGACCTCGGCTTCATCAATGCATGGTTTTTCGGGCATATTGGGATTCAGGAAACTAAAACAGCCCCAGCTCAAAGTGTTAAGAAACTCCCTGCTTTATTCTATATACAAATGTACCATGTTTTGCTTAATTTTGTATAAGTGATTTGGAAAGACATTTTCATTACAACGGTGGTAGCCTGCTACCACTCAATTATTTGAGCAAGGAAAAATTTTGTAATTAATGATTTTCAAACCTTATTATTTAGAAAAAAACGACCGTTCAAACAGACAATCTCAGTCAAGAAGACAGTGCTTCCGATAGTAAGTTTATTGTTATCAGATTGTTACATCTAGCCCTCTGATTCAAGGAATTTATTATAAATTTCCCTCCTGCGCATGTTCAAATTATTTTGGTATTAATTATGGTGTAATGTCAATGCGTTTGTTGATGATGAAATGCATGTTTTTAGACAAGAAAAGGGAGAGCTGATGCATATCTCCTAATTTTTTCTAACGGATCTGTTTTTCGATTTTAGTTCAACACGCTTAATTTGACAATTTGGACAGGTGTGCTGAAGTTGATCTATCCGGTGAGTAATCAAAATGTTTATTCCAGTTTTACTATAAGAAGGATATTTCAAGTCAAGCTCTCACTTTTGTGGTATTGGTGTTGTTGTTGTTGTTTTTTTTTTGTTTTTTTTCAACATATGCTATATATAATGAGTATTCTTTTCTTTTCCTAGAACTATCCCCGAATGACTACCAACAAATTACACGTATTTTCACAGACAAAAAACAATAGATAGAAGAGCAATCTTTAGGGAGTTCGGGGGTTTTCAACAGCTCTCCATTGATCCAAGGCGTTCATTAACCGTTGAACAAATGGCAAAACATGTTGGTCACCAACTGGTTGAGAATAAGATGGTGGTCGTGACCAAAATACCAATTGAACACAATGATGAAGTTATTGTAATAGCTAAATAACTCCATTTTTTATATTTTATTGCGTCTTTTTCATGCTATATAAGATCAAATTCTCAAGATGAAAGTCTCCACGTATTAACAAGATAACTTAGTGAAGAGCCGCCTAATGTTTGTAGAAATTTAATTAAAGATCGATCTCTTTGGTTTTCATATCACATTTTAGGTGAAATTTTAATAGAAATATTATTATTTTCATATTTAAAAGGTTTAAACTTCATTGTAAAAGTATTTTTATCTTATTTTATTATTTGACATTTTAAGATTTTTAAAGAGAAAAACGAGGCATATTTTGTTGGCATATTCTATTTGAAATGAAACTTCATGTGATGTATATTATTTTCATTTTTACCATGTTTAAATTTCATTGTAAAAGTATTTTTATCTTATTTTATTATTTGACATTTTAAAATTTTTAAAGAGAAAAACCGAGGCATATTTTTACTTTTTACACCCCAAAATTTGGAAAATCCAGGCCTCGGAAATCGCCATTTTACAACCCGAAATTCGGAAAACCCAGGCCTGGAAAATGGCCAGTTCATGTGATGTATATTATTTTCATTTTTACCAGGTTTATATTTTATTATTTGACATTTCAAAATTTTTAAAGAGAAAAACCGAGGCATATTTTTACTCTTTACACCCCGAAATTTGGAAAATTCCCATCATCCAGATTTGATAAAATACAATTCGATACCTTGAAAACGGCCCTGGTCGAAACATGTTGGAAATTTGTAGCATATAATGGTATTTTTTTCTCGATCCTCGTCCAATATATACAATTTCGATAAACAATAATGTACGTATAATGCTACACAAGAAAGGGGTAAATTGTGAATGTTTGAATACAATGATTGCTGCCTTACTACAATCTAATAATGTTTCAAGAGGTTTATACGCAAGAGATGGGTAAAAGTCATTGCAAGATTTGTTTTGTATGAAAACTAGAAAATGTACTGAATTATAAACTATTGATATTTTTGTGAAAATGGAATCCACTTTTTACTGTTACCTTAAGGGACTTATTTTTATCAAAAGCTCTATTTTCTTGATCACTATTTCACCTTGAATATTCAAAAACTACAACATCAAAACAATGAAAAGAAAGACTACACTTTCAATAACACATCAGTGTATTATTGTTTTTATGCTGCAGTTTTTCATTAATAATTCAACATGACCTCGTGATTAAGGGGAGGGGGGGCGTACGGGACTTCCAAAAACCAATAAACTGCGCAAAAATAGCTCTTTCACCGAAAAACCGACAAAGTTTATCCTCTTCACCGACACCGTCTTTTTACTCTTACTTCAAAAGATCTGTGACTCTTAAAAGTAGACAGAATGTATCCCCGAATTTGTTTTAACAAAACTAACCCGTAATCCCCTATGCATGCAGGCATGAATTCAAATTGTTGTTGAGGGGCAGCAGGAGGCGCAACCATGGTTTGCGCCGACGGAAAACTTTTCAGCTTTCTAGCTTTCGTTTAGGCTAAAAACGACCTATTTTAGACACTTTTTTCCGAAAATAAGCTGCCTTAGTAAGTCAATACTATTCAATACGGGTTTCTGCATTTATTATGTACTTAAAGGAGGGACAATTCTAAAGAAAGCATTTTTGTTGTGTGGTAGGCCTCGATGGAGAAAACTTTTGTATTTTCTCAACCCTCCATGAGAGCAAAGTGAGCGAAAAAAAAAAACTGATGGACTTATTTGTACAAATTACTTGTCCACGATTTTAAATTCAAGAATTATAATCAATAAAATTGTGTGTCTGGAAAAAGCAACTTTTGAGGCCCAAAAAGTATTACTGGGCTGGAGTATTTTATTTTCTGCTGGTCATATATACACAGTAGAGTGGTGGGTAGGTCAAGGCTGGGGAGGCAAAAGTAGAATTTTGGCTTAAGGCACCCCTTGTAGGCTCATTCAGGCGCCCCCTTTTTGGTCGCAATTGTATACTAATATTTGTTTAACTCAAATTTTTGGTTATTGTAGGAACATTTTTGGAAATGCGAGGGAAGCGAGCAAGAAAAATTTGCGACATGGATTGCGTAAAGCCAATTAATATTAGT
Organism: Clytia hemisphaerica; assembly: GCF_902728285.1. Lineage (NCBI taxonomy): Eukaryota > Metazoa > Cnidaria > Hydrozoa > Leptothecata > Clytiidae > Clytia > Clytia hemisphaerica. The sequence goes on from NW_027104048.1 coordinate 284,386, forward strand.
AAAATGATATTGAAATGTTAGTGAAGCAAGCACAAAATTTTCGACTAGAAAAGGAACAAAATACAACCACGTTAAATTATTATAATAACTTTATAAAATTATAAAAACTTTAAAAAAATCAGGCATGTAATATATGACAAATCTTATGTAAAATAATAGAAATTCCACATACGATCATTGAGGAACTATTATTGGTCATTCTGTGCTATAGTCAGTGCAAAAAATTTACGATGAAAGAAAGAAAATTCGCGAGCGAAGCGAGCGAAAATCTTTTCCAAAATAGAGCTCAAATTTGACCAAAATTTTAGTAAAAGGGCGCCTTAAAGGGAAAGGGGCGCTAAAGTTACATACTAAAGAGCAAATACGAAAGAAAACTTCCTTCTTTTGGCGCCCCTTCAAAAAGCCTCTGCTGGGAGGGGGGCAGTTGCCCCCAGCCACCACGCTACTGTATATAAACAGTTTTTCCATCAGAGCTTTTACAAATGGGCTCGAGAATGTTATTTGACTAGGGGCACTCCTGGTGTTTTCTGCAAGCGAAGCAAGCAAAGAAAATTTTACTTCTTGATTTTGATTATTTATGCACAATGATAGTCAATTCTCAGAAACCGACGTATTTAATAATCACCGTAAAACCGCTCGCTTTTGATTCTTTCACCGATAAACCAAACAAAAACAGCTCAATCACCGACACCGTGATGTTTTCCCTTCACCGATAAACCGACATAATTCGAGCTCTTCACCGATAAACCGACAAACCGCTCAAAACCGACAAACTGCTCAAAACCGCTTTTCCGTACGCCCCCCACGATTAAGAGAGGGTCTTTTTTCACAGGATACGTAGAATCTTGTTGAAGATGCTTTTTTTAAGACACATCAAATTATTTTTAGTTCAAAAGCCTTGTATAGAATACTCTCTGTAACACCCCTAAGTCCAATATGAGCCATGATGCTATTTTTAGAGTTTTATTTTTTATTTTTGATATTATACCCTGTGGAAAGTTGTATTGAGCAGATATTTTTGTAATTATGATCAGCAAGATTTTTTAAAAGCTGTTACAAAAGTATCACAAAATCGAGTACAAATGACTTTTCAAATACTCCCAGGTGCTTTTGGAACACCTCTGTCTTCATATATTTCTAATTTTTCAAACATTCTCACTGGCAATAAATTCAACGTGAATACACCGTTTAGGAGTCTCGCCTCCTCCACCGTGTTCCACCGTGAAAACGGTAGGTTAAAATGCGCACTTCAGTACCGTGGAAGGTTAGAGGAATGTAAACATTGTCAATTTTTTTCTTTCCTTTAAAACGAATGACTTATATATTTGAACATGATATCAATGATAATTTTATGGGTCTCTCCTGAATATTTCACAAAAATTCATCAAGAGGAAAAGAAGTTATGATTAAAAGGAGTTCTTTACCTACCGTTTTTCTGCTGAGTTTCCTCATGAAAACCAAATTTTTATCTACCGTTTTTTTACACTCTCCCCCGTAGTTTCCCGCGATCACTAAAATCAAAACAATGGAAAATTGTTTGGACGCATGCGCATTCGACACTACTAAACGGTGTATTGTAAGGTCCTATTAGTTTTTCTTTTTTTGTAATTCTCCATTAATAATGGAGTAGCCTGGATATCCAAGCTCAAAATTTTAGAAAAAACAATATTTACCTCAACATACAAAGTTCTAAAATTATAGAGCTTGGTCTCCCTAGAGAATGAAAGTGCAAACCCATGTTTCCAAAACTTTCCCCAGGGCAGCAAAACAGAACTTAATAAAAGCAGCCTTACAAGATCTAAAACCATTTAAAACATCCAAAGATTACACCAGAGTCCACGAACAAGTTTGCATGCATTATCATGACCAACCATCTGACCATGTTATCTTGGAAAATGAACTTGCCTCTGTTTTCTTCTTTTTCATGTTTTCATGTAACAGAAAGCTCTATCTTCACTAGCTTCACTGCTTCAGAATTGCTCCGCGCCGTGTAGATTGGTCCTTACGGCTTTAGCGAAGTGAGCGCAAGCAAGCGGACTGCATTCTCATATGGGAGGGCGGTCAATGAAAAATCTCGTATAGTAAAGATTACATCATTAATAGCATAATTAGTATAATTATGCTATTGTTTGGGGCTCCAACCCTAACCCTAACTGGGGTTACGACATAAGTTGGCGCCCCAAAATGGCGCCCCAAAATGGCACCCCAAATGGTATACCAAATGGCACACCAAATGGCATAGCGAATTACGCCCGGCGGGCGTTTATTAGGGGCGTTTTGGAGAAAAACCCGTGGTCATTATGTGGTTTTAAGATTTTGAGGTGCTTAATTACTGATTTATTTCATGGTAATTAATTACTTTAAATTACGTTTTTCGCGATTTTGACCCTTTTTCGCGAAAGTAAGAATTCAAAACTGAAGAATCTTTTTGCTGTTCGCAAAGCTTAAATCCGCGAAACTTTCTGGTTCGCCAAAATTCTTATAAAATTGTTCTTATTAAAAAACGTGTGAATTTCTGCGTTCTTGATGCCTACCTACCGCGAAAATTTGTTCCCCGAAATGCAAATTTTACAAATCAATTAATACCTTGATACCCCTAGAAGAATGAAAATAATCTTGGCAAAAAGTGGGTGACTGACTACAGCAGAAATTAGTCCCGCAAAAAGACCAACTTAGTTCCCTCGCACCACAAAAATGTGTTCTGCGAAAATGAGTTCCCTTAAGGTAAATATGTTTCGAAATGACCATTTTCTCTTAAATGGTGATAGGGGAGGGTTAGAAAAAAAGTTAACAAACTACAGTACATCATGTAAAGCGAAAAATAAATGTTTCTTTTTTAACAAACTTCGTAAGTAAAAATAACAAAAGAAAATGACAACGTCATAATCAAACTAAATTTTGAAGGAAATAGCTAGCTCAAAATATCGTAAAATTATCCTAAAATATACTTTCCCTTGTGAATGATTCTAGGAAGGGGGCGAGTTGTCTAAGTTTAAATAACAAAAATAAAAATAGTGGAAGGTTCATTGGTCATGAAGTAAAATGGTGTCAAAATGTACATAAAAATGGTTTTATATCTACGATAAAATCATCTAAATAATATAAATATTAAATTTGTACCCTCTAAGGGATCTTAAAATGTGTAAATATACGGTTACATCTTTTCAAATATTAAAAGTTTTATACTTCTGTGTTATAAATGTATCTACTTTAGGCGCACAAACTTTGAGGACTGACTATGAGGAAAAATGTTTTTACGAACATTATTATTAACTTCCACGAAATGGCTGATCAAAATGAAAATTCTCACACGAAAAAAGGCTAAAAAGTGACAACTGTTTCTTGAATTCAATCAATGAGGCATGGAAATGATAAAATTACTAATCCTGATTTCGACGCTTGACAGATTTTCAAACTTTTAAAAGGACTTTTCACGAGCATAAACTACAAAGCATAAACGCGAATCGTCCATTTTCCAATGCACTTTCGCGGGAAAAGCCAAAATCCGCGAAAGTCGCAAGTTTTTGTACGCAAAAGCTTGTACACCTAAAGCACATCAAATCTGTATCAAATATATACAGTATAGAACATGTTTAAAAAATTTCTTTTTTCTCTTAAAATCATAAATGTTTTTCTTTTCTGTTTTCAAGATTGAAACCGACGTCTAAGAGTGTTTTTCATCGCCTCGTTGGCGGGATTTACAATGAGGAATTCGTATCTCAGGTTGTCGAACTGAAAATGTGGATTTCTAGCTTCAAGACATTCTTTACTGAGATGGTAATACTTGTTGCTCTTTGTTGGGAACCACTTTCTGACTTGCTTGTTATAGTAATAGTCGCTTTCTTCATGCCTAATACAAACCTGCGAATCTAGAGGGTGGTATCTATCATCAGGGCCATCAACTAAGTTCTCTCTGCATGCAGCACATTTCGAAATATTCCCGCGGATATCCCAGACCATAAATGGTGTTGACCTGGTCGGAATCAAATTGGGTTTTTTTGAGCCATCTTTCTTGATAACCATTTTTGACCCAGCTGTATTCACGATGGCATAAGGGGCTGCTGGCACCTTAATCAGAAAGAAAGATTCATTATGTAGTTGAAAAAGACAAACAGTAATACGGAACTAATTTTGGCGTTTCGGGAAAACGGGATTTCAGCAAAAAGTGGATGTCAACCGCGAAAATTAGTCAGGGCACCAGATAAAAGTACAATTGCTTTTACAAAACATGTACACACAAGAACCTTTCTTGATATATAAGCCTTTCACCTTACCTCTTCGTCAGGTTTAATTTCTTCAAGCATGTTGGCCAACGGGATACGTTCAGAAACTTCTGGTGGTTGCCAATGATTCCTTTTACGCTTCTTCTTGGCCTTTTTCTTGCCCGCAGAAGGACAGGCACCAGATGTAGCAGAGGGTGTAAGCCTTTTCTGTTTACTGACAACACAGTCCAAAAAGCTGTCGAAAATATCGTCCCCATTATCAAACGCTGAAGCCAAAGTGTGCTCACAAACATGATACGTCGTGTAAGTTTGGCACCGACAAGTAAAATTGGTTCCGATTTTGTCGACAGTGTACAGTTCCTTCGAATTCTCAGCGTACACAATACGGGATTCTTTGCCGGTGAAGCCTTCTCTCAATTTACCTAAAAAAATATTTTTAACGTTTCACAACTCATTCATGACAAGTACTAAGTCCGTTCTACTAAAAACTTATATTTTTTTAAATCTAAGAAGACATTTTTCTTTCTGCACTTGGCCAACCCTGAAAATTTTCTATTGGTCTTTAGGCTCCAGGCAAAGATTCAAAAAAATTTTGGTAGCCCTAAAAGCGTTTTACCCTCGACACCAAAAATTTGTTCCAGGAAATAAGAGTGAGTAATTAAAATATAAATTTTTTATATTTGTGGGCCAAATTAAACTCAAAAAGCACAGTCTAGAAGTACACAAGATAATTATAAGGCAATTAGGAATTCAATCAAGGAATTTGGCGACTGTTTTCATTGAAGTTACCTTGCAGCCTTTTAACTTTGGTTTTCAAGATATATGGAAATAAAATCCCTGCTAAAATGCAATATTTTTGCTTGAAATGTTGCAATTTAGCCAGTTTTAGCACAGATTTCAATTCCATAATGGCAGATATACCCAAATCTTAAACCCAAATGATTTTGATTTTCCTGGAGTATTTCCAGAAGACTATCACTGCAAAAAAGAATTTAGGTTCATGTCTATTGCCATTTTTAAGATTTTTCCAGTCAAAAATTGGAATTTTGATTGAAATATTGCATTTTAGCAAGAATTTCAATTCCAAAATGGTGGATATACCCAAATCCCAAGCCCAGATGACTTTGATTTTCCTGCAGGATTACCAGAATACTATCACTGCAAGAAAATTCAGGCCCATGCCTATTGTCATTTTAGAGATTTTTTCAGTCAAAATTTGGATTTTTGCCTGAAAAATGGCTCTTAGCAGGGATTTTATTTCCATAATGGCGGACATAGACGCATCCCAGACCCAAATGATTTTGATTTCCCTGGAGTATCTCCAGAGTACTATCATTGCAAAAAAAAATTTCAATTAGCATTTAAACTCAATTTGTAGAAGCTTGCCTTAAAAAATGCTTTTTTTTGATAAGTATGATTTTTTTTTGCTAAAAAGCAATTTTTGAAGACGCCATTATGATTTTTTGAAAAAAGTGAAAATATTGAAATTCATTTTGCTTAAAGACTTTATTGAAGACTTCCATCTCTAAAAATTTCAGAGGTGTGAATCAATTAGTTTAAAGTTTATGAACTTACAAAATTGGCCTTAAAAAGCATTTTCTACCCAAGATTGGCTTAAAACAGGTCGTTTAGGGCTCCAACGGGCACAAATTTCAATCCAATATGATTATTTTGTTGTTTCTTCATAAAATTTAGTACAGCAAGTGAAAAAAATAAGATTTCCAATAGTTTTGACATATTTACAAGCCTGAAAAGGCCAGAAAATGCCATTTTTTCCAATTTTTGCCTGTAGTGCGAATCAGTACCCCCAGGGGGGTTTGGCCAATTTTGGACTTCTGACCTTAAAAATTGCGCAGAATGCCTCACAATAGGTTAAATTTTCATAAAAAACACTACATCTTGAATTTGAGCAAGTTTTGGAAGAGATATGAAGAATAAAACTCAAAAGAGCTGATTTTTCGGTAAAAAAGCCCCCCAGGCAGTTTTTTGGGCTGGAATTCGTCAAAAATGCATAAAATTGAAAAAAAAAATTTTTAAATGTCTTCTATCATTATATGGAACAGAAAAAACACCAGGCGAAGAAGATCTGAAGATACCGACTTTTACCCCCTACCCCTACTAAAAAGTGTAGAAAGAAGTGTAATGAGGAGTCTGAATTTTACAAGACAATTTTAGCTAGGGATTTTTGTTTATTTAGATTTATTTCTCCTGAGCCCATTGATTGAGTCTTCCAGGTTCAGAAAATTAGAAGGTGCACAAAATAGGAATCAATCTCAGCATCTCAACAAACATCATTTTAGCATTTTCTTTTTTACTAACTGACCTTTTGTTTTGGGTCTTTTGGGTTGCAGATTCTTATAGACAATGAAGCACCATTACTCGATTGGGATACGTATCCCGATTGGGAAACAAAATTAATGTTTTCATGAAAGCGTATTTCCCCATTGGGAAACGCTTATCCATTGAAAGTGAAAGTGTATCCCTAACTGCTGTGTTGATAGAAGATAAGAAAGTGTTTTTTGACCCAAATTTTTTAGGGAAAACTTTTTTCCAAAAACCTGGTAACCCAAACTCAAGGGTGTACAGTTATGCATCTATTGTGCAAAATATCAAAAAATTTGAATGAACCAATCCCAAGAAAAGCCAATAGTTAGGTAATTGGCAATGTGCTAATAAAAAGAGATCGAATTCAGGCTATTTTCTTATAAAAACATGGTCTAGGAACCAAAATTTCATGCCTGATCACAGATATTCTTTTAACTTATGACTTCACGCAAAGAAAACAGCTATCTTGTCAAAAGATTGAATAATGTAGTGAAAGAACATTGATCTATGCTTATAAAATAATGATTTTTATAGCTTAACCCTATTCCTGTCAGGGGGTGGAATTCACCACGCTGGTGTTTTTTTGCCTATAGCTCAGCGAAAAATACTCTGAATGCCCTGAAATTTTCTTATTTTTAACAAAAACATATCAGAAACATTTTTGCAAAACTTTAAGATTTTGGATCTACCAGATCTGGTTTTATGACTTTTTCTGACAATATACCGTAAAATGTTATACAATTATTCAAATGATTTCAAATTTTGACAGGTTTTCGGTACTGTAATCATTAAATGTTTTTTTAAATTAAAAAAAAAATTTCTAAAATGATAAGTCACGATTAATGACAATTTTCTCAGATTTTACTCATCTTCAGCATTGATTTTATGAGTCAAATCAATTATGTGACAGATTGGCCAATTAGCTTTGAGAAAATCAAAAGATAATTTTTTTGACTGGTCAGCGGCAGGCAAAAATTTTGTGATGATGTCATCACTGGTATGATGACGTCATAATATCGAAATTTTTCCTGTGTTCTTTTCATGGTAAGGCTGGGTAATGAACATTCCCTGAAAGTTTTATGATCACAGGAAATCTAGATCAAAAGTTATTCAAGGGTGGTGGATTCCACCCCCTTCCTTGATGTTACTACACTCAAAAAAGCTTGACGTTAGTATGGTTCAGACCAGTTTTTAGCGCCGAAAGTTTTTCTGATTGAGCCATCTTGAAAACTTATGATGGTAGCCTCCTTTCATGCAAAAAATCAGAAAGAAATAATGATTCAACTTTTCACAAAGTCCAAAAAACCCCTTCAGCCTTTTTTTGTCTTAAAAAAGTCAGTCTCCTCACATTAGAGGGTTTATTGTAACGCACCTTTCTGCAAAAAAATAAAACCAGACGGTGTCAATCGACCAACTTCGAACAAAAATTGCAATCGAACCAATCAAATGTAATTGAACGCAATGGAACAATGGGCCATTCCAGAAAAAAAACATTACCCCTAACCCAATACTCCTACCACGGAGTTCCAGGCAAACTTTAAAGAGAAAATATCGGAATTCCATGAATTTTACTTAATTTTGCATTAAAGTATCGGAATTCCATGAATTTTACTTAATTTTGCATTAAAGTATTAGAATTCCATGATATTTTTTTAGGTTACAGTAACGGAATTCCACGGTTTTGATAGGTATTTTGTAAATTTGTTACGGAAATTCCGGAATTTCTTGAAAGACAAATTCCTAGCCAATCTGATACGTAACCACACCCAAACCACACCCATACCCAACCCTACCAGGTCGCCTGCAGGTCCTGACACTATTCCCGCATGCCGGATCCGAAAAATAGATACATGTCTTTCGCTTTTACGAAGAAGACTTCACCAACTGGAAGAGCCCAATACAAATTCAACTGAAGTTGAGAATCGGTCGATTCGATATCGATATCCAATCCATCTTCAGACTCCCCTTTCAAACAATCACAACTATAGATATCCTCAACAGCTCTCCCAGTGCAAGGCCCAAGGGGTTATTTTTAATTATGTTGTGGAAGGACAACATGTCCAGAACATTCAATTTTTTGGATGTCTAGTTTAGTAGTAGGGGTTTTTGCAGAGTGAATAAAAAGGTGAGATAAGAATAGAAGCAAAGACTTACCCTATCGTTTGGTAAAAAACGCAATATAGTTTCCATATCCATTTACATGCTGTTACATTTGCTCCCCCCCCCCTCGCCAGCTGATGACAACCAAGTCTGCAAGAAACTCTCTCACATGCGTGAGATCTTTGATTTTTTCATTTCCATAAAAATGGCCTCACTTACAAGATATAAAAGTAGAAAAAACTAAACAGATGAAATATGACCACGGGTTTTTCTCCAAAACGCCCCTAATAAACGCCCGCCGGGCGTAATTCGCTTTGCCATTTGGTGTTCCATTTGGTATACCATTTGGTGTGCCATTTTGGTATGCCATTTTGGGGCGCCAACTTATGTCGTAACCCCCCTAACTGGGATGATCGATATTCTTATAAAAAATGTTTCTTATAAAACATCGATATTTATAAGCAGTGTTTCTTATAAAACAGCAATATTCCTATAAAAATTGTTTCTTATAAGGAACCTCCGAATCCCCGACCGTTAATCGTAAGGACCGCGTTCATCTAAAAGGACTAGGAACGACAACAAAGTTGCGCGATTGTTTTTCTGAATAGGGCGCCGTATCAGTTTTTAACTTTCCAGCGCACAACAAGATTGTTGTAGAATTTTCCGCGGGAGGACTATTTTCCTCAGATATTTAATTTTCAAGCGCCTTCAGAGGTTTACCGTGCGCGTCAGAAAATTATGAACAGCTGTTATCAGGTTACTCTAGGGAGACCAGGCTGTAAACCAGAACATAAAATATAAAAAACTAGACTGTGAAATAGTTAACAGCCTGGATATCCAGGCTAATAATGGAGTAGTACATTTTGAGATTTATTCGCTTTGCGAAAACAGAACGCTCGTTCCGCAAGCCCTTTTATGTTGATAGTCCCTTTTCATGTTTCATCTTTATTTTATTCACTATTTTCAACACTTGCTCTCCTTGAGGTCAGATCTCTGATCGTCACCATATATGTCTATAAGGAATTAGCATCGGAGTTATTCATTTTCTGCTTTCCTTTTCCCAGTGCGGTCGTCCCATCGTGGCTAGACAGGAGACCCGTCGTGTGTTTTTTTATAATTTGATGTACACAAGACGGGTTCGAGCTGTGAGTCCAATATTGGACTCACATTTTTTACAGTGGGAAATTCGAATTTAGCGCTGTCCTCACTTACTAAAATAAGAACCAAATTTCGAAAGTTGCGCTTTCTCTAAGAAAGTGTGACCAGTAAAAGAATAACAAAATTTGATTGGCTTTTTTTTCAACCGTTATTAGGATCTGCGAAATTCAAACTCTCAGCCCATGCTATACATTTCGCCATTAGTTTATCAAAGAAGAAATCATAGCATGGATTCCCAGGCTACATCGCGGCACGCCGAACCGGGTTCTTGTCCAACTTCTGATTCTGTATTTGACAGTTTTTTGTGTTTTTTTTTCAATTTTATTTCATAAAATAGAATTAGATCGAATACTGAATTCTCCCAACCTTAACGACGAGGTTAAAAATGGTAACCAAAGTTGTTACAACCTCTTTCAACTTTTGTAAGCGAAGAAAGGTGGTCGAGTAGATTTTGTATAAGTCAATTAAATCTCTCTCGACCCTATAATGGCTGGAGAATTCTCAGAAATGGAAGATGGAGAGATCTCTGATGGTTCTTCATCATCTCACTCCAGCCCATATTCCAGCGTTTCTTCAGGCAAAGAAATTCCCAAAAGAAGAAAACGACAGTATGAAATAGAAGATACTGCTTCTGCTGCTGATGAGAACTCCAGAATAGATGAGGAGTCTGAAATAGATTATATCTCAATCAACTGGGATCCCTATTCGACAGGTTTGACTTGGATCCTAACACATGCTTCAATATTTTCAATGATAAGATGAAGGTACTTGTAGATCGACACGTTCCCACAGTCAGACTTACCAAGAGAGAGGTTGAATCTAAACTTAAGCCTTGGATTACACCTGGCATAGTTTAATCAATGTCAAAGAGGGACTTTTTTCAGAGGAAATCTCTCAAATAAAGAAATCAAGTACCTGCATCCTCGTCCAGACGACTTGTAGCTTTCTAGTTTTTTATTACACATTTTTTTTTTCCTTTCTCTTTTTTTCTCTCTACTCTTTTTATTCTTAAAACCTGTCTTTTAAATGCCTAGGAAGCCCAAAATATATAATCAAAAACGTAATATCAAGAACCCCTGTGGTATCTGCTCTAACCCTGTTGCCAAAACTCATAAAGCAGTCTGGTGTGATATATGCAATCTCTGGATACATATAAAATGCAACAACATATCTCCAGGTAATTATGAACAACTACAGTTTGACGAGAACCAGTGGTTCTGTCAGAAATGCTTCAACCAAACGGTACCCTTTGGTAACATTACACATGAAGACTTGAAACTTACTCTTCAAGGTAAGAATTGTGATTTTTTTATGGACCCTGATAATGACATTAATGTGCAATTCTATAGAGATATAGAGGAGGCTCTTGAACAGGATGATACATCAAATCTAGATTGCCCTTACTTAGCTATAAGTATAAGTGAAGTAAATGATAGACACAACAAACTTAAAGCTAGTATTTCTGTACTCCATCTTTATAACATTGCCTCTCTAAAACTTCACTTTGGAGAACTTACATTCATGCTTGAAAACTGTTCTACCAATTTTAACTTTATGGGTATTACTGAGACTGGTTTCAAAGACAAAATTAAAGCTAAGGGCTCCTCCATCTTAAATAATTATGAACACTTTGACTGTTGCACTACTTCAAACCGTGGGGGTGCCAGACTCTATATCTCTAAAGGATTCCACTCAACTCCAAGAGATGATTTAACCTTATACAAAAATAATGAAATTGAGTCAGTTATCAGAGAGGTTGTGTATGAGAATGATAAAAATTTCATTGCTGCGTGCATTTATAAACACCCAAATGCTGACTCAGAAAATTTCATTTCTCTTTACGCGGATCTGCTTGACAAAATCGCTTCTGAGCATAAAAAAGCAATTATTATGGGTGATTTCAACTATGACCTTTTAATGACTGAATCTAAACAGGCTGCTGATGATTTTCTTAGCTCAAACTTAACACATTTTTTTATTCCAACTATCACCAGGCCTACTAGAGTAACTCCAACCTCAGAAACCCTGATTGATAACATATTCACAAATTTTATCACTGCAAAACCTCAGGCCTGTAATCTCATATGCAGCATCTCTGATCATCTTCCTCAGTTACTCAACCTAGATTTAAAACCGTCAAAACCATCTCAAGTTAAATCAAGTAAAAGATACCCTAGAAACTTTGTAACAGATGATTTTCTCATGGACTTTCTTTCTATAGACTGGTCTGCCACCCTACAATAAAAATCTCCCTCTGAAAAACTCTCACAAATTAATTCAACAATAGATACTCATGCTCCAATAAAAACTACCTGGAAAAGGACCCAAATATCAAAAAATCCTTGGATAACTAAAGGACTTCTCAAATCTATTTCCACCAAAAACAACTTATATAAGAAATTTATGAAGGCCAAAGATTCTCATCTGAAAAAAAAAAAAAATGACAACTTAAAAAAACACAGAAATCTGCTTTCCAAACTCTCGAGATTAAGCAAAAACTCCTACTATAAAACCTTCTTTTCTGAGAATAGACATGACTTGAAACAAAAATGGATTGCAGTAAATGAAATAATTGGTATTAAATCAAACACTGACCTTTCCCCTAAACTAATTTTCCATAACAGACTTCAAATTACGAATGATAAATAGATGGGTGAAGTATTTAATGACTTCTATGGCTCAATAGCAGAAAAAAACAAAACAGCAAATTCCTAGGACAAACAAAAACTTTACTGACTTTCTTAATGACCAGGCTCTTAACTACATCTACTTCAACAAAATTACGCCTACTGCGGTCTTAAAACTTATTAATGAGCTTGACATCAGTAAAGCTTCAGGTCCTGCTAGTATACCAACCTCTTTTCTAAAACTAATCGCTCCAACAGCAAGCACTGTCATAGCTCACATTTTCAACAGCTGTGTTAGCGATGGCATCTATCCAGAATGTTTGAAAAAGGCAACGGTCAAACCGTTGCACAAGAAAGACTCTAAACTTGAAGTAGGAAACTACAGACCAATCTCTTTACTGTCTAACATTAACAAAATTTTTGAAAAGCTTATACATCACAGACTAGTTCGCTTCTTTGATCATAATAATACCCTTGCTGACAAACAATTTGGTTTCAGGAAAGGTCACAGCACAAACCATGCTGTGATTGCTGTAACAGAACGTGTGAGAAATACCTTAGACACTGGACAGTTTGCTGCTGGAGTTTTTATCGATCTTAAAAAAGCCTTTGACACTGTAGATCATGAAATTCTTCTCCATAAACTAGAACACTATGGTATTAGAGGTCCTAGACTTACTGTGCTCAAATCATACCTTGTTAACAGATCTCAATGCGTTGAGATAAGAAATTCTCATTCCAAATTCATACCAATAAGACCATTCACTTTGCAGATGACACAAGTCTTATTTGCTGTGATAGTTCAAGTTTGAACCTATTTAACAAAAACTTGACTCGTTTTTTAAAAATTGGCCACAGTTTTGTCATTACAGAATTTAACCATCTGTACATAGGTCCCTGGGCTTTATCAGGAAAAGATGTTGAAAGTAAAAGTTGCGCATATGATCTTACAGAAGTCGCATTTCTCTACTTTTTTTCTTTGTATTGCTCTTTATGTCTTACATTTCGGTCCGGACCATGATGACAATCCATCAGAATGAATGGCATCATGAATGGCATCCCCGTGTCTTCGATTCCGTCACATTCCCAATATACCTTGTGTTTTTTGAAGTGTAGGTCTCTAAAATCAATAGTAGATGGACTTTTTACAATTTGTAAAAAATTGTTGGTTATCAAAAGTCAAAATTGGTTGAAGTTAAAATCAGATAAAAAGACACGTCTGAAAAATAATGTTTTTACTGACACGCAACAACCTTTTTATACAGTAGAACAAAATTTCATAGATTTATTACTCGCAAAATTTTTACTGAACATATTTCACCTGTATTCCCGAAATCCTGTCGTTCTTAATTCGTACTCTGTTAATCGAGTTGCTGCTTCCTGTACATCGGCGCATAATGAGTGTAATTTTCCACTTCTTTGGTCTATGAAAATAAATTTTTTTAGTCTCATCACAAATGTTTAATTTTGCCAGGATCCCATCAAGATTTACTCAAAATTATTCATCAACTAATGAATTTGATTTGTTAAAACATCGATTATTCCATCGCAGTAATAATAAAGGCAAAATATACATTTTTTTAAGCATATGTTTTTTGGGAAACACGATAAGTTATGCTTAGAGATATTTTAGACTCAGGCTCAAATTATGTTTATCATATGCTTATTAATTTCCAAAAATATCAGTCTCCAATTTTTCCAAATTCTGTCGTTGCTATACACGAGGATAGGGAAATAAGTAATGACACAAAGATTTTTCAGGATTATTAAATTGCACTACAACGACTTCCTTTCAGACACAAAAAAAAACAATAATTTTATTTACAATGACTATTCTATTATTAGAAGAAATTATTCTTCCACTTACACACCTCAAAGGCAAGCTCAGTTATATGCTTGTAACATACTTATTTTAAGGTCTCGATATGCTTATAAAAAACATGTAGCTGAAACTGTAGCTGGGGAACAGATCTTTAAAAAAAGGGTGCTTTCGGATTTATTAGATGGCTTAGGAGAATCAGTGACTTTATTTACCTCCACACAAATGAAGAGGTGAACTTTCCTATAACGATGTATTTGGTATGGTATTCCTTTGTTATCTCTGCTCCTCTATTTGGATACACGACAAAATAATAATAATAATCATAATAATGATAAACAATTGGTTAAAAGGTTCATGGATTGTATGAAAAACATGCATATCATCCGGGTTAAAATTTACACGCTTACCTGGTGTTGGTTGCTTATTCTTTTCCTCACTATTAATTTTAATTTCATCTTCAACTCCTTCTTTTTGAATAATTTATGTTTCACTGCTTTTTTCGTCCTGGTAGTCTTCGCCATCGTTTTCTCCATCAACACTTTCGTCTGATTCAGAAATATAACATTCATCATCATCTCCAAAAAAATTTTCATCATCTAGGTCTAATTCCATCTTGCTTCACTGGGGGAATTTTATTTTGGTACCTTAAGGGAAGAACTTTTCGCGAGAAGAAATTTTCGCGGAATTTAATTTCGCGAATCAGAGTTTGAAAATGGCAAATTTCGCGGAATTTAATTTCGCGAATGAGCCGATTTTAAAAGTTTCACGGAATTTAATTTCGCGATTGAGAAGAATTTATCAACTTAGATTAACTTTGAAGCATCACGGAGGTGTTTATATTTGATAAAAAATACACGTTATAATGCTTAAAAATCAATCGCGTCCATCTTTTTTGGTAATACCTGGTCAAAAACAACAAAATAAAAGAAGAAGAAAAAAAACCAAATTTCGCGGAATTTAATTTCGCGATTTAACAATTTTGGTGTGTTTTGCGGAATTTAATTTCGCGAATTACACCCAAATTCGCGAAATTAAATTCCGCGAAAATTTCTTCTGCGAAAATTTCTTCCCTTAAGGTACCATGTTGATTATTTCTCACGCGCTTTCAATTTTTTTTCGCGCGAAAAACTTTTACGGCAGCCGGGAGTATTTTTGAAAAGTACCGAACCGAAATGACGTCACACGATTTACTTCCGCGCGATTGTATTTTTGAGTATAATATCGTTTGCCAGTTTAGTTTTGTAGATTTGGAATTTCCGAAGAGAAGTTTCATACCCTCCTCTTTGGTCTTGACCACCATATTGAACAAATAGAGTGTCATTTTGGTGTCAAGATCTGTGAGACGTCTTTCGAGGTGAGGGATATTAGTATTACGTTTTGTGATGTCTGCGTCACTTAGCTTTGGAAGTTTGTCTGAGAGTTCATTCTCCAGTGATGATTTGAGGGAGGTTATGCTTGAGCTGATGTCTTTGATCAAACGAGTCTCTTGATTCGTTTCCTTTTCTCTTTTTGCTTTTATCGTCTTGATGATTTTAGCTAGTAGAAGTTTGGCACCTTGCTTCACTTGAAGAAAATCATTTCGAAATTCTTCTTCGATCGGGGACAACTCTTCTAGACGAATGAAGAAATCTCGATGGGTGCTCCTTAGTTTCTCTAGTTTCTCTAATCTTTATCCAGGGATTTGATACTTGCTGATGGATCAACTTGATGCTCGTCTATGAAGTCTGCAAGCTCAGCGTGAACGATCTTGTAATCGATAGCTATAACGATGCAATTTCAGCAGGCATTGCGGGTGGGGTAGCTACTTCTGATGTAGGAGGCTGTTCTTTCACGATTTTACGAAAGGTCTTGTAATTGATTTGGTCTTTTTTGGTCTTTAAACGATCAAATTTGATTGAAATGTACTTAAGAAAAATTGAGTTGACAAAGCCTTGATATAAAAAAATAAAGTATAAAAAATATTAGCTCACCAGCCTGCCAAATGTGAAGTGATGTGTACAAAATAATTCCAAATGTTCGATGTTCAAAAGTTGAAAATGAATGTAGATAAATTGATTTTAAATTGTTCGATAATTTCAAAGTTCTCTTGAAAACATGTTTGATCTCTTCATACCATACTTACGCCTTATGATATGTGATTGAATGAGAGTGCAACAGCTCAACCCTGTATGTAGCTCAGAATAAGCTTAACTAAGGCTCCAGTAAAGCCCTGTAAAAAGCTGAAAACTGAGATCTCATATGCGAGGTCTCGAATATTCACGGGAGACATTAATTGATAAATATAAGAAAAATTTATTATGACCTATGCGTATAATAATTTTTTTAAATTGCTTTTCTTATAAATAAAATGATATCTTTTGCACGTTTGTGCTACAGGAATCTCTTTTGCCTCGATTTTCAATAGGGTTATCTCCTTGAACTTAGAATCCTTGTTCGCGGGTGGAAGTTTAAACGAGGTTTGTGCAACGTAAGAAACCTGTACCAGCTTCAAAAAATTGCGACGAGTCAACTTGTAAATTTGCGACGACTCGACTTGATATGCGATTAGTAAACTTGGTTTGGTATTTGCGACAACTCGACTGGAAGAAGTGTCGAATTATGGCAGCGATTTAACTTCCTTTTTTAGTGGTAATGTGTATACATTTTTGGAAGCATATTTGGATGTAGAATACCGTCATTATTTGGATGTAGAATACATCATTATTTATGACGTCATAATTTTTAAAAGTTGAATATCTCAAGAACTAATACTCGAAACTTTATGAAATTTAGACCAATGATAGAACTCATCAAGAGGAGGAGAACTGTTGTTTAAAAATTTGAAAATTTGCTGATGTCAGCATTTTATGGCAAAAATTCGAATTCTTGCAATTTCTGCTGACGTCATTAATTTTGGGAAATACTTTCAAAAACTTTTCAAACATCTCAATGTACTTTATCACTGGTCCAAATTTCATAAAGTTTTGATTTATATTTCTCGAGATATTTAACTTTTTGTATTTATGACGTCCTCAATCATGACGTCATATTCAGGTTTTCTTAAGATATCTCCAATTATGCTGAGAATGGTTTGACGGTTAAAGATGGCGGAAGGTCACGCTGCAAAATCAGAATCCGGTAAACAGAAACCTACGAAGGTAGGCTTCTGCTCATCCTCTAGCGAAAAAAGTTTCTTATAGAGGCTGCTTAATACTCGGTAGATCCTCTTTCCCAGATTATGCCGCTTTTCGCCGAAATTCGGCGATTAACCTTTTTTTGCTGGCGAGGTGTTTAAAACCTTATGTTTTAATTTATTATAATTTATGTGAAAAGAGACGCTCTCAGATATGATCTAACTTTTGGAATCAGAAAATAAAAAAACATGGCCGCTTTAGCGAGATGTGAAGAAAATGCATAAAGAAGATTTCTTTCCAGTTTGGTATTAATGAACTCAAGGAAGCACAGCTGAACATATTGAGAGAATTTAGGAATGTAAACACATATTTTTCTGTGCACCAACAGGTGAGAGTTTTTTGTTCTTGATGGTCATTTGATATATGGTACAACATACAAACATATCCAATATAAATATATATCATATTTTTAAGTATCAAGTTGGGCTATTCCAATTCCTATTCTAAAAAACTTGAAACAAGCTGCACATTATACAGCAGTACAGTATACTGGTATGATGGAACTTTTTTACAAAAAAAGAAGAAGAAGAGTTGGAGACTGTTAATTTGTTCCTCCAAAAACTTGTTACATTCCCAGTACTTATAGTCTTTATACAAAAATTTCCACATTAAAATTGTTGTGATTTTAAAAGGTTGCAGAAAAACTCTGAGATCTGAAGATTTGGTTCAAAACTGTCAGACTGTGAGCCTCACAAGAAGCTTAAAAATGAAAATATGGAAATATGGAAGATTTCTATTGCCAAAAACTGATAGTTTGATATCTCTGATAATACAGTAATCCATTCGGTTGGCAAACGATATCATACTCCAGGATGCATCGTCTCTTATGTTCCCCCTATTTTCTACTTTCTGATTTTCTGTCTTTCTCAAGTGTTTCTAACTGTTTTCTAAGTATTTTTCTGAAATTTGCCTGTACCGGTGAAACAGGGCTCTCACCCCGGCTCGAACCACCAAATGCAAGCAACTATGGTTTGCAATCCCAATGCTTAACCGCTTGTGCCAATGAGACACGACAGAAATCTGTCATTCACAAATACTTATAGCGTGTAATTTACAGACCATAATTAAGAAAGCTCCCAACCCTACTTATGCCCCTTCAAGGATCCCTACGAGATCCTAAGTTAAATCTTAGGGTACAAATGCCCCTAAGAAGGCCTTCGGCCTTATATTGTGACTCTCGAGCTCCAACCCTAACCCTAACTGATAATAACCAAACCCCCGTCTAGGTCCGCGGATTGGAAAATTTCACTTGCATCCTGTATGATTTTGTTTGCCAACCAATCCATTCTTGGTTTTTTTCTTGCAACTATGTTGCTTGACCAAATCCACGTGTATTTCTTTTGAAATCATGAAAAAGTACCAGAGTTTGTTTGGCAATTGTTTGCATCAATTTATCTAAAAATTATCAAGACAAGGTGAAGCGTGATGCTACAGATCAAATCTGAGTTTAGACTGGACTCACCAACCTTTATGATAGACGTTAGGTGATCAAGATGGTCCATTGAATAACTAATCACTACAGCATAAATAACAACTGTTGCCTTAAGATGAAACAATTTATCCTGTTTTGACTGAGGACAACTTGTGAATATATGCGGAAGTAATTTCCCTTATTCAATAGAATAAAGGTCTATCATAAGGGTACAGTCTGTTTACTGAAAATCTATTTTGATCCAAAAGGCGCATCAACGTGTAAGTGTATTTTACAAAAAGGCTTACAAATTTTGTGTCTTGACACTTAATTGTGCTGTTAATTCTAGTGACTAATTTTCAAAATATTCTTTATACGAGGTTTAATCTTTTTTCACTTCATCCTATATTATATTACAAAAGGATATGATGTTGGTAATTGGGCATATAAATTCTTTCTGGTGCTATAAAGGGTCTTTTGGATAGAATCAGGCAGGTTATTTTGGAATATTTTTGAGTCAAATTATTTCTACAGTAGGAGAGAACTTAGCGAATCAAGCACATGCATATGTCAACAAGCTCTTTTCTGATCTATGAGTTATCTAAAGATTTTCACTGTTTTCATTTAGAAAAATCTCTATACTTCTCCAATTCTCAGAATTCTAGGAAATTATAACACACTATAAACTAAAAGATCCCATATATTATGGATAAATAAATCACTCTGATCAAGAACAAGTTTAATAGCAATATTTTTCGCAGGAACTAATTTTTGCGTTCTTGCGTGTCTACTCTTGTGTTCAATTGTAGGAGTGGGTGGAATAAGCAGGGGAGTTGGTACTTTGCGAGAAAATCCATAAAATGGGGAGGTTAATATTAAGTGATTTTGGGGTGATTTTCCCAAAACCCCTAGGAGAATGAAGGTTTTGGCTTGGGATTTTTTCAGGAAAATTTCATAAAATTGAGGGGAAAATTGGTTTTTATAAAATGATTTTGGGGGGATTTTTTTCCCGAAAAATTGCAAAGTGACCCCCTTTACAATTAAGCACAAAAGAGTACTGTGAAGATTAGTTCCACGGAATGCAATCTTTATACTAAAAATCCTCAAAAGCCTCAGGAATATGAAAGAGTTTGATCAAAAAATGGGTGGCAACTTTGAAAATCATTTCCGCAAAATGTGCCAAGTAAAACCTCAAAGTTTTTTTGTGTAACAATTTTCCGAAATTGAGGTATCAAAATTTGAAATTATTAAAAATGGGTTATGACTAGAAGGATCCCACATGCCAAATATTACAAACCATCTGATTATCCCTTTAGTAGTACACTTATTATGGAAAAGATTCTTCCAAATAGGCTAGAATTTTGTCTGCAAAGTAGTTATTTTTTCTGACAAAGAGTTATTGCTTTTTTTTTTAAATGCTTACATACGCTTGTTATGCTTTTATCAAAGAATTATTGCAATACAGACTGTATCTTTATAAAGTTGATTATAAAGACTGGTGCGTCCAGCCAAACACAGATTCGATCTGTAGCTCTCACTGCACCATATTAAAATTATCCCCACCACATCTTGTTAGCTTTTTGAATTATATAATATTAGTCTGTTAGTGAAACGGAGACTCGGTCAGAATTCTGTTGTTTGGACCCCAGGTTTATTTCACCCCCTATATATATACCGTGAGATCGGGTAACTTGCATCAGTGGACCCTAATAGGCATAGCCCTCAAATGAATGACCTGGCTGGTCATTAAAATACAAAGTTAAATCAAAACTAAAATGGTAGAAATGCGAGCGGAGTTGCATAGTTTTTTTTGTTTTGAAATTTTGCTGCTTTGATTAGTCAGTCATTTGATGGCTATGCAAGTTTCCCCCCACTGATGCAAGTTACCAGACTTCACGGTACCCATCCCCCTTTCTATGATGGAATTTTACGTCCCCCCCTTTCTTACAGAACATCTGTTTTTAAAGAAACTTGCTCTATACACCACCAAAATTATTTAAAAAGTACAAAGCAGTGTGACTCAAATCCTTCAGCTCCTTGGTTAGAAAAAGCTATACCTGTTTACTTTTTTCTTGCCAGATTCAACAAGCCATCAACCCAGATCAAGCAACAAAATTAATACTGACCTCAAAAAATTCACTTGACCTTTCCATTAGAAACTTCTAAATTATCTGCCATTATGTAACCTGATCGTGGTTGTTTTCTGCCCACCACGCAGAAGCTCTAAAGGGATGGGTGAAAACATACAATCTGACGAATATGCAATCTTGAAATCGTAAGCACTGTGTTCGTTTAAAAGGACCCGAGGGAGGACTATTTTCCTCAGATGTAGTGCCTTCAGAGGTTTACCATGCACGTAAGAAAATTATGAACAGCTGTTATCAGGTTACCATTATGAAGATGTTCCAAAATTAACCAATCAAATAACCAAAATTATAGCACAAGTCTATACAAATTACAATTTGGCTCTTCGCTGCAGCCGCCATGTTGTTGTTCCTTCTCGTAGGCCACGCATCTTCATCAAAAGAAAATCATACTTTTATCTTGCACGTCTCGAGAAAATAGAAAAGTGACGTCATTTGCATAACTAACAATTTGAGAGAGTTCCTTCTTATTTCAAATTCCTTGCATACATTACCTTTAAGATGTTATGGAATCTTTTCTAATAGGCTCTTTTCAAAATCATAATTCTTTTCCCTGCAGCATCGTTGACACAGGTTTAGCTTGTTTAAGGAGCTTGCTACCAGGTGAAAATATTTGTTTTGATTAATAATATTGATCGTTTTTCATTGAGAATGGTTCTTGTCAATGTTGGTTCTTTAATACTTTTGAAAGGGTAACATTTATCTTCACAATGTGCCCCACAATTTTTACTTCCACTCTCATCCGCCATTTTGCATATTTTTTCAAAAGTGAAAGTTCATACACATCACATCCATCTCCGTTCCCCATGCAAACTCGATAATTCGAGTGAACTCGCCAAAAAAGGTAAAATCGGCCACCATAAGAGCCACCATAGCGGGAAGGCAAGCCGTACACTATTAAGCAAACCTATATAGGAGATATATCTATAGAGGTTTGCGAATCAAACTACTACGAAGGAGGTGTTACTTCTTGACTAACGGAAAGAAGATCTATTCAAAAGTATCGTGCTTCATCCAAGTCAACGCCGTATCAAAAGTAATTTGCTATACTTCTTTGCATACAAGAAATTTTCCGTCAAGAAGGTCAAGGTGCTAGACAGGGTCGAAAAATCCCGAAGAAAAGACTACTGCAGTCAAGGTAGCCGGAGCGTGAGGGCGAACAAGTACCTCGAAGAAAAGACGCCTGTAGTCAAGGGTGCAGAAGATCAGTTGAAATAGACTGATTGGCTCGAATATATAGCCAGAAGAAAATTCCTCTGCAGTCAGGAGGTAGACGCGCCTCGCCGAACGAGTGAAGAGTCTAGGTTGCACCTTATTGACCTTTTAAAAGCCCCCACTGCCAGCGAGATCATGGCAGATGGATGCGCAAAAGACGAGTTAAGAATTTCCAACTCTCCTGAAGAAGAAAAATTGAACTTTACACACAATCGAGTACCAATGTTCACCTTCAACACGATCAGGAAGGGGGAATCATTTCTTCATTTAAAACCATACAAGCAGCAGATAAGGGGAACTCTAACAAACGAGCTGAAGATCGCTATTCCTGATTCGCAATCTGCACAAGAAAAGGGTTTTCAAAGTCAATATTGCTCAAGGAGCTTTTCTACTAAAACTGGTCGAACAAATAATGAAAATGCCCACGCACGAAAAAATCGAGAAGAATCTCCTGCAGTGGTGCCAACCGCAGAGGTTACGTCAATTAATGTTGAACGAAACCTGACGTCACATACTCCAATCGAACAAGAAGAAGTTCCTGTCTGGGGCAAGCAGCCAAAACAAGATCTCTGTCAAATTGATAATTCGATGTACGAAGAAATCGTGTACTTTCGTAAAAATCTATTCCTTGTACCATCTGGAAAAGCGGGGAAAGGCTACATAGAAGAAATGACGAGACTGATCAACTTCTGACAATCAATCTGATGATTTCTCAGCATCATCAATGAAACTCCTGATGTGTATGCCATCAATGCTCTTCCAAAAGACTCACGCCCGATCCAAAGCTAGAGAACACTCAGAAACGCTAGCTAGGAGATTGAACGTCTGGAAAGACAGAAACGTCTTCCCCGAGTTGATGCTTTAAAGACTAAGGACAAAAACATGCCAATCACACTCTTCACGAAGCACA
Organism: Clytia hemisphaerica; assembly: GCF_902728285.1. NCBI lineage: Eukaryota > Metazoa > Cnidaria > Hydrozoa > Leptothecata > Clytiidae > Clytia > Clytia hemisphaerica. Next base: position 307,494 of record NW_027104048.1, read on the forward strand.
TTTTAAAGGGCAACATCTCCGCGGCAATTAGAACTCTTGAAGACACAGCTTCGAGTGGTGTCCTGCAACCAACTGGGGATGTAATAAACACTCTTAAATCACTTCATCCAAATGCAAACGAACACACTGACGATCGTATCATCTCCAAGAAAGAAGTAGTTCAAGTCGACCCAATTATCTTTGAGTCAATTGATGGGACGATGATTCGAGAGGCAGCCATTAAGACGAAGGGTGCTGCTGGACCATCAGGACAAGATGCTGACCAATGGAGACGTATCCTTGCCTCCAATAACTATGGCAAATACAGCTCTGATTAGAGGGAAGCTATGGCACGCATGCTGAAAATCTTATGCCGACAAGAAGTTGATGTTAAAAGAAGATCAATTGAAGCTGTACTTGCTTGCAGATTGATACCTCTAGACAAAAACCCAGGGGTACGTCCAATTGGAATTGTAGAAGTAATGAGACGTATCTTCGACAAAGTTCTGATCAACACCATCAAGCCAGATATCCTTAAAGCAACTGGTAGTGTTCAAGTGTGCGCTGGACAGCAGGCTGGCTGTGAAGTGGCAGTTCACGCAATCAACCAACTCTTCCAAGAAGATGAGACCGACGGAGTGATACTAGCGAATGCTTTCAACAGCTCAAGCTAAAGGTGCATCCAATTGGTTGACCACTGTACCCCTGAAATCTGAAAATTTAAACTTATCAAAAAGAGAGTTCTTCGACGCAATTGCCGTCCGATACAGATGGAACATGAAGCACTTACCATCGACATGTGCGTGTGGCAAGTCATTTTCTGTCGATCATGCACTTTCCTGCCCTGAAGGAGGGTTCGTCTACCAGCGGCACAACACTTTGAGGGATACAATTGCTCAAATGTTGAATCAAGTGACACATGATGTCGCCATCGAACCAATGTTGGAGCCGATCACTGGCGAACGTTTAAACAAAGGTGCGATCATGACTGACAACGCGAGAGCTGATATCAGTGCTGGAGGCTTTTGGGTTCGTGGACAACGAGCATTTTTTGATGTAAAGGTATTCAACGCCTATGCTCTGAGATACACAGCCCAAAGTCTCAAAAGCGCTTTTGCGTCAAAAGAACGGGAAAAGAAGAGAAACTACAACGAACGAATTATCAAAGTTGATCATGGATCATTCACTCCATTAATATTTTCCATGAATGGTGGAATTGGCGTAGAAGCTGAGCACTTCCTTGGAGCGTTAGCAAATCTACTAGCGGATAAGACTGATGCTCACACGTCTCGAACAAAAAATTGGATTCGAACAAAAATCAGTCGTACGAGATCAGTCGTAACATGTATTTGCGGTACACGAACACTAAAACTAAACCTTAGGTTTGATGAAATCGATTTGTTAAATAACAATATTTTGAAAGCTTAGCTTTTCATAGATTTTAGTACTTAATTTTTTCACCATTTTTCCATTGCTTTTGCTTATGCTTTTGAGTTTGGCATGACCCGCTAGGTTGTGCTATTTCGACAGTATTGCAATTCAGTTTTCAGTTTTGTTTGTGTCGTGATTTCAATTTTTTATTTAACTTTGAATTCTATTTCCTAGCTCTACGTATTTTAAGCAATTTATATATTGTAACGTTTTAATTTAATACTTAATTATTATTAATAACAAAATCCAAAAAATAAAAAATTATAATGAGAAAGAATTTAAGTTACGCCGAATACGGTAATCTACATCCAAATACGCTTCCAAAAATGTATAGTTTGTTATGGTTTAGGGACTGGAACTGGGGCGGAAAAATTAATGCAATTCTGGGACATGCATTAAGTTACCCGAGTATTGGTCTACTCCTTTAGAGCTTTAGCGTGGGCGGCCGCCAATCCGCCATCGAAATCTCAGATAAAGCTTTAACCCTGGCCTTTAGGGGTGGTTCAAAACTAGGGGTGCTTTTTCTGTACGACCCTTTAACTTTTGATCTAGTGGGTCTTTTTGGATGAAATTTGGCACATAAGATCCTTGTCATATAAGGTAACTTTGACAAAAGCTTTTTTTGATGACGTCACTCATCATGCTCAAATAAAGTGAGCAAAAAAATTTCCTTTGTTCTTATGAATAACTGTTGTATTCTAACAAAAGCTAAAATGCTTATTTTATCCTAAATTTTCAATAAATTACGGTTTAAACGATATATTTGACATAAAAAATAATTTTGTATTGGAAATGTGTCAATTTTTGTGACACCTTACTGTCAGAAATGTCATCATGCTCAGGTGTGAAAATTTTTAGGTGTCAATTTTAATTTTATTTTGAAGCTAAATAAAATTTACAGAAAATTTTATGCCAAAAGCTCTATTATTTCTGGAGCTATTAACATTAGTTTGACCCCGAACAAAAAAGGCCCCCTCTATATGAATAGGGTTAAAGGTTTTCTACGGGAATAAAAGGAGCTTATTTTAAGCAGTGTCTTCATGCTGAGTCAGATAAATTAAAGCTACTTTTTTACGCAACGATATCCTTCAAACAAGTGAAAGATCGAAAGTTGTTTCGAGATGTGACCTCGCATTCTATGCTTTTGTAAACAAAAAATTAGCAAAATTGATATCGAGCGAATTTACAATCGAATGTTTAGATTATAAGATAGAAAACGTTCTATTTATTATAAACATAAAAACATTCGAAAGGGCAGTAAAAGTCCCTTTGTTTGATAAATGTTTTTTTATTCAATGTATTTTCAATTTTTTTCAAAACCTTTTTCTAATCTTGTCGCACTTGTTTTTACTACATCAGCATCATCTTTTGAAAAAATGAAAATACATTTTACTATGCTCGATTAAGGGACTTTTACTGATACTCTTTCGAATGTTTTTATGTTTATAATAAATAGAACGTTTTGGTCACATCTCGAAGCAGCTTCATAGGTTAACAATCACAAATTTTGAATCCAAAGATGCAAAGAATTTTCAAGGAGTTATATAAAGGAAATGTGAAAATTTACTTATGGACAAACTACTACACTATTTTTCTCACTTTGTTATGAATGGCCCTCAAAATCTTTCCTGGAAGGTAGAATACTTTAAGTGTCATACTTTCGACTTAAAATATCTGTAAAAATTATAATTTTTCTCTAATTCGATCATTCATGTCAAAAAACTTCAAAATTCGAATTATCGTGATTTTCTATCGTTAGAACTTTCTGTAATTCGATCAAAATTTTTTCCCGTTTGAAGATTTGAATCCATTAGCAGATTCACCTGGATTCACCAGAACTAGGTTCGTCATATCTCCCTCACTCCGTGCGTTAAACCTTCTTTTCTTCGGGATATGCGCTTTTGTTACAACTCCAATATTTCGAGAAATCTTTTCCCGCACATGCGCACTGAGTACAGGCATAATCAAGAAAACATAACAAACAAGATGGCTACTTTTACTCGTGATGAAACTGTTAAATTTTTGGAAAAATATGTGTTTGGAATTGAGAAGTTTCACCCAAAACAAATCGAATTGATAGAGGAATTTTGTTTGGGTAAAAATATATCTTAGTGCACACACAGGCTTTGGAAAGTCCATAATTTATCAAGGCATCCCTTGGTTTTTTGATTGTGTCAATGAGCAATGTCTTGGGGCCTCGACACTCATTGTTGTTTCCCCATTAATTTCCTTAATGGAAGACCAGGTCAAATACCTTAAAGAGAAAACCCCTATAACAGCTGTAGCCATCCACCAGAAAACCGAGAATCTTGACTCTGTCCTTGATGATGTTGAACAAGGATTTTATTCTTTAGTCTTCACCTCGCCAGAAAGTATGCTATCGAAGGTAAAACTGAGACAGCTACTTTCCTCGTCTTCTTTCCAAGAACACCGCATTGGTGTTGCAATAGACGAGGACCATGTAATGGTAGAGTGGTTAGTTTCAAGTATTAATTAAATTCATTGATTCAAATTTGTGCTGGCAATTTTCTCTTGAAAGTTTTCCATTATTTATGTGTTTGCTGTACTCTTGAGTATAGACCTTTTGCAGATCACGATGTCATGTTGAATTAATTAAAAACTCCAGAATCAAAACAATGACAAGAAGAAATTTCTCATGATATTTTGTTAACTTGTTGCTGTTTTGTCAATGTTTTTAAAAGTGAAAAGATTGTTGATAGTATATATTTTCAAAAAAAGTTATATATAACTCATGTTTAACAAAATCATCTTCCATTTTCCTACCTTTTTGTCTTTGTTCTCTTCAGGGGATATGCTGATTTCAAAAAGAAAGTTTTCCGGAATCATTATTCCAATCTTGTTCAATTGAGGACCTTGCTAGGTGACAACATTTCGTTTGCGCTTTTCACTGCAACTGCTTCTCGGTTAATGGAATTGAAAATCTTTGAGTCACTCGGGCTGACACCATATGATTTTACAAGAGTGCTTCTTGATCCTGACCGAAAGAACATTTATTATCAGGTACAAATGGTCCCTAAAGTTAGTCTGTCCATCATTTTCGCCTTCGTAATTGAAGATTTTGTGAACAATGGCGATTCCTCCAAACGTCGCTTGATCTACTGTCAAACACGTAAACGTTGTGCACTTTTGTTCAACATGTTTACCTTAAATCTTGGCCAAAATTTGTACAGTGGTGCTGTTCCAGATCCAAGATTGAGAAGGGTAGACATGTTCCATGGGGGGACACCTGATTCATTGAAGAGTCATATTCTTGATCAGGTGACAAAGCAGGATACACACCTGCGTGTTGTGAGCTGCACCATAGCTTTTGGTATGGGTGTGAATTGCAGAGGTGTGAATGAGTCTATCCATTTTGGTCCTTCAAAGTCAATTACCTTATTTGTGCAGGAAAGTGGGCGTATTGGTAGAAATGGTGAGCCAAGTATAAGTCGCCTATTTTATACCAGTGCGCTTACAAGCAAAGCTGATGCTAAAATGAGAGACTTTGTACAAGAATCATCTAAATGCCGAAGAAATATGATCTTATCAAATTTTTCAGCATCCAATCAGTCTGAGTTTGCATGTGGTTGTGAGTGCTGCGATGTCTGTGCCCTTAAGTGTGAATGTCCTGAAAAGAAGTGGAACCCTATTGAATTTGCACTACAGAGCCAGAATAGCAGCCCAACCAAACAACGTGTGATTTTAGATTCTAACCTCGATCTATTAAGGGAGAGACTTACGACTTAAAAAAACAGAGGTTGATATCAAACCTGTTGGTATTCCCCCCCCCCATACACGGAATTTGATGATTTCCAAATTAGGTCAATCATTAAGAATACCACTAAAGTTTCTACTGTTGCCAATGTGTATTTTTTTGGATTTGTTTGGACAAGAGAACAAGCCATTCAAATATTAAAAATTTTTGGGGAATTATTTGAGGACATTGAGATGGACTCATTGTTTTTAAACAATACAACAGATTTTTATACTTCAACAAGTGTCATCGGTGATGAGTGGTATGAAATTGGAAACGATCCATCATTGGCTGACACACTTAGTGACTCTATCATGTTAAAGCAACTAGATGATTCACAAGATTCTGATTGACCCTTTTTTTAATTTTTCTACAATATATATAAATACATTGACAAAACAAAGTATAACAAAATTAAATTGAAATTTAATGAGTTATTTTTTTTGTAAACTGGGAAATTTACTCAATTGCTAACAAAAGTAGTCGGAAGAAATGCTCTTAAGATGTGTTACAAAATTAGTTTAAAAAATATTTTCAACATTAAGAATGTTTCTACTAACGTACAGTTTTTTGAGTTACAATCTGGTTTTTATGGTCACTTATCCATTTGTAGTAGTCACTGATATCAAAGTTTTTCAGGAGACTGTCTTGGCATTTGCAATATTTTCTCTCTTTTTTTTCTCGAGTGCTTCTTGTCTCAATAGTTCGTCTACAATTTTGAGCTTGTCCTTTAAGTTCGAAGCTTTCTTGTGCTCTCCAGACCTTTTATAAATTCCTGACTGTTTATCAAAGTTTTCCAACAGCGCTTTGTTGTAGGGTAGTGCTTTGAGATATTTGTCCAATATTTTCTCGTCCTTTTGATGGGGTCCAAGCCTTTCAGCATTTTCACAACTTTAATCAGGTGTTCTAGGCCCATGTCTAATGCAACATTACCACCTGAAGTAACAAAAGAAATTATATTAAATCTTTCAGTTGCCTTTAGGGGTCATCCATATAGTACGTACATCTGTACGCAAGAATTTTACAAATATTTGATACCCCTCCTCCCTTGTACGTAGAGAACAATAGAAATGACGTCATTCAAACAATAGAAGTACGCTTTTGCTAAACCTCATCTCCCCCTACACTGCGTACGTACTATATGGACGGCCGCTTATTATATCTTAATAGGCCTGTATCTTAAGTTAACAAGATCTTGTTATTTCTTATTGGGTTAAATTTTTGAAGTTTTTGCTTCCAATATAATTTTATCATCAATAATAGTTTCCTACCGTGTCCATCTTTCTTCTTGAGGGTTCGGTTTCAAATCAGTCTGTAAGCATCTTGTTCGGACAGCAAACAAGTCACCAGGCAAAGTAGGTGAAATCCTTCCACTGCATACTTCCTGCTTCCTGCCTCGTCATCCTTCAAATAGGGAAGCATGAATTTCCATGTACGAATGGTACGATCACCATCACCTTCACTTATTGCATCTTTGAAGTTTCTAATGAGCATCATAAACTCCATAACGTTGCATTGATAATTAAACATGTCATCATCAGTTTTGTTGTCACTTATTTTTGACTTTGTGCATTTTGATTCAATTGGCTCTAAACCATGTCTCTTAAAATGAGAAAAAGGCATTGTTTGATAAACAATGCTGTTTAAAGTTGTTTAATTCGCGATTTTATCCATTCGATAGCAAAAATTGACTTGTAAAGATCTTCATTTGTGATTCATGAGTCACAACTCATTTAAAAATTCAACCCCTGTTACGATTATCAAACTTTGATTAAAATTTCAAAAGAACAACCAAGCCATGAATTCAAAATTTTTCCTATTTCAAAAAGAAATAAAAGTAACATTCTCTGGCACTCCTTACCTTCAACTCATGGTCCCTCTTGAATTTTCCGTTATGCTGGTAAGTCTGTTTGCATCCGGGAAAACGACACTTGAAACGTCCATTCTCTGTTTGCTCGTCTGATGTGTCACTTTGCTGAAAAATGTGGAGATATTTTTTATTTTATAGAATTTCTCAATATTTAGTTTTGCAAGTTTTTACTTCACTCTACTTTTCAAAAATGTTATGCTCTTAAAATAATAAATTTATCACTTAAGCAATAATACAGTTTTGAAATTATTACTTGTGATTGATTGTGATTGTGATTGTGAATTTTTCATCTTCAGAAATTCAGCCAACTGGTCCGACTTAAGAAAATATTTATACACAATTCTTTCTGACATGACTGGTTTGACTCCAAGACATCAGGTGGAAGGTTTTTATCATCAGGAATATCAGTTACGCTTTTGATTGACAATTCAACCAGTGCAGCTGCTATTATTCTTGCCTCTAATTCAACATTGACGACAAGCAGCATAATTTCTCTTGACTTCAGTCACAACGTTTCTCCGATTTATGAGGACTTTATCACTTCCAAGAGTACACTTGTCAGAAGTGTCAGTAAGGAAGAAGTTGTTGAAGCATAGCTTAAATGACAAAATAAAATATTTCTATTTGCAAGTGTTCTGCAACAGAATATTTCCTCAATTATTTAGGTTCATTGAAAGAAAGTTTTGCTCTTACTTTCACATCTGATTTTTCAGGATTTTTCAAAATTAAAACTTTTAGAAGAAAAGTAAAAATTACCTGCATGAATTTCATCTCAGTATGGAAATCAGCAATTTCAAAATGCATTCCATCCAGCCTTTCTTCTGGAGTGAAACCATTAGCTGATTGGAACTGAGAATTGATAGCACGTTCAACAGACAATTGGTCCCCAACAACAGCTAGCGTACCAAGGTATGTTTCGTTATTTATGACACTTTTTGGTTGATACTGTTGAAAGTCTTCTAATATTCGTGCAACTCCATCATTATCATTCTCATTTTCTCATTATGTGGAATATGCTGAACAACGCAATCCTTCATTTTTGTTAAGCATCGGGTATCTTCAACAATGACTCGTTGGACCAAAGTGATATACTCAGATCGTTGTTTCTTGTGATCATCTTTATCAAAAAGGAACTCTCCATTTGGAACATCATTCAGCTTTCTTCTTGGAGAATCAGTGCTCAAATCATTACCACCAACTCTATTCATCACATACGCCTTAAGACAATTATGTGACTCAACATTTTGATTTTCTTCAGTCATATCACTGACTTTGATGACAACATCAACATTGTCATACTTTATCTAAATATCAAGCTAGGTATATTTTGAATGTTTTAGTTCAGGATAAATACTATTCAACATTGAAAATGTAATTTACAGACCAGACCAGACAGACATTCTAAATTTTTATCAAAAATAACTATTTAGCATAAAGCATTCATAGTTGTCTTAATAGTAAGCTTTGCCAAAGATTTCTTGGTAAAAAGGGAATCAGAAAAGGTGGTGATATAATGTCACATAACACCCCTGTCTCGACATTTTAAAACTTACAAGGATGTCTAAATTAGGCGTCGTTGTATGGAACTTTGAAAAAGACTGAAGGTACAAGATAATGACAGTAAAATGTTAAATGCAACCCCAAATTTCTCAAGATTTAGGGAGGTAGAGAATAAGGTTTAGGGTTATTAATATTAAGTATGACGGGAGGGATTTTTCTGGAGTTTTGGGGCAAACCAAGGGGGAATTTCAGCCAGTGATTGGTGGATGGAAAGAGATCAGTTCTAGAGCCATGAGGACTACGAGGGGAGTTTTCTTTTTAGGTTTTAAGTAACATACATTAGAACGTGTCCAAAATTAACATGATATAAAAGGCATTTCAACTCTAACTTGTTAAACAGGAAAAAATCTACAAAATGTAAGCAACACCCATTACACTAAAAACAAGGGTAACTCAGAAGGCCTGGTGACACACTCTTGCTTGTTACAGTAAACTCCCGGTTATTCAGAGTTCCAAGGGTTACTTTACGAGAAAGTGAAAAAGAAAATTGGCAAATTTGAGGCCTCGAGTCTTGGCAACCTGGTTGCATATAAATGTGTACCACCCCAGTCCCAATCTGGTTGGAATTCCTACAGAAATATCTTGATACTTCGCTTTTAAAACAATTTTTGCTAGGGTTTTCAAGTGTCAAGTACAAGGATGCGAGTATGTTAAGTGTTTAGATAAAAATGACGAAAGTTTTGGCAATTTTGGGAGCTCATCCCTGGATATGTTAACAACAACCAATTTGGTTTTTAATAGTGAAGATAAAAGGAAGACATGGTAAGTTTTGCCTAAAAAGTTTTTCAAATTTAGTTTTACATAATATTTGAAAGGCTTACAGTTTTAGGACCAGGTTGCTCTTCATGATAAATGGCAATTTCTGATAAAGTGTTAAACTTCTGGTCTGTAAAATACATTTTGAATGTTGAATAGTATTTTTCCTGAACCAAAGCATTCAAAATATACCTTATACCTGATATAGCTTGATATTTAGATAAAGCGTACTGGGCTTATATTGTAACAAGCTATAAGCTTATACTGAATGTCTAATACTGATGAAAATATTTTTTGTAATTTCATGAATAATATGATTATGGTCTGTAAAATACCAAAGACATAAGCAAAATGATTGGTTTATAATACCAGATTTATAAATGGGGTTACATCACTTAAAAAATCCTCAATAAGTTAAGTATATGAGGATCAGAGTTAACCTGGGAATAAAATACCTCACCTCACAAAGTTCTAAGATTGTAGAGCTTGGTGCAGGTAGATTAGTCTGACACAGAATGTTATAAACAGTCTGTGTGTGAACGCTTGTTGACAGACTTTCTGAACTTTGGAAACCCAGGCAAACACACATAATCAACTTACCATAAAAACTTTTTCACAAGCTCTGAAAGACTTTCAAAACTACTAAAAACAACATCAAAACATCAGCCACATGTATTTAGACTTCCAGTCAACAGCCATTTTGTTTATAATGAATTGGTGTTTTCATTTTCATTTGTTTTCCTTTTTTCTGCAGAGTCAGCTTTTACCATAAATTATGCGCGCGCAGCGAAATTATCAAAATGCGCGCGAAAGTACTGCTAAATAATACGCCGAAAGCTGGCAAATCAGGCCGAGCCTGCATTGCAGGGAAAAATCTCCCTGCAGGCGAGCTACCTGCGCCAAGCGTTAAACAAGCAGCAAAAATATCATAAACTAGACTGTGAACAAAGTTTAACGCTTGGATTCCCAGGCTAGATCAGAGTATACGTGAACTGTCAAAAACTGGGGAAGTATTGCGTTTCTTAAGAAACAATCCAAATATTCTGGTCTGTAAAATTGGAAGTGATAAAACGCGGATTCCCTCCGGATTGCCCCGCATTGCCTCCGGATTGCCACGGATTGCCTCCGGATTGCCACGGATTGCCTCCGGATTACCTATAGAAACACGAGATTGCCTCTAGAAACGCCGGATTCCCTCTTTTAAGCCCCGGATTGCCTCTAGAAACGCTGGATTGCCTCTCGGAACGTCGGATTCCCTTATTTAAGCCCCGGATTGCCTCTAGAAACGCTGGATTCCCTTATTTAAGCCCCGGATTGCCTCTAGAAACGCTGGATTGCCTCTCGGAATGCCGGATTCCCCGTTTAAGCCCCGGATTGCCTCTAGAAACGCTGGATTGCCTCTCGGAACGTCGGATTCCCTCTTATAAGCCCCGGATTACCTCTAGAAACGCTGGATTGCCTCTCGGAACGCCGGATTCCCTCTTATAAGACCCGGATTGCCTCTCAAAACGCTGGATTGCCTCTCGGAACGCCGGATTCCCTCTTTTTAGCCCCGGATTGCCTGTATGTTTGATTGTTTGGAATATGTTGTATGTGTTTTTCCTTAAAATGTGCTTTTATAATTATGTTGAAGCATTTTGGCCGGCCAAAATCAATTTTTTTTCGAAATATTTCAGTTTTTATAAAGTTCTACGTAATTTTACGTAAATTCAAAAACGCAAAAATTTAAAGAGGTTTTGCCTTTTTTTCGAATTTTACCTCTTCAAATTCATGAAAATGAATTTCGGGACAGAATATTCTCTTAAAAGTTTAAATTAGACCCGCGCAGAGTAAAATTCTACCATCATGGTCGAGAATATATTGATATTTTAGTGTATTTTAACGTTGATTAAATATTTCATGCTCTTTCAGATGGTATCAATCATTTTCCTTTATTTTGACTTTTGAAAATAAGCTATTTCTCTACCCCTTATTTTCCCTTGCAGTTTTGCCTATGGCGTCACTATTTTGGTCATAAAAAGTTTTCCCAGGCCTAATCCGCGTCCTCCCTCTCAAAAATATCTTGTAATATATATACTGTTCTTTGGAATAGACTAAAAATGGCTAGGTCGTAGAAAAGATGTCACGGAACCCCAGGCTTGGCCCCCTACTATTAAGAGTAATTAAGAATTTAATTGCAAAAATGACGTTATGAACTTTAAGAATACGTTAATAATATGTTGCCAAAGTGCTAAGTTTTAATGAGTAATTAACGTTTTTGTTTCAAAGTTTTTTCAAACTGTCCGCAAAGAATTGAACTGTTTTAAATTTTTCGGAAAATTTTTCTAAATCAATGCATTAAAAGTTATGGCTGAAATGGATGGAAAATTGGTCAAAAAGCACTATTTTCAAGATTTTGAAGCAAATAAGCTTTTAGAAAAATTTTCCGAAAAAATAATTTTAGTTCGATAAAAGATACACCATCTACCGCAGAAAAATTTTCAAAATGTTTTTTCTTTGCCAAAACTAAGCTCTTCAAAGTTGAAATACTCTTCCTCTTCATTTTCTTTTTCATTAAATTTTTTCATTGCGATTCTTAAATTTTCAGACTCACGGATAATTGGCCTGACAGAAAATGTATAACATGCCACAGTTTTGTGGGCTACATCAAGTAGAACTTGTACGAATTTTTTCTGGAAGAGCCCATTGTGATAACGATTCACTTTGTTTGTGTTAAAATGTACTTGGTCCGGTAAAATGATCAAATGAAAAGAAACGTTAATTTAGAAAAAAAGCGACATTTTGTCCTTTTACAAGCATAACTTGCATAAATTAGACTGGATTGTCAGCCTAGATATGTATAAAATATTAACAAAAACAAACCTTATGATTTATTCGATCGTTAAGATTGATTTCTGTCTAAAGATTCTTAATATTCCATAGCTCCCTTAAGTGGGAGTCACATGAAGTTTTGAGATTTGGTGAAAAAATTATCGATTTCGGGATTTTGCGCGTTCTATGACCCTATACCCTTTCTGAACACACTCTGAAAATTTTAAGGCCGTAGCATTTATATTTCCTGAGATATAAGGTTTTTTCTAGACCCTGATCTAAAGTATTTTCCTTTGCAACGAAAAATCATACCCGTTGCTAGGGCCCGATTTCTTTATGGCTGATCTAAACATAGGATCATGACATACCAAACGAAAGATATTTTTACGCCCTTTTTCGGGCGTCTAAATCAATACCGCCTTTTTTTCGCGGGATTTCCTAATATGACGTATTCAAAGATGGTAACCAAGAAATGATATTTTTAAAAACATATAAATTTTGGAGGCTGTCAGCCAGTCAGCAGTGATTTTGACTATGAAAACTGCTTTAATTTGTAAATGTTGGATTGACTGATGACATTATTAGCTCTTTAATGTCATTCTTCTCAACTAAGAAAGCTTGAGCTAGGTGAAACCAAAGACTTGATTCTCAAACTCAACGTTTCCGATATGAACTTAGTTTGACGACACCGTCACCGAAAAACTTATTGAAACGAAGACCAAAGGCATATTCAATGATGTGTCTATTTAAAGATCCAAGTGTTAAAGGAATTGAAAGCCTGGAGGCTGGTTTAACAATTGTGTGTGATGAATTATTGAAGGTCTGGGGCGCTCCCTCCGCCCTCTGGCTGGATTATTTACATTCACATCCACGAAGAAATCGTGCACGGCTAGATGTCCAAGTGGATTCTTGTATCACAACAGATCAACTTTAGATTAACCTATAATTGGCAGAATCAGTGAGGAAAATATACTAGGATGATCGGTTACATTGAAAATATGGTTTTTGTTGTGAAAACACATTTAAATTGACTCAAAACAATGTTGACGTGGAGTTTGGCGCAAAGTTTTAAGGATTGGCGCACATCACGTGAAAGTGATAATTTGGAATTTCTGGACTATTTTGATATTTCAAAGCCTTTTTTAAAGTATATAAAGTAGAACTATAGTCCATCTTAGTCAAACAGCGAAAGAATTTTGTAAAAAGGTCGATTTATTACAGAGAAATAGAAATATATACATACTTCTGACTTTACGGACCGTTTTCTCAAAATAGATTTCAGGGGGTTTTCGCACACCTTGGCAACGTTTTCTCAGGATTGACAAGTGCTATGAACTTGAAATTTTCAGGAGAAATTCAATTTATGGTCTAGAGTGTTATGAATGAATTACATTTTTGAAAAAATACTTTTTTGATTTCTAAATTCAAAAAATGCATTTTTTAGTTTCCAGACCCCCTGGAATGAAATTTCAAAAAAAAATTCCATTCAGAACACTCCTTAACCAAATATTAACAAGCTGCAAAAAAAACTTTTGTGATAGGTTTTGTAGATTTTTCTAAAACGTTGACACAATATTTTCACAGTACATTACCCCCTGGCTGATTTTACCCCCGTCTTGGCTATTTTTAGACTTTTTTTTACATTTTTGAAATCATCTATTGTTAAGTTACCTCTGTAGAAAATTTCATTTAAAAATCTCTTCAAGTTCAAAAGTTATACAGGAAAATGTAAAAAATCAACTTTCTCAATTTTTCATGTGACGCCCACCTTAAGAAATGAGTTTATTCGTGATTCTACAACGAGTTCAACTTTGACTCAAAATTAATTTTTCAGTGGGATATATAATTTTTAACTCGAAAAATTCATCAAAAAGGCATGTATGCAGAAAAATAGAACTGAAATGCAGAAAAAAACTTCAACACACTTGAAGAGAACTGTCACAAAATCGGATACACCAAGGGAACTAATTTTTGCAAAAGCAAATGGGAAAATGCAGGAACTTGAGAAAAAATCAGTTACCGCGAAAACTAGGTAGAAACTAAATATTAAAAAACATCAATTTACAACGAGAAAAGAAGGTCTTCAGAAATAGAGGCACAACTTCAATCTTTGTATAATCAAAATTCTCACCAGAAGTATCTTCTGGAATCGAATGATTTTAAACAATCGTCATTAAAATGAATATAGACCCCACTTTCCACTTCCCTTTCTTTACCACGCGAATCGAAAAACCTTGCTCCGAACGATTGGACAACCAATTCATCACTTGGCTGGATTCTTCTCCTGCAGTTTGCTTGGCATTTAGAGATTTTGCTGGATCGAAGTCTTAGGAGATGTAGTCTATATGCCTTTTCACTAAAAAAAAGAAGATTTTAAGGAACTCGTCTTTCAACTATCTCAAACTTACAAATTAAAATTTCAAACCACATCCTACCATCCTACCACCTAACCTCTTCATGGAATTTTAGTAGCAAGTAGAGCTAAAATTAGACATTTTCTTCTTCTAACACTGGGCGAAATAAGAGATTTCCAATGAGGAAATATACATTTGTAAATATTGCCTTGACTTTTCTATATTTCTAAAGTTGATGAAATATTATATTTCATGATATTTAAAATGACCATAGGCCTTACCGTGGGTCTTTGAATAAGGGTGACAATGCTATTGTTGACTGAGAAGTCGGTTGTGTTTCAACTGATGCAGCGCTACTTAACTGATAGCTTCTTTTCGTTGTTTCGGTAAGTGTAGGTTTCGGCCTCTTTTTGGTCAGCCCAGGTGACCCTTCAAATCCCTTTCGCGATTTTTTTCCCGTCGACGCTGGTTCAGACTTGTTTTTTAAATCTGATTTCGGATTATAATCGGAAAACAAGTTATCGGTAAAACTTTGGCGTGAAAATATTTTCTATTGGAAGAGAAAACACTGGGCGAAATTATAAATTTCCTAAATCGGAAATATATAGGAAATATTATATTTCAAGGGTTTTCCAGCGATTCGAAAGATCATATTTCCCATGAAATTGTAAATGTGGTAAGATGACATTCCACATATTTACAATCTTGATAGAAGTCCATATTTACCAAATTTACATGGAATTGAAATATCATATTTACTAAATTTACAGGGAATGTAAATATCCCGGGGGGGGTACTACCCTTGTCGACCGACGGGGGTGCTCCGCTGAGGTTCGAAAAATGGACCCTACTTGGGACTCGAAATTTGCGAAAAAAGTGACCCTGAATGGGACTGAAATTCCAAAATTTTCTAAAATTTTCTACTTTTTCTCTAAATTTTCCAAAAAAACTGATTTTTCTATTTTGGTGTTTTTGCGACCCTACCTGGGACTCGTGGAGGTTAGAAAAGGTACCCTGACCAGCGGAGCATCCCCGTAACCCATCTTGCCCTAGTACCCCCCCCCCCCCGGGTAAATATCATATTTACCAAATTTACAGAGAATGTAAATATCATATTTCCTATGAAATTGTAAATGTGGTAAGATGACATTCCACATATTTACAATTTTGATAAAAGTCCATATTTACCAAATTTACATGGAATTGAAATATCATATTTACCAAATTTACAGAGAATGTAAATATCATATTTCCTATGAAATTGTAAATGTGGTAAGATGACATTCCGGATTTTTATGACTTCGACAGAGTTAAAATATATAGTAGGGGCTTTGTAATAATAACACCAACAATAAAGGCTCTTGTCTTTTCTTTAAAATTATATAAAGTTAAGAAAAGAAAATACTTACCGTGAGATCGGGTAACTTGCATCAGTGGAGGCTAACATACATGCATAGCCCTCAAATGAAAGACTTGGCTGGTCATTAAAATTTCTTGTCTTGACCAGACAGGTCATTCATTTGAAGGCTATGCATGTTTGCCTCCGCTGATGCAAGTTACCTGATCTCACGGTATAAAATGTCTATCAGTTACATCAACATGCCAAAAACATTTTGTTCAACCACCTTCACTTCAAGATAGGCCACCATAGAATGAACTTCCTTTTATAGGATGAACCATATTCATGTGGCTTTCAGCCTTGCACTCCATCGCAGAGCCTATTTGAGATATTTTTATTCCTCCTATAAAAGGAAGTTTATTCTATGGTGGCCTATCTTGAAGTGAAGGTGGTTGAACAAAATGTTTTTGGCATATTGATGTAACTGTCTATAGATGTCTTTGACAGGTTTTGACACTTTTTGACGAAACATATGGAAACCTCAAAAAAATGCACTTTCTTGGACAACCTATCACATAAACACAAATTAATTGATAAAAAATAAAATTGAAATAACCTATCTACATTGGGAGCACTAAAAGATAACACTACAACAATCCAAACAAGAAATGATGTAGCCGTTAAAACATCAAAAAACATACTCCAAGCCAAAATGCAATGTTTATCAAATACAAGTTCACAGTATCTCGTCAGGAAAACAACCAAAACAATCACACAAGTTTCAAAAGTTTATAAAATCCACAGAACCTCTGCTCTGACCTCATGAATGTAAGAACCAAGCATTAACTTGTTCCAGAGGTATTGTCCATATAAGAGTTTGTATTCCAAAGCAAATATTTCTTGTACTGCCCATTCGTCTCAACAATTCTTCAACTTGACCCAGTTTCACATCTCAATAGAATAGAATGTTTATAATACCATTTTGCCAATCATTTAATGTCCAAAAAGTTATGGGGATGTAGCGTTTTATTCATGTCAAGCAAATGTCTCTCAAATCTTTAAGTTGGTTGGTTTGATATACGTATACGTTCAACAGGTAGAGGGCAAAGTGATTGTTTGTCCTTCTCTCGTACCCATGTTGGGTTTTTAGCTTGTCAACCACTTTCGAAAGGTTGTCTGAGTCATCCAAATATTTTTATCTTTCATTTTAGATTTGCTTTTTCTCAATATTGCTAACTGAAAATAATAAGTGGTAGATCGATTCATAAAAGAAAATAAAGATAAGGCACAAAAATTGAGATTTCCAACTTTGCATCATTCTAGCTCATTACATCAAATTTGACTCTCTAATGTATATCCAGCAATATCTTGACAATCCCATCGAAATATACTCTCAAACTTGGTGAAAAAGTCCAATATATATTGCTGATTCGATTCACATAAATATCCAATCCCATATCGAAAGGTAATGATATGTTATTTCCAAAAGAAATGTACTCTTTTTTGAAGACACTCTAGCAGAATTTTGTCCGCCATTTGCAATGTTTTGATTCTGAGATTTTTGACTCGATATCCCGCGCCTTGCTAACCGAGTGCGAAAATCTCATCTTGGATTATCGAAGCAAAAAAAAAAACATTAGAAAACATACTAAACGTCGTACTTCAAGTTGTTCGAAAAATGTTGAAATATCATATTTCGAGACGGCAGGTACAAAATGCATAAAACATAATGCATATTGCATAATGCATAATAGTATTGTGTAATTTACAGAACGATTTTATATTTTCTAAAACTCTCCTTTGTAGAGGCTAAAACCGTGAAACCCTGTTTAGAAGAGTTTCCTAAGTAAACATTCCAATCAGAGGGATTTCCCCAGACATGATATTTACTTTTCGAATTCGAACAAAAGAGAAAACATTCGAATCATAACAACAAAGGGTTTTCCGCCAGCATAAATAATAAGAAGATGCAACAGATCAGAAAGGTTTCCCCCTTCTTCTTTCTCAAAAAAGGTAAACACATTTAAACATTCGAATGTAAAATGATTCGAAGTCTATTTTCTTTGATCTAGCTTTCGCATTAAGCTCTTTACTTCATATTGGCTGGATATTGGTTTATCTAACAAAAAGCATTCACATGGTTAATGCTTTGTAAGAGGGAAAACCCGTTGAAATTTGTTAGAAATTGTTCGAAAAGATCTCCGAGAAAACCCAGAATAAAGATCTTGCTATAAAATTTATGTTTTCGAGTTTTCGCTTTCGAAAAGTAATATACGGAGGAGATATTTTCGTGTTTTTTCTACACTATACTACATTCTGTAAAATACAACTATGAAAATCAAAATGGCGACAAGCATTTTCAGTGGATCATGGATTTTCTTCATCATCTAAAATACAGATTTACAGCTTTCTACCCTTTATTTTCTGGTAGAAAATGGTATATTTGTTTTGTTGAAAGTAACATCTTTCAAATTCTCCTTATTGTAGACTCTAAAATTGACATTTTTCAAATATTATGCATTATGCATTATGCAATATGCATTATGTTTTATGCATTTTGAGCCTGCCGTATTTCGAGACATTTTCATTCAATGTAAAGGCTGTAAAGTTCGTATTTACAAATTTTGAAAATATAGTAAACACCATATTTCGAGCTCTTTCGAAATATGTTGAAATCTCATATTTCGATACATTTTCATTAAATGTAAAGTTCAAATTTACAAATTTTGAAAATATAGTAAATATCATATTTCAAGTTCGTCAAAAAATGTTGAAACATAAAATTTCCAACATATTTCCCAAATTGAAAATTGGACTTTCCAAATCCATTTGAAATATAGTGTAAAGTTCGAGTTTACACTATATTTACAAGTTAGGAAATCTATGATTTCGCCCAGTGAAAGAAACACGTCACTTCATTTATTAAGATTTGCGCATAATATAAGAATATTAAAAGAACACTAAATAAAAGAAGAAAGTAGTAAAAATGAAAATTTTTTCTTTATTCAATAAATTGAAAGAAGCTAATGCATTGTAAATAAATAGAGACTATAAAAGAAAGTTTTTTATGATTGGTTTTGAGACTTTCTTGTCTGGAGAGAGTTTTTGTGTGTAAGAAAGCAGAGAAATGAACGTCAAAGTGTGGCGTAACATTAACAGAAACTTGGAATCATCATAACTTAGTTATGATGATTAGTTAACTGAGTTATCGAAACTGGACGGAATTTTCGACGCAGCTTCCTCAATATAAAATGCCCCTACTCATTCACATTATACTAGGGGCCTACTTGGTTCAACACGTCATTTAAATCAATCTGACAAATGTGACGAAAGCTGCAGTGAACAGTGAGCATCTAAAGCGACCGCCTCGGATATACTTTCTCAGAGAATAACGAACAGGTTTAAGACATTCTAACGAACAAATTTAGGTGAAATTTCCCGGGTGGTTTACTTAGGCAAAATGGATGCGAACCATAAGGGTAACTTTTTTCAGGCCTCAAAAGTCTCTCAGAGGGGTAAAAATTCATAAGTTAGTCTCTAAAAGGGTCTCAAAATCACGAAAATCGAAAATTGTTCTCTAAAAAGGTCACGATTTCCAGAAATTTGACCAAAATTTGGTGAAAACCAAACCGAAATTTGGAAAAAATCTACCAAAATTTTAGGAAAGTCTCTCAAAGGGTCCCAAAATCATCAAAATTTTGTCTCTCAAAGGGTCGATTTTCGGCTCGGACACCCGTCACCTCGTAAACCTAGTACCCCCCCCAGGTGAAATTTCAACCTCTTTGACTTTAACAACGAATTAGGTTTCTTGATTGTATTTCCTTCTAATCGCTTTAAGCTTATTGGGCTGACCTTCCAGCGCAGCTGGTTTATTCCTATTTGTTCCAGCTCCTGTTTTTTTTCCCGCGGAAAGGGGCATGTCGGTCTTGACCGTACGTGTGACGTTAAATTTCCCGGATTTAAAGGCTGACTGCTGTAAGAAGAACCTAAGCTCACCATTGATACCCGCACAGACAACAGTGTGTGCACAGACTTTCAACCAATTGTAATTTGGACACGAACGGTCGCACTTGTATCCACCAGCTTTAACAGCGGTCACACGGTGACATTTTCCTCGAACAGAGCTTGCAACAAATCTATCTTTAGGATTACCTCCCGGGACAATTTTAAGAAATCTCTCGTTTTCCAGCATAGCGTCTAGCGATACGCCGAGTGAGCTGGTGGGAATTGACGTTGCTATCGGTACTGAACTTTATGAGTGCGACTGGAGTGTTACGAACGATGTTTGTATCGGTACTGAACTTGATGAGTGCGACTGGTGCGTCGCGAACGATGTTGGTATCGGTACTGAACTTGATGAGTGCGACTGGAGCGTCGCGAACGATGTTGCTATCGGTACTGAACTTGATGAGTGCGACTGGAGCGTCGCGAACGATGTTGCTATCGGTACTGAACTTGATGAGTGCGACTGGAGTGTCGCGAACAATGCTGGTATCGGTACTGAACTTGATGAGTGCGACTGGAGTGTCGCGAACGATGTTGGTATCGGTACTGAACTTGATGAGTGCGACTGAAACGTGTCCGCGTTGCTGCTCTTACTGCTGCTGCAGCAAGGATATCCAGCGAAGAGTTTTGTTGTTCTGGTTGTTGTGGTTCTTTTGGGAGAAGTTTTGCCCGGTAAAACTTTTTCAAATGTGCATTTCTGGACTCCTAATAATTATAGAAAATATTTTGAATAGTTTTATTTTCGCGACCTTATGTGGATTAATTTTCGCGTGGACAAAACTTCGCGACTCAATCTATTTTTCTCCTAATTTCTTTCTTTTACCTAAAGTGTTTTGGCAAAAATTCCGATTACAAATTTTTTGCAAGGAACAATTTTCGCAAACGAAAATTAATCAACGTGAAATTTAATCCACTATTTTGAAATGAAGTTGTAATTATGATTGGTAAAAACTATCAACGTACGTCAGGTGCAAGTTAATCATTTATATTTAAAGGTAATGTGAATATTGGAAGACCCTGCATTCGGTTCAACTTCAGTATTTTTCAAATATTTTGGAGGCGAAACTGTAGCAAAAAAGTTCAACGGCTTCATTCGTTGAAAAACTTTCGGTAATTATAGCCCGCTCATTCTCATATGTAATGGTTTTCCGCCAGCATTTTTTAAATTTGTTTCCAGAATTGAGTGGAAGGAGAAGTTTTTAACAAATTAAATAAAAGGATGATTTAATACCTCTGACATCGGCCAAAACTCATGTGCTTTGCTTCTCAGTGATTTATAATTCTCATGTAGACGATACTAGCTGTAGCCGGTTCCGGTGATGGCCCATTCGATGTGCGTTCTTTGTCGTTTCGCACGAAAGCTCGAATATTTTGGACGCATTCATTAATCGGTCTCGCTGTGCCGTTCTCCCTCTTTAAGCAACGGTTCAAAGACTCGACACGGTCGTGGTAAATATGCCTGGCAACCTTGCATCCTTCCGCACTTTTTGAATCATTTTCTTTAAGACATAGTGGTACTTATAGGTCATAAAGCACTGGTAGAAGTCTTCTCCCTTCTTTCCCAAACGTTGTGCCCAAACGAGCTTCAGAGTTGCCAATGTTTCGTTAAGCTCCTTTTCATCAGCAGAGTCCACAAGACCCTCTTCGAACCGTGAACCTAAAAGAAAAACAAAGTGGATGTTGATTGAACTTACCCGAGACCGACAAGATAAAAAGAGGAGAGAAAAATGCTCAAATGAAGTGTGAAAAGAACAAAAAAACTAATTAAGAATTAGCCTCCTTTAACCCTTCGAGCATCTTCCTAAACTACATTCCAGCCAGAGCATAGCAGCAACTATAGCTTTTGAATTAAACTTTCACAAATAGTAGATACTGATCATCTAAGACAGTGCGCAAAATTTCAGTTTTCAGTTGGCCCATTTTCCACCAAAAATATCTACTTTCAGCATAATCGCTGGTCCCCTGAGTTTGCTAAAATTTTGGATATAAATTAATATAGTTTTTCTTTGCTTTGAAAAAATAGATAGATGTCCTCCGATGCATCGGAATGGGTCCTACCCACGATGAATCACAGCGCAAGCAAACACTGAAACCATGCAGATGCGAGCTGCCGAGCCATGGTGTATACCACGACACTCGAACTACACGGGAGAACGGATGTCCTCGCAGGTGTAGATCCTCCTAAGTGTGTCAGCACACCACAATGTCTGCTCTGTCAAAACAGGATACTTTATTTACTACTTAGAGTCTGGTAGAATCAGTTGGAATTTCACTGAAACCTGGATGAAATTGAAATATGGAGCAAGCTGAAATATGGCATAGCTTTCTCTGATAGGGCGGGAGTTTCAGTTGAAACTATTTTGTAAACTTAAGTTTCTTATGCGTTAACCTAGGTTTACATATCTAAACCTAGGTTTACAAGTTGTAAACCAATTAGAGCTGTAGACCTAGGTTTAGAACTGTAAACCTAGGTTTACAGTTATTTTTGTGCTAAACGGCATTTATAAATCCGGGGCTTAAAAGAGGGAATCCGGCGTTCCGAGAGGCAATCCGGCGTTCCGAGAGGCAATCCGGCGTTTCTAGAGGCGTAATCCGGGGCTTAAGAGGGAATCCGGTGTTCCAAGAGGCAATCCGGCCTTCCGAGAGGCAATCCGCGGCTTAAAAGAGGCAATCCAGCGTTTCTAGAGGCAATCCGTGGCAACCTCGTTCCCAGGGCCTGATTCTCACTTTTTTATAATTTTGATTGTCGTTTCGAATCGCCCTGGCAAAAAAGGATTGAGATTCGCTGACGTCAGCGAAAAAAAGTTGAATTTCAACTATTTTTTCGCAAAGCTTTCATTTTCTGGAAGATAATTTTTTAGGCATACTTTAAAAGTCGGACCCGGACCTTGGACCCTGACCCCAGACCCTATTTCGGACCCAAGATCGGATCTCAAATCGGACCCTAATTCGGACCCCAAATCGGACCCCTATCTACAAAAGTCGGACCCCCATCTACAAAAGTCAGACCCCCATCTACAAAAGTTGGACCCCCATCTACAAAAGTTAGACCCTTATGGCGCGCTAAAGCGGAAATAAATACTATTTATAAATACATCTACGGTTGAAAAAAACTCTTGTATATTGCTCATTCCGAATTTCATTGCGAAATTTTCCGGGGAATTTGTTTGGAATTGCTTAGGTCAGGGTTGCTAGTAACGGCTTGTCACTGTGCCGGGTGCATACTCGGCGCCTTGGGCCCCCGCAGGGTTGCTAGTAAAGGTTTGAAGTTCAGTTAGGTTAAAAAAGGGACAATTTTACCCATATTATAATAACATTACCCCCGTCTTTTTTGTTATTGTATAAGTATTTCCAAATTTTGATTTCTGCTGTGCAAGTGTGGCTCCACGGGATAGCGCGCTGGGTTTCTGATCAGAAACTCTTTCATTTAGGGGTCCAACTTTTGTAGATGGGGGTCCGACTTTTGTAGATGGGGGTCCGACTTTTGTAGATAGGGGTCCGATTTTGGGTCCGAATTAGGGTCTGATTTGAGGTCCGATCTTGGGTCCGAAATAGGGTCCGGGGTCAGGGTCCAAAGTCCGGGTCCAACTTTTACAGTATGCCAATTTTTTACTGATGTTGCCGTGGTTGCATTGGCGTCATAGCTACTAAGAACCAATCACATACCTTAATCATTCAAAACATTAGCTCATCGATGGAAAATGTGTATAAGTTTCCGTTCATGCATTTTTGACCCTTCTCTAAAAAGTTGAAAAAATAGCTCTTGATGATGCCAATGGTAATGGAAAAATTGATAAGCCAGGCATTGGCACATGCTGATAGAAATGGGAAGAAGGAAGCATACAGATGATAGATGGTTTATATAAGAAGGTAAATCCTTTTTTTTTAAGGGATCCATTCATATATACTTGAAGTCGACAGTTTTCATTTTCCATGTATCGAAGGTGGTAAAACCAGAACTTTTGTACAAAGAAAAAAAGAACAAGAGTTGGAGACTGTTAATTTGTTTCTCTAAAAACTTGGAGATTTCCTGTGAAAGCCATGTGATTTTTATTTTAGAGGAAATCGTTAAAAAAATTCCTAAAAACTTGTAGAAAATGGTCTGTTTAGTTTAGTAGTACCTCCCTCCCCCATAAAATTCTGAACTTTCTTGCAACTGACAAAGGCTATGATATCTATAAAAGGTAAAATTTTGGGAATTCCTAGTACTTATCCCTGTAGGTTTGTTTTTATACAAAAAATTTCACATTGAATTTGTTGCAATCTTAACCCTATTATTATCAGGCTTTTTCGGATTTTGTATTATCAAGGGGGGGGTGTTTTCCACCAGCCCTGCATAACTTTTGATCTAGAAAAGATATGGACTTGAAATTTGGCAGAAATGTTCTCTACCATAAAAGAAATTCATAGAAAAAAATTTGGGTTGATGACGTCATCATAAAGGTGATGACGTCATCACAAATTTTCAGAATTATCGCTGACCAATGAAAAAGTACTATTCAATAAAAGAAGAATTAAAGTTGAACGAATGGAGATTTTTCAATTCTGTTTTGAATTTCTAAAAGTCAAAATAAATATCTTTAACATATTTGCCGGTTTTTAACATACTAAAAAAATTGACGTTTAAAATCCATGCAGAAAATGAGTAATTTTTTTCAAAAAACAATGACGTAATTTTTGATGACATCAGCAGATTATGAAAATTTTTAAATATTTTTTAAAATTTATTATTGATACCTAAAACCTGTCAAAATTTGAAGTCAGTTGGATGCATAGATCAAAAGTTATGCTAAATTTAAGATTTTGGGATTTTACAGGGTTTTAGCTGGATTTTATGATATGCCTGCACAAAAAAGTCATAAAACCTGATCTGGTCGGTGTATAATTGTAAAATTTGGTATACATGCTGCTAATAGGATTATATTAAAAGTCAAAAACTTTCAGAGTGTTAAAAAAAATTTTCAGTGAGCTATTAGCCAAAGAGTGCCAGCCTGGTGGAAAACACCCCCCCCCTGATAAAAATAGGGTTAAGGTGGCAGAAAAACTCTGAGATCTGGAGATTTGGTTCAAAACTGTGAGCCTTACAAGAAGTTTAGATTTAATTAGTTAAGAAAAATGAACAAGAGATTACTCGTAAAGATTTTGGGAGCTGATTTCTGATTTTTTCACTTTTATCTCAATTCAAATTGTTTTGACTTGGGAATATGGAAGACTTTTATTGCCAAAAACTGATAGTTTGATATCTCTGATGATACAGTAATCCATTCTTGATTTTCTTGTAACTATATTGCTTGACCCAATCTAGGTGTATTTCTTCTGAAATGAAGAAAAAGTACCAGAGTTAGTTTGGCCATTGTTTGTTTCAATTTATCTGAAAATTATCAAGA
Source organism: Clytia hemisphaerica (assembly GCF_902728285.1). Lineage (NCBI taxonomy): Eukaryota > Metazoa > Cnidaria > Hydrozoa > Leptothecata > Clytiidae > Clytia > Clytia hemisphaerica. Next base: position 332,740 of record NW_027104048.1, read on the forward strand.
CAAGGTGAAGCGTGATGCTACAGATCAAATCTGTGTTTAGACTGGAGTCACCAACCTTTATGATAGACGTTCAGGATGGTCCATTGAATAACTAATTACTACAGCATAAATTACAGCTGTTGCCTTTAAGATGAAATAATTTATCCTGTTTTGACTAAGGACAACTCATGTATATATGCTGAAGTAATTTCCCTTATTCAATAGAACATATTGTTAGCCTAAAGGTCTATCATAAGGGTACAGCCTGTTTATTCTGTTATTGAAAATCTATTTTGATCCAAAAGACACATCAACGTGTAAGTGTATTTTACAAGAGGCTTACAAATTTTGTGTCGTGACACTTAATTGTGTTGTTAATTCTAGTGACAGAAAGAAATAATTTTCAAAATATTCTTGATACGAGGTTTAATCTTTTTTCACTTTTCATCCTATAATATATTACAAAAGGACATGATGTTCGTAATTGGGCATATAAATTCTTTCTGGTGCTATAAAGGGCCTTTTAGAAAAAAATCAGGCAGGTTATTTTGGAACATTTTTGAGTCAAATTATTTCTATAGTAGGAGAGAACTTAGCAAATCAAGCACATGCATATGTCAACAAGCTCTTTTATGATCTTTGAAATATCTTATTACACTGTTTTTAGAGAACTATCAGAGACATTACATTTGTGATTTATCATTTCTTTTGTTTTGTTTTATATCCTTTAGTTCCAATATTGTGTGTTGGACGGTGAAAAAGAATGCGGCTATTATATTTTGATTTTTCTTTAGTTCCAACATTGAAATATTTACAAAAAGTATATACAAATGATCTCGGATCTATTTATGTTGGAACTTTTGGTTTAAATATGCCGTCTGTTAACTGCCCCGTCCCTGGGTGCAACTATGCCACCCCAGACACAGAGGCAGTCATTGTTGCAGCCCTTATCACCGCCCACGCCAATTCGACACATAACGGTCCAGCCCAAGCAGGTCAAGGCACAACCAAGGTGGAGAAAGTCAAGCGCCCAACAATCGTATCATCCAGCACATCTGAAGACTGGACGTACTTCCTGACCCGATGGAATGAGTATAAACAAGCCACACGTGTCGCTGGAAGAGAAATTATCATTCAATTGCTTGAGTGTTGCGAGGAACAATTACGTAAAGATTTAACGAGATCCTCTGTCGGACCACTAACCGAAAAGACAGAGGACGACATCTTAGCAGCTATCAAATCACTTGCCGTCCGAGAGGAAAATATTATGGTTGCCCGAGTCACTCTAAACAACATGCATCAGGACCAAGATGAATCTATTCGTGCTTTCGGTGCCCGCCTCCGGGGACAAGCTGCAGTATGCAGATACGTTATCGATTGCCCAGGAGATGAGTGTAACATTGTAGTAGACTATACCGAACAAATTTTACGTGATGTTTTGTGCCGTGGGATTGTTGATCCTGACATTCAATTAGAACTTTTAGGTCATACAAATCAGGACATGACCTTAGAGGAAGTCTTTCATTTTGTTGAAGCCAAAGAGGCAGGCAAGAGATCAGCGAATCGTTTATTAGACAATCAAGCTGCTGCCATCAGAAGTAACTACTCAAAATCTAAAAGAGACACTTTGAAACAATCCTCACAAACTGATAAGACTGACAAAGTTGATAAAAACTCCAATGTTCGTATTGTGGCACGTTTGGTCACGGTACAAACTCCACGTCTCATTCTAGGAGAAACTCTTGCCCTGCGTTCAACCACACTTGCGGATATTGCCACAGACCTCACCATTTTGACCACGTGTGCAGAAGCAAGGATAAACCTAAACGTGTGGAAAAGAAATCTGACAATGCTTCGATCCAAGAAGAATCCAACAGTATTTTCAATACCCTATGTGCTGTTTCTTCCAACGCTTCTACAGAGTCGCCAATTGCTCACCATTGTTACGATCCGTCGACCAATGCCTGGAAAAAGCGATCGTCAAAATCGCAGCCCTTCATTCCGTTGTCCATCCAAGTTGCCGAAGAAGACTACCTCCAGCTTGGCTTCAAACCAATTGCCTTCGAGTCAAAACCGATTCAAGTCCGAGCAATGGCCGATACGGGATGCCAGAGTTGCCTCATCAGTTTCAAACACATCCAACGTCTTGGACTCAACAAGAAGGACCTTCTTCCAACAACCATGAAACTCAACTCAGCAAACAACCAGTCAATCAAAGTCCTTGGTGCGATTATACTCAAAATGTCAGGAAAACGTGAGGATGGTACCATCAAGGAAACAAAACAATTCGTTTACGTTACAAACGAGTCCGATAAGTTCTTCTTGAGTCGGGGAGCGTGCATAGACTTGGGTATCATCTCCGAAACCTTCCCTACTATCGGTGAATCCCTATCATTGGCAGATATCAACATCCCTCAGGACATTGTTTCAGAGTGTGGCTGCCCAAGAAGAGCCCTCCCACCACCCTTGCCAACAGAACTTCCCTTTCCAGCCACAGATGAGAACCGCCACAAATTAGAGAACTTTCTACTGGAATACTATGGTAATAGTACATTCAATACCTGCGAACATCAGTCGCTGCCACTAATGGAAGCACCTCCTATGAAACTCATGATCGACCCAGAGGCAGAACCAGTTGCACATCATTCTCCCATACCCGTACCCATCCATTGGCAAGACACAGTCAAAGCTAATCTAGACCGTGACGTTCGTTTAGGCGTGATTGAACCAGTACCAATAGGAGAACCCGTTACATGGTGCCACCGTATGGTTGTCTGCGCTAAAAAGAATGGCAACCCAAGACGAACTGTTGACTTTCAACCGCTAAATAAACATGCTTCTAGAGAGACTCATCACACGCAATCACCGTATCATCAAGTGCGCTCCGTTCCTACAAACAAAAGGAAAACCGTATCTGATGCTTGGAACGGTTACCACAGTGTACCTCTCCGAGAAGAGGACCGCCATCTCACAACGTTTATCACCCCTTGGGGAAGGTACCGCTACAAAACCCTCCCTCAAGGCTACATAGCATCCGGCGACGGCTATTCACGTAGATTCGACGAGATTGTGTCAGACTTTCCTGATAAGATCAAAGTTATTGATGATGCATTACTTTGGTCTGAGGACCTTGAAGCTAGTTTTTACCAAGCGTGCAAGTGGTTAGACATTTGTGGAAAGAATGGGATAATCCAAAACCCATCGAAATTCAAATTTGGAGAGAACATTGTTGAATTTGCGGGGTTCGAGATCACCCTTGATTCTGTGCGACCAGCTCCATCCATGCTGAGGGCTATCACTGACTTCCCAACACCAAAAAACATAACAGACGTTCGTTCATGGTTCGGGCTCATAAACCAAGTTTCGTATGCTTTTAGTATGACAGAGACAATGTTGCCATTCCGTGAATTGTTAGAATTTGAACAGTCGAAACTGCATATCGTTAGCGAAATCGAAAAAGGCGTTAAGATCTTCGACAAAGGATTGCCTACATGTCTTGCTACCGACTGGTCGAAAACCGGTGTAGGATTCTTACTCTATCAGAAACATTGTTCGTGCAAAAGTATCAAACCACAGTGCTGTAAAGATGGGTGGCAAGTCGTTCTAGTCGGCAGTCGTTTCACCAGCCCAGCTGAATCACGCTATGCACCTGTGGAAGGAGAGGCTCTTGCAGTTGCGTATTCCCTTGATAGGGCAAGACATTTCGTCCTTGGTTGTAAAGAACTGATCATTGCTGTCGACCACAAACCACTCTTGGGTCTATGCACCAATCGCTCTTTGGATGACATACCCAACAACCGGCTTGAGAACCTGAAAGAACTCACCCTACGCTATCGATTTTCCATGTATCACATCCCTGGACTGAAACACCGTGCATCTGATGCAACGTCAAGATATCCAACGAGTGATCCTTCGCCAGAACCATTGTTTCTCCAATATGACATTGCACCCATCAATGTATCCAACCATACTCTCCAATCAATCCAATCGATCACTTGGGACAAAGTACGTCTACTATCAGCCAGTGACCCTGAGATGAAACAGCTTATTGACTTCATCGACTCTAACATGTCAGCTAGCAAAAACGAAATTCCAGCTTCAGTTCAACCATTCCATCAATTCATAGATCATCTCTCAACCGTTGATGGTGTCGCTCTCTACAAGGACAGAGTCATCATTCCCAAGCAGCTTCGACAAGCCGTTCTGATTGCCCTGCATGCGGCACACCACGGTGTCACATCCATGACCGCCAGAGCTGATTCGTCTGTTTTTTGGCCTGGTATTTCAAAAGACATTGTCAAACAACGTAACAACTGCAACCATTGTGACCGCATCGCCCCATCGCAACCATCTGCTCCACCAACGCAACCATCTGCTCCACCAACGCCTCTCACATACCCAGAGTATCCTTTCCAATATCTGTGTGGTGACTTCTTTCACCACAAAGGACATTATTACCTCGCATGTGTTGATCGATATTCAAACTGGCCCATCGTTGAAGAGTCCAAGGAGGGTGCCACCAGCCTAATAAATTGTCTCCGACGCTCCTTTGTTACCTACGGAATACCGGACGAGTTATCATCTGATGGAGGTCCAGAATTCACCGCGTCATCAACTGAAACTTTTCTGAAGAATTGGGGCGTCAAGCATCGCCGTTCATCTGTTGCCTTCCCACACAGCAACTGCCGCGCCGAAATCGGTGTCAAGACCGTCAAGCGAATGCTCACCGACAACTCTGGACCGAATGGGGAGCTCGATACCGAATCATTCCAACGTGCAATGTTGCAATACCGCAACACACCTAACCAGGTTACCAAGCTCTCACCCGCCATGTGTTTATTTGGCCGTCCCATCAAAGATTTTATTCCAATCCTTCCTGGTAAATACCTACCACATTCCACATGGCAGAACGTCCTCCAAGACCGCGAGAACGCACTCCGTCATCGTCACATGAAGATTGCTGAACGGTTGGAGCAGCACACAAGACGCCTGCCCCCACTCCGTGTTGGTGATCGAGTGAGATTGCAGAACCAAGTTGGCCCCCATCCAAAAAAGTGGGACAAAACCGGATCTGTCGTTGAAGTCAGACAACATGACCAATACGTTGTACGTGTAGATGGATCGAGACGTGTCACTCCCAGAAATCGTAAATTTCTCCGCCGCTACGTACCTGTTCATCAAACACCACAATTCGTCGGGAACGACATCCCGGTACCAATTTCTCCTACAGCCCAACAACTGCTCAACACACCAAGAGAAACAACTTATGCTCCCGGCGTATCTCCAACACCACCTGCTCGCTTGACTGAGCAGACACATCCATCAAAGAACCCCTCCGCAGCACCTTCTTCCGACGGACCAACATCAACTTTGGATCCAACACCTACAACCAACGCGCAAGCTCCAGCCTTACGAAGATCAAGTCGTATTCGTAAACCTCCAAGCTACCTTACTGACTTTCAAACATGAACTTTCGTTTGAACACTGTTGATTTACTTGAGAAACTTTGAAACACAAGTTTTCGTTGAACACTGTTTATTTATGTACGTCAAAGACTTTCAGACACAAGCTTTTGTTAGTACATTATGGAACTACATCCAGAAACTTTCAACCAGCCTCTCATTTGAAGGCTTGCGCACACGTGTATATATTATCGTCATTCCCTTCAGTAATGACTGGGGGGAGATAGAGAACTATTAGAGACATTGCATTTGTGATTTATCATTTCTTTTATATCTTTTAGTTCCAACATTGAAATATTTACAAAAAGTATATTCAAATGATCTCGGATCTATTTAGATTTCGCCCTTAGGATTTTGCCTGGGGAAAATAGAAATTGCCCAAAAAAGGGATGTTCCACCAGTGGGATTTCAGGGGATATTTTCCTGAGGTATAAGCATCCTATAGAGAAGGTCTGGAGAAAGTTTCAGCTAGATCTGATTTTTTCCTAAAAACAACCTGTATTTTTGTAACACGACCACACTACAAAAGTTATGAGCATTTCAAATTTTACTGACAGCTAATTTGAAATATAGTTTTATGAATACGCCAATTAGATTTTTTACCCATGTTTGTTATTTTCGTACAAAATAGTATTTTCAGGGCATTTTGTTTTCATCTTTCATTTCTTTTCCCACTAATAATTAATTCCGCTTACAAGTGTTCCCCTATTGTAAATTTTTAAAGTGCTTCGAGTTTGAATTTTAGCTTACCTTTCTTCATTTCCTTGTCATAATTCTGACGGTACTCGTCTTCTGCTACACCAAGAATTTCTAATGCCTCTTGTGTTACTTCCTCTGGTTTTGTTTTTGTCATGTAAAATATCTGAAATAAAAATACACATGAATTATTAAGACTTTTAACACAGGGGAAAAATCAAATTCCTAGCAAGCGACATTCGATTTTTTTCAAAAGTAAAATGTACGATTTCCTAGATATGAAATTAGCTAGGAAATGTGAAGCGTTTTCCACGGCAAGGTAGTAAATTGCCCAGTAATGACAATATTATCTTATGACTTTGCGCCTGCCTATCTTGTAGATGTCTCAGAAGCGGAAGGGCTTAAAAAGAAGAAATGTTCTTTACTATCTGCTCTTTAGCGTGTAGTTTCAGTACCCCATACCTTAAGTTTTACTTAACTTTGAGTCAAAGCTCTACATCGAAATTTTTTTCTCGTTCGCTTTGCTTCCGTCAAAACAAATTCAAAACCAACTCTTGGTTACCCTTGGAAACGACTAAACCAATTTTCTCAGGATAACCCCTTTGATATGTTTTACTTGCTATCCCTGAGGAGCTAATATGATGTAAAATCTATGCCAAACCCAAGTGTCTTTATAATATCCTACAATACGAAAGTCTCTAGTCTGGCCCAAGGTTTTTCATAAAGCAAACTGCATATGAAAATTCACTTACTGGAAGATGATTATATTTCCCCCTCTCTCTTGTATTGTCCCAAAGCCTTCGTCAACAAGTTCATTTATAACAGCTTTTGTGAAAATAGCCATGGTCGAATGGATACCTTTAAATTTGGCAAGTGTCTTGTTTGCTATGAGGATCCTGGTCGACAAAAACTTCCCTGGTAGCAGAAGAATGAGCCTCTTTGACAGAATTTTATCTTCACCGGCATTCTGGTCAGCTCTGTTTCCGTATATCAACCCTGAAAGGGTCAAAACATAATACAAAATAAAACTTCCAGTATGAATTTCATTGTATCTATAAACTCAGACTTATTTATAAAAATACCTAGTTGAATTCTGACAGTGTGCTGGCTGTTCCCGAAATTGATATATGGTCACCTTATAGAATGTCTAACTCTTTATAAGATGATGTTTTTACCCTCTTTGTATGGAGTATTATGAGTATTGACTTACCTACTTGTTTCAAAGAGGCAACCACTAGCTCTATAGCAAGTTCCATGCTTTGCTTGCTGATGATGTAAGAATAATGCACCTAAAATTATAATTCATGTAATACGTTTTGAAATTCAGTATTATAGTAATTCATAGTTAATTTACACTGGAAATTTCCATTTGCTTATATTTATAACTCAAAACATCATTTCTTGCCTCCTCCTGGGGAGGAGTATCCACGAGGTTTCTGATTTCAAAGATATCGAAACATGTTTAGGTTTCTGGAAATCTTAGAAAATATTTTTTTAATACCAATAACAATAGTTTTTTGCATTTTCGCCTACATAACACTTGATATAAAAATCATTTTTCTGATATCTTATGCTATTTTTTCTCATAAACCAAAACTTTAGAATAGATGTTTTTTTTATGTTGAAAAAATTCTGAATTCCGATATACCAAAAAAGATTTCATGCTCTTTCCAAAATTCTGAAAAAGACTGTTCATTTGCCAACCTTTCTGGTCTAATAAAATAAACTTCGGTAATTAATAAATTTTATGACTTTTGAAAGTAAAAATGCATCCAAAAGAGTGGAAACATAAATACCATGGCTCAGGGGTCCAAATCAAACTGGTTTAGCCCAAGGACATACACTGCACTGGCAGTGCACTCCTCTAAAAGTGCACCATTACAGTGTATTTCGAAGACAACAAAGAACTTAAAATAAAGTCAATGAAAATAACTTTATTGACTGTCACAATGTGAGCTTTTTCACTTTTTCAACTATGCACTATTTTCGTTCTTTTGATACAACTCTCCCTGAAAATTTAAATACTAAGTATTGCCCTTGAGAAGAAATTATCAATCCCCTACAAAACTGTGGAAAATGAAATGTTTTGATTTTCTGAGCTGAATTCTTTGAAAAATGACCTGGAAAAAGAGTCATTTGAAAGCAATTATCTTTTAGGAATTATTGAAAATGTACGTCTGAAATTTCCCCGAAATTTCAAAACCTCTTAGAAAAGGTGGTGATAACCATGTACTCTTAGGTGACAAATAAACGGGGGGGGGGGGGTTAGAAAATCTTCGAAATTTTAATAAACGGGGGAAACCTAATTGCCGGGGGTGTTGGAAATTGTACTCCTGAAACCCCCCAAAATAAGCTAAAGATAGGCTAAAATCAGGCTATTAAGAGCAAAATAAGGGGCTTTCTCTTTGACAGCTGAAAATATTCTTAAGAATTAATAAACGGGGGGATCCTTATAAGGTCCGGGGGGGGGGGGTGGGTTGGAAAATTTCCGAAAAATTAACAAGCGGGGGGGGGCGTTTATTTGGCACATTAAAGTAAGCAATATCCCAATACAAATGGATATCAAAAAGCAAAAGTTTATCGGCTGTCTTTCGAGGTCTTCTTCTTGCAAATCCCTTGCTCTTGGATGTCCTCAACATCTCTCATTTCTTGATCTTGATATTCTTCATTTGCATTTCTCATATTGAGGTCATGGTTTGCCATTTCGGTATTCATTACTTCTATGATACTTGCCAGTCTGATTATATGAGTTTTACCTCGACTGTAAAAAGCTGAAATGAAAAAATGAAACAAATGTAGAAAATCTCCCCCATGAACTTTAGTTCTTTCTTATAGACATTTTAAATGATTCTTAAGCTTTATATTTTCTACTCAAAAAAACAATTAATCAAATAAAATGCCCCGCACAAAGTCTTCAGGGAAATATTACCTGAGATGAATTTGTTCTTTACACTTTTTTGTAACAGGTCTTCCCACTCATCATGTATTTCGCAAAAAATGTGGTAAGCTTCGATGGAAAGCTTTAATATTAGAGGCGTTGATTTGACTGCAACGATGGTACCATTCACAATGTTTAGTCGTTGTTCCTCTTTATAATAGACATCTTTCAAAGAGTTGACTAAGATAGAAAAGAGTATTTTAAGTTAATTTATACTACACGTTTTTTTTTTATTTTAAGAAACACACTTTTAAGAAACATGACACAACCGATATAGCCCCTACCATGTCAATAAGCTCAGAATAATTTCAATGACTGTAGTTAGGCTGAAACATCCTTCCAAAAAGTCTGTCTATTAAATAAAAACACCAAAACAAAGATCAGTGACTTTTTACTGGGAAACATCCATGTCGGTTAGACGTAACCAATATGTACACTACAATGATAATAAGCTCAGAATGATTTCAATGACTGTAGTTGGGCAGAAATAACTTTCAAAGAATTCTGTCTATTGATTAGATACATCAAAACAAAGATCAGTGCCTTTTTACAGGGAAACGTCCATATCAGTTAGACGCAACCGATATGGCCACTGCCATGTCACTAAGCTCAGAATAATTTCAAAGACTGTAGTTTGGCTGAAACATCCTTCCAAGAAGTGTTTCTATTGATTAAAAACAACAAAATAAAGATCAGTGCCTTTTTACAGGGAAACGTCCATGTCGCTTAGACGCAACCGATTTGGCCACTACCATGTCAATAAGCTCAAAATGATTTCAATGAATGTAGCTAGGCTGAAACATCCTTCCAAAAAGTCTGTCTATTAATAAAAACAATTTTGAAAGGATCAACATAAGCTACTTATATCTTACAGATTACTTAGTCTTCTTTTATCAACACGACCTATTTAGCAGAGCAGACCTGGCTACTTTAACTATGTGGTGAGGTTGCCTTATTTATTATCACGAGGCTTAAAATATTGATGAATATTAGTAGTCGGAGTTATACAAAGATACAAAATTTTAAGACTTTTAAGACAGAATTTTACAACTTTAGTGGAAGTTTTAACGTTTTTATCACTATCTTTAATGATTTTCATTTTTTTCTTAAAAGCAAAAGGATCAATCCTTTTGTTAATTTCATTTTTTCTTTTGCGAAATGACTTCTTGACTTACTTTGAATTACATGAATGTTTTAAATTTTTGAAGCCGTGGGATATTCTTGACTTGTTCTTATTTTCACCATTCGTTAGTATTTCTGTCTATTTTCCTAAGAAATCTGGTGTTTTAGAGCCCATACAGCCATTTTAAAATGTTATTAGATTGTTCTTATTTTCACAATTCTGTAGTAGAATGTTTTATTGTTTGTTGCTGTCTAGTTCCCAGGTCTTTTGCAGTTTAATTTCCTTCTGGGTAAATATATATATGTATACTCTTTGGATACTCTTTGGTCTTTGTCTGCAAACATAGTCCTGCAGTGTTTTTTTTATTGAGCAACGCCCTTTTTTATAAGAATAATTTTACAAGAACACGAGGCTGAAATTTAGTCCAAAACCTAAGAACAAGTTAAGAACAATCTGAGCCTCAGATTTCTAAGAAAGTACTGATTTTAAATTTATTTTAAGTTCTCAAGTAAAAAACATCGTAAGAACATTTAAGCCTGAAAAATTCAAAAAATCAAGAACAGCCCAGCCTGAACCAAAGTATACTTACTGGTTCTTATAAAAAAAACTTGTAATTAATTAGAAAGGGCTTGATTAAGTCTTTAGGATACACAGGACCGTGTTAGGAATGAAATTTCTTCAACCTCAGTGGCACAACTACCTGTCAACTAAGGGACCTTTGACGTACTGCGTAATCAGAAAGTTTCAAATGACCTAAGTCCTTGAGGTAGAGATAAATTAGACTAACAAAGAAGCGACTGAATAAAACTTTCGTTTCCTTCGTCTGCTTTGTAACTGATTGTAAATCATTTTCAACTATCAAACTTTTTATCCGAGACGTCTTTTTTACAAATTGGTTTGGTTTTGTCAAATTCAATTTTTCACGCCAGAATTTTCAGTATTTGAAAATGTTATTCTAAATTTTCAATGCAAGAAGTATATATTAGAAAATCAAATATGGCAAATATGATACTGGAAATTTAAGTTCATTTCTGGCAATAAAAAACTAAAATTGAAACTTTGAATCAAAATTCAATTTTCAATTTTTTAACTCGAAAATTGAAAATTACCATCGAAATTCATTTTTTGACCAGAAATTTCCTCAAAAATTGATTGAACGTGCATGCATGAAAAGTGTCAACTGAATGAATTATTTTCAATCCAATCTTTGATAGTTTAAATCTAATGTGTTTATCTGTTCCGCACTTTTTACTTGGCAATTTTTCTGCGGAACTTCACACTGTTGAAAGCATGTAGTTTACAAATGTTTACATCGTGTCCTTTGTATTTTGTAGCTTTCCATGGAATTTTTAAAAGGGATGTACAATGCTTTCATTGGTGGATACTCAGTGATCATTAATTGACTGTATTCTTTGAGAAATTGGCACACGATTGAAAGTTCTGCCCTACTCTTCATTGATAGGACCCTTTATGGTAACATTATTTAAGGCTCTTTCTTTGACTAGAACATTATCTATTGAACCATTCTGAGCAAATTGTGATAATGATGTGACTTTTATAGGACAGTTTAGTTGAGGATGATTTTGATCCCATCAATCCTACCGTTTAGCCTGCTTAATGGATTACTACAAGAACAAAGCAGAAACTCCCCATAACATCTGGGTACTTCAACAAAGCTCGTACATTTGATTTTCAAATCTCGATGCAATGGAAAAAAAGCATAAAAACAACAATTTAAAATCATCAATAATTGGTTTGGCACTTTTGATACAAGGATTTGTCTTTATAATTTTATTTTGTGGTATTTGCGATTATATGGTGAGTGTGGAACTTTTATGCACATCTCTCAGTTAGGGATGATTATTCGATTGTTCCACCGCAAGGCAGTGAGACAGGGACGTCAGTGAACTAAATGCTTTTACTTATTTCTACAACTACGAGATCATGCTTGCTTTACATCGACATGTATCATTATAAGTTTTATCAAAGCCATATCATTCAAAGCTGACATGGTCTTTTCACAATCACCAAAGAATAGTGGGGAACGTCCATATGAAAGTTCCTTACCATTCTTTGGTGGTTGAGAGATCGTGTGTGCATGTTTCGTTCAATCAGTTTTTGATCGATATTTTGGATCAAAATTTGAATTTTGAGCCAATTTTAAATTTTTCATTTATTTCATTTAATTAAAAATGTTTAATTCGAAGAATTTTAATTCTTGAATTTCGAATTATAAAAGAAAAACTGAAAATCTAAATTTGTTTTCTTTTCGAATTTGAAATAAAAAAGTAGAAAATTAAGATTTATGTTTATTTTTCATTTTTAATATTTCCCTTTAACAATAAATGTCATCCTTTCTAAAAGATCAAAGGGTCTGGTAACTAGCCAGAAAGTGACTGACAGGCTTAAATAATTTCAATTCATAATGACTTTTGGCTACTCAATTCACGTGTTCTTCAGTTCACGAAACTACTTTTCGAGAAATGGAAGTATCACAGGTTACGACTGTCAAAGAAATTTCACAGTTCATCAAAGATGGTATGACGTATAAAGAAATCAGGGACAAATTGAGGTGGAAAATCCAAATAGAAGAGGATTATCTGCTATGAGTGTTCGGCGACTTTGCAAGAATAATAATATTGGGAGGAATTGCATTTCATCAAAGGAGGATATCACAAGAGAAATAATTTTTCTAAATTCTTTTTTTACACCCCTGTCTCAGTGACCCGGTGAGAATTTTTTAACCAGTGGGGATAAAATGAAGACGCCAAATGTCAATGGGGATGGGAACTCCCTTGCTTTTAATGAGTGGGAATTTTGAATTCTATTGTTTACAGCGCAAAAATCCAGTGGGGATTTCCAAAATTTTGGTGTTCTTCCTAGTGGGGATGAGAGTTCAGTGTAGTTTTCCAATGGGGATGAAATTTTAGGGTATTTCTTACACCGGGGACGAATTTTTGGCCAATTTCTCCAGTGGGGAGGGGTCACACCAGGTTTTGTTTACAAAAAGCTAAGAACACTTCAAGAAATCAAAAAATTTCGATGTTCGTTAAAAAACTTATGTTCTTTTTGTTGAAAATTATTACAATTTGGAAATGAAAATTCAAAATTAATGAAAATTAATTCATTAACCTGTCAATTATCCTGCATTTTTAAGGTTGGAGAGAATTATCGTAGAAAGACCATGCATGGTATGCTCCGCAGTAATGGAATTCGCGTGGGTGAAACTAAATTTGGCCTTATTGTGTCAGAAATCAATCCAGACGCCCAGAGACGTAGGGCAAATACTGCCGCTAGATCATTTCATCCAAAGGTCTACACTGCTGATTATTTTGGGCACAAGGTTCATTATGACCAGAACAAAAAACTTGGGATGTTTGGTGTTGTTCATGTCTGTGCCCGAGATGGCTCTTCTGGAATGCTAGTTGGAAGTTCAACAATGGCTAAAAAGAATAATATAATCATATATGATGAAATATTCAGGTACACAACCTAGATGATAATTAAATAAATTTTGCCATCTTTTGAAGGAAATCATGTTTTCAAACTTTAATAAATTTTCTCCAGAATTTGTCCTTGAGGGCTTGGCAGCCCAAGGGCTGTAGGTGAAAAATCGAGCTGCTTACAAAACAATTGTATGATTTTAAATCCTTTGAACTTTCTCCCAAAAACATATATAACTTAATAGAGTCTGCTAAATCGCGTGCCAGCGTGCCTATGTGCCATGCGTGCCAACGTGCCATGGCGTGCCAACGTGCCAGCGTGCCAACGTGCCAGCGTGCCATTAAAACTTCGGCGTGCCATCCTAATTTTAGCGTGCCATTCGAATTTCGGCGTGCCATCCGAATTTTGGCGTGCCATCCGAATTTCGGCGTGCCATCCGAATTTCGGCGTGCCATCCGAATTTCGGCGTGCCATCCGAATTTCGGCGTGCCATCCGAATTTCGGCGTGCCATCCGAATTTTGGCGTGCTCGTCCGAATTTTTACCGAAATTTCGGTAAAACTTGGGGGAGAAGATGACACAACTTGGACCCCCCCAATATGGACCCCATTGTGGACCCCAATATGGACTCCCTCAAAACTAGCGGGAAAGCATTTCAAGGTTATTTTATGTAATGACACTTAAATTATGTAAATAATGGCATTATCACAAAATATGAGATGTATACACCAATTTACAACAAGATGTTTTCTCATGCTCAATAGGATGCTGGCGGTGCAAATGGATATAGATTGTCATGCAATGAAAACATTAAATGCTCCAAGAGAGCTGTTTTAGAGATATGAAAATAGTAGTACTTTTATTATTATTTTATTATTTTTATATGAACAGAGCATTACATAACTTTAAAAGTATTGAAGGAGATACACGTGTTTCTTCCACGCGAAAGGCAGTAGTCTACCTGTCATTTTCTTACAAAGCAAAATCTCATTTTCAGCTTTATATATATATGTTTAGATACTTAGCGTTATGCTTTTTTACCGAATTTGAGCCTAAGTAGGCTTATAAACGTTATGCTTATAAAAAGAGTGTATTCTTAAAATTTTCACGACTTAGAGCCACATTCTTCACCTGTCAACCTCGTTACTCCCTGTTACCAAGTGCTACCTTTTTTAGTAACAATGAATAGCACAGTTAATTAAACATGTGGTATTTTTGAGGGGTCCATATTGGGGGGTCCAAGTTATGTCCTCTCCCCTAAAGCTTGCTTAGTTTTCAAGATGTTCCTGGGTTATAGTTAATGATTTTCAGAGGTATTCATAAAATTTATAAAAAGTACGACCTGAAGTCTCAAAGGATAGGATTTAATTACCTTGGTAATTGTTTCATTGCACTCAAAATAATTCATGAAAAAGAAGGCCTATTTTAGCGTATCATTCAATTTCGACGTACAATCCAAGGTTTCCGCTGTACGTTTATTTATAAGAATAGTGCTTTTTATATCTTCATGGATATTCTAAACTGATTTGGAAATATTATCCTAAAATAAGCCATTCCTACCTAGGCAGACCTAAACATGCATTTAAAATATCAAAGGGCAAATGGTGATGTCTTTCGATGTTTTGTCTGCTTATAAAAAAACTTTATCAAGAAGCTCTGCACCCACGTGCATGGACAAGTGGGTAGTGGCGTATATTTTTCACCTTCAATTTTCATCATAAAATACTATTTTTCTCTTTCCATTGTTTGTCTCTTTAATTTTCCAACAATATAGGGCGAAGGGGGATTTTTTACAGAAAGAAAATTCCTTTTTATAATAGAGCACCAGTTTTTTGCTTCGTACATTACGGTCCGAAAACGATATTGTCAAATTTTATTCGTTAATATATTTTGTAGTCTAGGTAGCTCTCTCACATGTTGTATAGTGTTTGTAACGAGTGAACACTTTTTACATCTCATTTCATTTTTGACAGCGAGTACTGCTTTATTTTGTTTATAAATTGATATTTTTTGGAGATTTTTTTCAACGTTTTTTGCAAGATGTCGTCACCACCTACGCAACATGAATCACAACGGTGAGTTATTTTTATCATACTTTTGAAATGCGTCCATTTTGATTTGAATAATTGTTACTGAGTTTTATCAAATGTAAGTAATAAACAGGACTCTTGTTCAAAACTCGCAATTTCATTTCAAAAAATACACGTTTTTTTATTAGAACCTAGTTTACAAGTAAATTTAGAACATCATAAGAGAACATGCTTCAGCCTCAGTTTGGAAAAAAATGACAAGGAACTACATTTTTTTCCTGTTTTCAAGCAGTTTTAACCGAACTCAGGAAGAGATTTTCTAAAATATTTTCTAAATTCATAATTTCTTATCAAAAAAAATGGTGCAAAAAAAAAAAAATTTGAGCAAAAAAAAAATGTAGCAGAAAAAAAATTTGGAGCAATAAAAAAAGAAAAAAAAAATCTGGTTGTCCCTTCTCGGCTTCCATAAAAAACCTCTATAGAGAACCAGTAAAATTTTGTTCTTATTTATAGGGTGTAATTGAGGTATTTTAGGTGTTTATACTCAATTTTTACTACTTTAACCCCTAATTTCCTTGAAATTGAGTAATTTCAGGCTCAGGATTGCCCTCAGGGCAATCCTGTTCCTAAATTGTTCTTATTTATTGGCGATATTGAGCCTCATTGCTCTTATAAAATTTTTCTTATGAAAGAAAAAAGTGTAATAAACTATTATAGTTTAAATAAAGATTTTTAAAATTTGTTTCAAGGAAATTTCACCTGCCAGATCCGTATGCTGTGATCGAAGTACCAGGGGATGGTCATTGTATAATTTATTCATGGAAATCGCATTAGCAGCTTCATCGACCAGTAAAATCAAACCGTCTTATAATTCACTTCTTGATATGATACAGATAGAGTTCTTATCAAACCAAGAAATATACAAACAGTTCTTCACGGGATCAAATGATTATTTTGACGAAATTCAAGAGACGTTGAAAGATAAGAGCTATGCAAACGGAATATCTGACATGATGTTAAACGCTTTGGCAAGTGCAACTAAAACATCTGTTGTTAGTTGGGTTAAAGACGGTACTGATTTCATCCAGAACAGCTTTGTTGAGCCGTGCAGTGGAGCACCATCTATAAATGGAATGATTCACTTGCACAAAATGCAACTACATTATGAACCAATCGTAGCAAAGCAAAAAGAAGGTATAAATTGCCATATCCCTTTCCCCCTAAAGTCCTACAAATCAATCATATGGTTGGTTTTATATGTATCTGACAATAACTCTAATCGTAGGCTTTGATGTCGGTGCTTCTTATACTTTTTAGGAGTAGAAAACTAAGAGAAAGATTTTTAAAATTTAAAACTTTTTTCATTACTTTGCATACGAATGACGTCACCTTTCTATTGTATTCTTTGCAATTATTCTAACGAATTAAACGATTCGAAAAAGCATATTTTAAGTGTGCTCAAATTAACGAAGAAGTTTATTAAACCTGTAAGTGTGATGAATTCTTGCAGTTACTTAAGGTAGGCCCTTATTCTAATTCACGGGGACCGATTAATAATCAATACTCAATTAATTTGACTAAGCCTTAAGAGGGGCTTTCTTAACCTAATAACTTGGTGGAAACAGTAGGTCTTCAGCTATTCATTGATGTTGTTATTGAAATTTTTACTTTAGATATGTCGAATACGTTATCACAAACGCATGGCCTTTCTATGCAGCAAACCCAGGCGTTATCTGTAATTAGTAAGTGAATAACCCTCCATTATATACTACACTTTTTTACAGGAATCAGTGATTTTTTTCTCGGTTGTTCTTATTTTTTGGCACTTTGAGCCCCACATTGTTCTTATCTTGTTCTTATTTATAGGGTTAATTGTAACAGCGGCTTAGCTAATATCACTTTCCACAAAAGGCCCCCCCCCCACAAAACATTTACCTATCGTCCGATTTTTGAAATTTGAAAATTTTAGTGACTAAAACCAGTCCCTTATCGGGACTTTTTTCTAGAAATTTTTAAGGGGTAAATATTGGAATTCTTACTTTTTTGTAACCGTTGGGGGGGGGGCTAAAATTAGAAAATGTGATTTTTCCGACACTTCGAAACTTTGAAGGTCCAAAAAGGGGCCCTTAAAGGTGGCACATACCCCTACCCTTCATTTGCCTAAGTTCTAGGTAGTCTCATTGTCACATCAAATCATTTTCAATAATAGCTGGAAAGGTAGCCAGACGTGATATCTAAACCTCCGTTCACTTTTCACTACACTTATACGACAATAAAGCGTTCCAAACAAAGAGAAAAAGTTTTTCCGCTCGGGATAACGTATATGTTATTATTTTACCTTTGATAACAAAATATTTCTATTGCCTTGGGAATACGAAAAGTCTTTGGCAAAGGCAAAGGCGAGTTTGTTTGCAACTACTAAGCTAATAGTATACATCATTGGTTTCAAGCCCGTAGGGCTAGAGGCGAAAATTTAACTCTTCTCAGGCATAAGATATTGCAGCTACTTATTTCCCTTCCAAAACGCACACAGAACGCGACGTAATCACGACCACGGATTGTATCTAGCGGCTTCTTTGTTTTGGATGACTACATTTTTTGAAATCTAGCGATAGATTTTATTTTCAATCCGACATTTGTGTAAAAACTACGCGCAGGCGTTCTGGATGGAAAATAAGTGGTTTCATTTCCCATCCAGTAGTATCGCCGCTAGCCCTTCGGGCTTGAAACTTAATGGTATACATCATTTTTAAAGTCAAAATTATACTATTAGCTTAAAACCTTGGCTACTGGAAATACGTATCATTGCATTCTGATTTTGAAACAAGAATTGCATTGTTTATATGAGGAATTAAGTTCATGCATCTACAATTTATTCTGCTTTATTCTAGATGAACCCTTTCCAGGAACCATCGACTGCAGCGCCGGCGGCGGTGGTGACAACGACGAAAATGATGATGATGATGATGATGATGATAGTGACTGTATAATCACTAATGTAATACCAGCAACTAATAAACCATCGACTTCATACTTTCAACCTGGTAACATCAAAGAAGAGAATGCTGGTAAGTATTTTAAACTATCTGTCTAAAGCTTCATTTCCTCTTATTTTTCAAACACAAGGAGTTTTCTTAAAAATTGAATCACTAATAAATCTTACTACTTCATGAAATTCACCCCCGCCCCCTGGAAAAATGCCCCCACCATAACTGACCAACATTGAGATTTCAAGTTTACGTTATGAGACTATTAATACTTATCTAAACAGTCTATCTTTATGTCACATTATATTGGACCTGCAGAATTTCAATGTAGGTCAATATTGATGGGGGCAAATTTCTGGACGGCACGTTTTCGGAGCAGGCTAATCTCCAAGGGGCATCTTTCCGGGAGGCAAATTTCATGTCACCAGAATTTGCAAGCTACGTATCGTATGCTTTTTTACCATTTTTGTTCCTCTCTGATCTAAGTAGGTCTTGTGCGGGGTCTATATGTCCGTTTGCATAATAATTATTTCTGCTTTTTTTCCACTGCCCCGCCTTTTCGCAAATATCAGGAATTTTTTTCCAATTGAACGTAGCAGGCTCTGTTTTCTATATATTAGATTTAATGGTTTAATTTTTAGATCGAAGCTCAGATGACGAATTGCCTAGGGTGCTTTGGAACAGAGAATCTCAGCAAGAATGGAGAGAACAACAAGACTTTTCCTACACAACGTCGGGTAATTCAATTTTCGTTGCATTTATCTAGTACTTTTTTTCGTTTTTTGCATTTAATGCTACCTATCCTTAGAAATTTTGCAAAAGAGTTACAAAAATACTCCCGGCATTAAAAAGGAATATCTCAGGAGATCCATGATTGTTCCGTACATGTTTTTCTTTTTATAAGCATAACACTCATAGGTATTATGGCTCAGATTTTGCTAAATGTGCTAAATACTTTTAAGCATAACTAGGTACACATCAATATTTGAATTACAATTATTTGATTAATATATATAACCATTATATAATACACCATACTATGTCTTAAGTTTTGGTTTGAGACAATGATTGTTTGCTAACTCAGCTTTTTTTAGCTGGATCTTGTTCTCATTTTATAATTCATTTTCTAATTCGAATTTTCTACACTCTTTTAGATGAATACAGTGAAGAACCTGACAACGAAGATGATTCGTCGGGTGATTCTATTGTTGAAGTTTTCGTACCATTAACTAGCACTGAACGTACCGGAGAAATGGCTTGGTGTGGGATTGAACGCGAGGATGTCGAAAGGGTCCCATACGATATTGATGGATTAAAAGCTTACCATATCATCAGTAGAGAGAAGCTGTTGGCAAATTGTAGAGATGGGAGGCCATGGAACAAAGACTCGCGCACCAATTGGACAGGATATTAAGTGTTAGAACCCGAAAATGCAAGGGGGGCTGAGTTGTCCCGATCCAGATTGTCCTTATATCCATAAATTCAAGGAGAGAAACACTTCGGTTCGATAAGAAAGATAGCTCTTGTAACGTATGTGGTGCGATTGGAGAGCCCTTCGATTGTAACGCAAAGAAAATTCACTGCTTTCCTAACTGATTCGGAAGCGATCGTAATCCACCGTGGTATACATACCTGCTCGCCAATAATGACTTATGAGAGACCTACCGATGCAGTAAAAGAAGCTTTGTTGGTTGATCCGAAGATTAAACTGTCGACTATTCAAAGCAATTTGATTCTTTCTGCTATGAGGAACCAAAAGCCGTGGAAAGAAGTCAAAAGTACAGTAAAAAAATTCTGTGATAAAAAGGCTATTTCCAATGAAAAAATTAAACAGTCAAAAAAACTCAATCCTAGCACCGGCAATCAGTATGAGGACGTCACCAGATATAAATCATACACGGATTTAGAAGATCAATTCCTTCACAGTGGTAAAAAGTAGCTGTATTTTGCCCACATAGACTAAGCCTGTGACGTCACACAGCGAATTATGTTTAGGTTTACAGAGCCTTGTAGAATCATCAAAATGCCTTCAAACTTGGTAAGTAAATTCAAAATAATAAAATAAAAATTTTTGTCTTGAAGATTTTTAGATTTCCCGATTTCCCGATTTTCTAAAACGGGAAACCCTCATTTTTACCCCCGTCTTTGGTAAAAAATCAGACCTAGCAGAAAATTAAAGGCCCTAATTCAGTAAGTCTCAAGATAGAAACTTTCCTTTTAACCATACCTTCCTTCATGTCAGTTTTCAGCTTTTAAGTATATCGGGAACATACAGTTTAAACTCTGCAATTCGTTTTTTTACCATATAAGGTCATGCCTTTAATTCTAAATTTCTTGAGTTAAACAAAAGCTGAAATTAAAAGTGACCCCATTTTTAAGCACTACTCGTCGAGATCTATCGTTTGGAAATGTTGCTTTAAGCATGATACCAACTTCAAATTTTCGTTTAAATTTTGATGACGTATTTTTCGGTCACGTGATGACTTTTTTTTCAAAAAACTTTTTGATTTTTTTTGGAAAATAGTTTGAAAAATATTTAGGGCAAAAAAAATTATTGTAAGGCTATAAGAATGATAAAGAACAGGATAATAAGTAAGTGGTAATAAAAAAGCCTATTTTGACCACCGTGCTTGTTTACAAAGTGGACTCTGAGGAACAGTTTGTTTTCAAAAGTTCAGAAAACAAGTTGAAGATAGCATTTGATATGACAAAAGAAAATGATACTATGTCAGACGAATACTGTTTTTTCGATGGGAAAGAGAAAAGGTGTAAAAATTTTACAACGTTGACAGCAAGTACTTTCCATCTTTTCCTACAGCGACAACTTCCCTTGGCGACAATGGCATGCAAATCGGAAGATTCTGAAAACGTTGGTCGTTTTTGGTCAACTTTCAATAAGGCGTACAAAGAAGCAAATGACATCACTTCAAAGTTTACACCGAACGGCTGGGTATCTGACATGGCTACGGCTAACTTCAATGGCCTTCAGATGATTTATGGTGAAGAGGTACTCGAAAAAGTAAAGGGCTGTGAATTTCATTTCAAAATGTCACTTAACCGTCGAAAATCTGCATTTAAAGATGACAAAGAAAAACATTTTCTGGTAAGTGATTTTTTGAACAACTTTCAGCGTTTCAAAACTTTCTGTCTTACTGAAGTTTATTAATTGACATTTATTATCAAAGACGTCATTATCAAATGATTGAATTATGGGTGACGTCACTACGTCACGATGCTCTATATTCCTAATCCGCCCAATGTGTTATACAATAAACAAGGTTTCAAGGTTCTTTAATAATGAAGAAACACCCCTTTTAACAAAGTCGTTGTGACAGGCCCTTTCCGTGCCGAAAATGAAATGTTTTGTATTTTTGAAGAAGAGTCCCAATTAGGAACGTTATTGAACCATGTCGAGCTTTATCGAACTTAATCGAACTCTCACAATTTTACGAAAAGTTCGATTAGTTAACCTAATCGAAATTCAATCAGTTGATTAAGTTCGATGGCATAAATACAATTAACTTGAACTAGTTGTTTTCTCTTTTAGTCATTGGGAAAGGAACTACTGAATCCAGCACCCCTGAGGCCTACACAGCTGCACATGAAACAATGTCGAAGTTCTTGAATGAAGAAGAAAATGTAGAGTTAATTCCGTGGCTCAAATGGTGGCATGAAAGGAGAATGGTTATTTTTCGAGCATTCACTGGTCAACATCATCCCAAAACTAATAGCGCTGAAGTAGTTCATACAAGTTGGGAAAATAGAGGGGAAATTGGTTTGTCACTTCGTCAAGCTGCCGAATTCGATACTAGAGATTCACTGATTACTGATGCTGAATTGGAAGAGATGAAGAATGTAGCAAAAGGGAAAGGTTGTGGTCCAGATGCTTCTACTAAATCCAAACGACAAAAGCAAAATTAAGTAAAAGCTGCTGATCGATCTGGTAGAGATCTCCTTGATTTTGGAGTAAAAACAGCAGGAGGTAAAAAGAAGGCAAAGAAAAGAACAACGTTATCGGTTGAAGTTGGAGGAAGTGATGCTCCAGCTAAACGAAAGAAGGTAGACAACGAGAAAATGTTTCAGCATAGGATGGAGAAAGCAAAATCAGCAAATTTCTTGATAAGAGGCACGAAGGTGGATTCTTCGCATTCTTTCCGTGTCACCAATAGCTCGTTATCAAAGGCAACTTACGACGTTAAAGTCTGCCGTTTCCCTTCATGCACTTGCAGCAACTATCAAAAATATGGAAAAGAGGTCTTTGTGAGCACTAATGTTTTTATATGTCTTGTCGTACTGAAGGGGGATACAATCGGAATTGAAAAACGCATTAATGGCCAAGTATTGGATGACGATACATTAAAATCAATCTTCGCGACACCAGTTCATGATCAATTTAAAGTTAAGAAAACCAATCCGAAAGCCAAAAGAAACTTCCAAACAATCCTTCAAACGCACCCAAGCTGTGAAAACGAGCATGAGTGGGTTGCACATATTAAAATCAAGATACCTGATGAAGTTCTGAAAATAGAACGAAATATCGACATGTTTGATTGCACTTAAAATCAAGAGATGTGCCAGATGCACAAATGCCAATTGCCGAGCAATTTTGGGAAAAGGGACCCAATGTTTGGTCGTTAATGGTGCCCTTACAGTCGTTTGCAAGACTGAAAACGTTCGAGAGCAAAAATTCTATTTTTGTTTAAATGACAGTTGCCATAAATACAAACCTGCATGGTCAAATATCAAGCAACTAACTGAACTTAATTTGCAAAATGAGTTGTCATCAATTGAGACAGCTGAACTGCAACGGAAAGTTGGTCTTTGATTATATGTATTTTACATGTATTTGTATTTTTTATTCCTTATGCATGGTTTACTTAGGAGCGGGATATAAAATCTAGCCATCTGATGAATCTTCTTTTGTTTATCTTCCATTGAACCACGAAAATATCATCAATACTTCTGAATCGCTGAAACAAATAGTCTTGGTAATAAAATAATGATTTTTAACCCTTTAACTGCCGTTGTCGATTATATCCGAAAAAATTTAACCCACTTTTTCAATATAGGGAAAAATTGATTTGGATGAAAACTTTCTTCATTCGCGAAGTCTTAGTTCCAAGTTGTAAAAGTGTAGGGTCGTTCAGCTTCACGAAATGAAATTCCCTTTACTTTTGATTGGTCTTTTTTCTTTTGTTGGGAAATTAGATTAGAGCATCAAGATTACAAAAAGATCTTGTTACATCTTTTGAAAACTATCGTTATATTGTTATATAGTTATACGAAATAAACAATGCTTTTTATCGGCAACTCAATAAACTCGTTGTTTCTTATGATTCACCTTCTCATGCTAAAGGACAATACCGTCTATACAGCTCAAACCTCTTACTTGAATTCTGTTTTTTCAATTTTCTGAACCTGCTAAATTCCTATTGATCGACTAATAAGTGCTCTGGTAAGTACTTTTTCATAAGAATACACGTTTTTTTTTTAGCATATGGTAATTTAAGCTGAGGCTGGACATATGCTTAATTTCATATTGTTCTAAAACAATAAATCCATTGTATTCGAGCCAGAATCCCAGCTTTGTTATGCTTATACGCGTTATGCTTATAATTAAAAAACGTGTAGTGTACTTTGGATGACGGTCAAGTATTCTTAAGAAATTGCCAAAATGGAGGGTGAATTATTCTTACATGTTCTTACTTTTTTGGACTTGACTATTTTACAAACATGAGAAATAATCATATTGAGAGTTTTGGACTTTTGAGTTTCACTCTGATATTCTTATAGAAGATATTCTTATATAAAAAAGCGTTTATCTTAAATGTTCCAAACAACGTTAAACTACCTCCAGATGTTATGTCATTTTCAGTCGTTTTGAGCAGTTTAGAGTCTTGTACAGTAGAGTAAACAAGGATGAAGCAACATTGGCTTACTTTCAGGTACCTACCGGGGTTTGGAAAAGATGTCAAAACTTAATATGCGAGGGGGGGGGGGGAGTAAAAATATCCTGGATGGAAAATTTTCGAAAAATTGATTATAGCGCCCCGGCTATTAGGTATCCGAGAGTAGATTTAACGACATAGTAATGATGTTTTTATGTCACGAATAGGTAAGTGCTTTGTCGTTAAAATCTACCCTCATACGCAGATCTTTCTTCACCCCTGTCTACGCTACTGTTCTAAAAAATTGAAAAAGCTTTTCATTCTGAAACCTTTTGAAAAAGTTTTTTTCTGGAATTTTTTTTTTGAAAATCTAAAACTTCAAAATAGCCAAAAAGCTCATGAGTTTACGGTTACCGTTTTTGCCTTGTCGTACTTTAACCCGTGTAAGAGACCGTAGTAAGTGTATATTCCAAAATATCGCCTAACAATTAATGTTTCATGGAAAATAAAGACTCTGGAAATTTAAAAAATTTCTTGGTTGTCACGCCAAAACTTGGATGGCACGCCAAAATTTGGATGGCACGCCAAAATTTGGATGGCACGTAGGCACGCTGGCACGTAGGCATGCCAAGACACGTTGGCACGCTAGCACGTTGGCACGCCAAGACAGTTGGCACGCTGGCACGCCTAGACAGTTGGCACGAAGGCACGCATGGCACGCGTGGCACGCTGGCACGTTGGCACGCTTAAAAACAGATGGCACGCTGGCACACGATTTAGCAGACTCAACTTAATACATTTAATATCAATAT
The DNA here is from genome assembly GCF_902728285.1 of Clytia hemisphaerica. Taxonomy (NCBI): domain Eukaryota; kingdom Metazoa; phylum Cnidaria; class Hydrozoa; order Leptothecata; family Clytiidae; genus Clytia; species Clytia hemisphaerica. Next base: position 358,098 of record NW_027104048.1, read on the forward strand.
CAACCTTATAGACCGTGTCTAGAAAGATATGGAATATGGGATCAAGTTCGAGTTGATGGCGGTAAAGAGTTCAATTTGATATGTCATATTCAAGATGTATTGAAGAATTTCAGAACAAACCTTGACCGAAGACCCTTCTTTAGGTATAAGTCGACTGATGTAAGTACGAATTTAAGCTAGAGAGAACACTTGTGTATTGTCCGAGGCTCTTATGAAAAGTGCATTGAGGGGTGCATTGATCATCTTTTACTTTATGGGAAGAAATTTTGGCGAGAAGTAATTTTGGCGAATTTAGATTTATAGGCCATTAGCCTCTATTTCTCCTGAAAACCCCTTTTTTCATCCTTTTTCTGCTAATTCCCGCTAAAATAGTCACCAAAAATGGATCGTTCGCCAAAATTAATTCTTGCCAAAATTAGAAAGTTTCTTAAGTCGCCTAAATAAATTCCGCCAAATTGCACCAATTTCCGGGCCAATTATATCTTGAATATTCTCAAAAAGTGTATTCTTATAAAAAAAACGTGTAATCAGTGTCTACAAACTGTACATTTCAGTCTATGGAGGAATTATGGAACTATGGAACTATTACTCAGTGGGCAGATATCATACAGGCAAAAAACATGTTGTACAGTTGTACAGTGTAATTTCTTTCTCTTCAGAACAACGTTATTGAGAGGATTTGGCTTGAAGTAAATGCACGTGTTAACTATCCAATCAAAGAAGTATTAACACGGCTTGTCGCAGAAGACAAAATCGATTTAACTAACGAAGTTACAAAATTCTGTGTTTCATGGGTTACGCTTAGGATAGCAAAATATGGTTTAAATAGTTTTGTTCAATCATGGAATCATCATCGTATTGCAAGTAAGTATTTATATGAATGAGAACTGAAAAATCTTGAGGGTTTTGTGTTTACCGGAAGTTTAAGCGAGCTCTTGAAGTATTGTTTTAGAAAGAGCGCGTATAAAGGCCTGTTTCATCGTCGTTTCCAAGTCGTGCACGCTCGGTCAAAATTTCCAAAAATGGTATATTGGCGACACTAATTAAATCATTTTGTACACAAAATGCGAGCTCACTTGTACTTTTTCGTGCTCTTTTCTCCGGTGAAAACTTTCAACTTTTTTGAGCGGACACGAGAGCACTTCTTAAAAATTTAGACAGTTTTTTTATAAGAATTCTTTTAGGCTCAAAATTGTAAAATTTTAAGAATTTTTTAAGAATTGTGCTCAGCCTCAAAATTTGGGCCGAAACATGGTTTGGTTAAGAAAGTTTCAAATTCTTGTTTCTAATTTTGGTTCTATCATGTTTGTGAAGAAGTACATAGCAGGAAAAATCTCATTTTAGAGATGAATTCTTGGAAAATTTAGTTAATAGATGCCTTATTTTATTTTTCCAGTCTTCGAAACTTAAGAATCATTTTTTAGGGTTCAAATTCGTGAAAAATTAAGAATCACAAGGCTCATCTCGATTTATGTAATTCTTATTAAAAAAACTGTGTATCCATCAAGCAATCAAGTGAGAGAAAAACTGTTGACCAAGCAAAAACCTGAAGCCGTCAACCATTATGAACAAATCACAAGTGGTAATTTGAAAAGGCCAGAAACGTATGGAATCGACCCACTGTTTGACAATGAAGATTTTCAAGCTCTCCGGGAACGAAGATACTACAGTCTCTTTGTTGATGACCAATCAATATTCAATGCAATCATGCAGAAAAATCCATTAGTATTTGAAAGAGCCTTGTGTTATTTTCAAAATCTTACAATAGAATATCAAAATTTATTATGAAATTATTTGCCTTTAATAAAAGTTTGATTGAGAATTGAAAACGTCGTTGTGTTGGTTGTTTATTTCTCATCATCTTAAAATATTCTTAAGTCATTCTTAGGTTATACACGCTTTTTTTATAAGAATAGTGTTTTTCCATTTCATCATGAATATTCTTAACTTTTTCGGAAAATACATCCCAAAATATTCTTAAGTCATTCTTAAGTTATACACGCTTTTTTTATAAGAATAGTGTTTTTCCATTTCAGCCATTGCTAAAGTCTCAAGGCTGCCCGAAACTCGTCCCAGGCCCCAAAAATAGAAATTTTCAACAAATGAAAAAAACACCAAGGGTGAAAAATTCTAGCCAAATCCGATCATTTTTATTTGAAGTCTCTAGGCTAGGACAAAGCTTTTTTTTGCGAACAGTCAGACGCACACTTAATCATTCTCAGATTCTAGCTCAACTTAAGTTGAGAAAAATCAAAGTGCACATTTATTTTCAAGCAACTCAATTTTTCACTCAAGCGCTTGGTTGGGTTTCTAAGCCTTTAAAGACAAACCCTGAAAAAAATTTGTGACCTTCCTCAAGATTATACCCTTAAATTGCATTTCAGGGAGACTTCGAAAGATTGCCAAAAACTTCAGCCCCACTTTAAGCGCTTGACCCTTAGTAACTCCGTTGCTTATAAAAAATGTTTATACTGTATCCAAGTTTTACATCTAAAACCTAATATCAATGAGAAAAAGGGAAATTTTGAGTTCTACATCGATGTTTTTGATCCTGGAAGAAAATGAGTGATTTATAGTTGTAAATGCTGTAAAAAAATGGACATTTTGGGTCTGCTAGCAAAGTTTTAGGATGGCAATATCCTTAGCATATTCTAATTTTTTTGGCCAATTTTAACTCGAATATTCTTATAAAAAAGACACATAGTCTGTATAGAAGAGAAGAAATAGAAGGTTTTTATGAAAAAATATTTTTGACAAAAACCTGATGGAAGAGGTCTCAATTGAAGAAAAAGGAAGATAAAAGAATAGGTTTAAATTCTTATAATAAATTGACATTATGCTTGTTTCGGTGATTTTTGGGACCTTAAGAGAGACTGGAGAAGCTCAAAAACCGACCCTTGCTATCGAATCAGGCAGAAATTGCCACGTGCCTCTTAAAACTTGAAAGGGAAAAACAAAAGTTAAAAAGAAAATTGTTTTTTACTTTTTCAAAAGATGCTCTTTAGTCAATGTCAATGCATAAAAAGACTTACAAATATAATCTTACAAATACTAGAAGTATATAAATCTATTCATCGCCAATAATGTCACTGTAGTCGGCTGGGTTTACGGGTTCTGTGTCCGCATAACCGCTGCTACCAGGGTTGCTTTCATTGCTCACGGTGTCATTACCCACCTGCAGAATGCGAATTTGCTCTACAAACTCATCAAATCCTTTTAAAACAAAAGTTTTTGATAGACCACGGTCGGTATTGCATTTGGGGCATTTTTTGTTGAATTGCTTCTGGTACCATTCGTTGGTACATACCTCGCATCCAATCAAAGATGAACATCCACTACAAGCAATCAGAGGGAGCTTTGGTGGGATTCGTTTGCAAATTACACACGAAAATGTGTCTTCAAGGACTTGCAGAAAGCTTAAACTAAATTTATGCCGGATAGCGAGATGACGTAGCCTTTTCAGCTCCTTCTTGACCTCTTCAAAGTCTTCGACAAGACTCTCCATTGACTCCTCCAAATAGTTATCATTTTCCAAAACGCGCTTGGGTCGTTTGGTTTTTGAGCTCGTAGATGGCCCTGCACTTCTTTGTTTGTATTGACACTGTGGTATCGCGTAAAACTTCCGACTGCCTACCCTCCAGAAAGAAATTCCTACAAAACAAAAAAAGGAAAATGATTTTTATACACCCAACCTTATGACCTCAGACGTATGCATCGTAGTCAAAACTAAACAAACAAGAGGCTTTTTAAAAAATTTACCATCAAAAGAAATCCAGTTTCTAACAAAAAAAATGATACCATGCTGGCGCTTTATTTATTCAGATAAATCCAAGACTTTGAAAGTATAAGTATCAGTACAAGAAAAGTTCAAATTTGTCACCTGCAAATTGTTTTTTAATAAGAACAATTTTATAAGAACACGAGCCTGGGTTTTGGCAAAAATCTAAGAACAAATTAAGATCAAGTTGAGCCTCAGAAATTTCAGGTGTTATTATGCAAAAAACTGTCTAAGCTTTTTCTTGAAGAAATTGGTTTATTTTCTCCAAAAAAGATTTAAGCCTACTCGGACCAATTTGTAGAGTTTATAAAATGGACCAAACACTCTTTTTTTTTATTAGAGCAATTTTATAAGAACAATGAGGCTCAAAAACGAATTTGAGCCTGGAATTGCGGAGTTTTAAGTACCTTAAAGAGGACTAATTTTCGCGGGGATTATATTTCGCGAATTTCGCGAGTTTTTCCGAAATTCGCTAAAATTAATCCTCGCTAAAATTTTAAGAACCTTTTGATTCACGAAATATTAGGGTTTTTGCCAAAAAGCTCTAGGAAAATGAAAGAAATTCGGTAAAATACAGGCTAATTCGCGAAAATTAAATTATTTCGCGATAAAATTCTCTCGCGATAAATAAGTTCCCTCAAAAATTAATCCCCTTATAAAGGTAAAATAAAGGGCAAAATCAATGAAATTAGGGTATGAACCCAGAAATGCCCAAAGATACCCCAAACAAGCTCTAAAAATAAGAACCGGATAAGAACAATTTGAGACTCAAAGTGGCAAAAAAATAAGAACAGCCGAGCCTCAACAAAAATTTAATGGTTCTTATAAAAAAGCGTAAAACCTGAACTACTGTACCTCATGTACTTTAATTGTCGAACAAGCCTGAAGAGGATGGTCACTCCGGAAAAAAATCATAAAATGGGGATCAAAAAAGAGTAATTACCTCTTGTCCCTTCACGGTCGTTGTATACGATTCCATCAGTGTCGGTTAATTGTAAAGTCAGATCCCGCAGTTCTTCTCTCATACGTGATTTTACGAACTCGACGGTAGCATCTTCTTCGCGATAAATGTTCACAATAGCTGATTGTGGTTGCTTCGAATCTGTGTATAAGTTGATCGTAGGATGACCAGACTTCAGCGAGAGATCTGCCCTGACAATTTTTACCTTTGTCAAGGAAGTTTTTGGCTTTTCGCGTGGGGTTGAACTGCTCGAAGAAGACACCTGGTTTGGTGTGTTTGGTGTGTTTGCCGTTGAGGGCGTTGAAAAAATTGTAGATGAAGTTCCAGCCGAGTAATGACCGTCTAAGACATCAAAGTCCGTTTGGTCAGCGTAATTGACGAGATCGAAAGCTCCTTCCCGATTGGGAAATTCAGCGTGGTCACCGAAACTTTCTTTAACATACAAGCGCGACTCTTGCATCTGATGACAAAAGAAAATGAACAATGATTAGACTAAATTTAATCTACCAGGCTAACAAATACTCAACAACTTTCATTTAGTGTATATGTATAGGTCATATGCGAAATTCGAAGTCCAACTTAAAAATATTTAATAACGAAATTTCAATTTTTGCTGAAATAATATCACATTTAATAAATATTAGGTATTTTTATTAGTGTCTACTTTATAAGGCCTATAAGGAGATGGGCAAACAGAAAAATTTATAAAAATTGGCAAAGAATAAAATAACTTTTCTCATTTCTAAAAAACTTAGTTTGTCTAATGATTAATTGAAAGAAATAAGAAAGAAATATACTAACTCCAAAGTGTCTTGATAGGTTTAAGGTATTCACCTGCGAGGTTCGCAAGGTAATCCTCACATCTCCTTTGCGAAAAGTAAAAGATTTCATGTTGTATCTTCCATCGACTTTTCTTTCTTCTTTCTGACCTTTCACCTCAACAGTAAAAACACAACTGTGAAGATAGATTGAGTTCGTAGTGAAATTTAGCGAGCTCTTTGTCTGAATTGAATAGCTTTTTAAATAATAATCAAACAGAAAGCAAGAAAGAAAAAATTCACTCTAACAAATTAAGACAAAGGAATTGTATAAAAGAATATGTTTTATAACACGTCTCAGAAATTTTTTCACTTACGTCATACTATATTAATTTGTACAATGGTGTAAAGAAAATAAAAAAGATCGTGATCTTTACTTTAGGAAGGGATTTTTTGCTTGGGCAACATGGGTCAACTGACATACAAGTTAAATTAAAAAAGGCAATTGAGGGCAATTATGGGCACCTAGTGACATGAAATTCTTATTCTTCACTTCTTCTTCAACTCGCCCTTGATTTTACATTAGGGCACGAAAGGGCGACTAATTTCTTATTTCGAAATATGAACTGTCGCTATTTTGACCTAAAATTTTATCTAGGATATTTTAGATTTTAGGCATTTGAGGACAAATAATTTTTTTTGGCCATCTCAGTTATTAAAAAATCTTAAAAATGTGTGTGAAAAAACCCAGTGAAAAAACGAGCCCCAATGTATTTTCATGGCTTTTTCATAAGCTTCTCACTTTTGTCTTCAACACACTGAGACTTGAAATTAGGGCAATTATTGGCATCTTATGGCATGAAGTTCATAGATATCCTGAAATTCTTTCAGCGGTCGTGATCACCAAGCAAGGCGCACATGGGCTGTACTGTGCAAAAATTGAACAATAGGCCCAAAAATATAATTTAGTTACCAGTCCTTACCTTACCAGGCCCTTTTCATAAATATAGATATAAATCAAAATTATTACAAATTATTGTAAATACCTTATTGGTATATATTTTCGCGTGTTACAAATTTTCGCGAATCGAGAAATTTTTTCGAAAAAAACGTGTTTCGCGTGTATTAAAGGGGACGTCTGCTTTGGTAGATCATTTCAGTCATAATTCTATGCCAGATAGCTAAATTAGTAAAAAAAAGTTTGCAGAAAAAATGAACTCAAAATTTTTATTCTTGACTGACATATTCAGATTTTAGTGTTTTACAATTTCCTCTCTCTTACCTGATTTTTGACGTAACCTTTGTTCGTAATTTATAAGAACAGAAATCTTGTCTGTAGTCTAAAGTACTGTATTTAAACAACTTTTGATAAGAACATTTTAATTCAAACTTCTAATTTCGATGATTTTTGTTTGTTTTTTTGTTGGGAAAAAGATGTTTTAACGACTTTAAATGCTCTTGCACATCTCTGACTTACTTAAAATTTTCTTATAAAAATGCCAGCTGCACAGAAAGAGGAGTTAATCTTGTTTACTTGAAAGAACATAGAAAACATATCACACAAGCTACGTCATAAATTTTGAAAAAGAGGGATTTTTTAAATGGCCATAGAAAGTGATTGAAAAAAAATCTCTTGAAGTGAGATAGCTCATTTTAATCTCCCTGGAATAATTTTTCCAAAAATTCTAAAAAAACAATACCTAAAATCAGACCAGACGTCCCCTTTAAATTTCGCGATTGCCAACTTCTAGAAAATTTTCGCGTGTATTAAATTTCGCGATTCACTAAACTAGGTATTTTCAGAAAGTGGGAATACAAAGGAAGAAAAAGACTGATTTTGCTTAAAACACAACTAGTCCCGCTGCTGAGGTCGATAAATGTATCATTTTGTGACACACATCTTAGAACTAACTTTTTTTGGTGGAAACTCACGAATTAGTATATTATGTAGATTCCAAAATCAAAAAGTTTCCACGATATTATCGCAAAATTGCAAGGCCTGGAAATTCATGATTTTTTGGGGGTCTTCATATTAATAAAAGACCTATATCACATGATAGAGCTCTTCAAACTGAGCAAAAAAGTGTATTACATCAAATTCCCAACTTCTCTAGATCAAAAGTTATGGGCCTATTTGTGGTCAAAAAAGGTGTTTAATTTTGCATAAATTAATGATTGTGGGGAAATTCCCTGTTTTCCATCAGTTCCAGGCCTTGCAATTTTGCCAGTAAACGCAAAAAATCGCCAATTACTCGTTACTTGCACGACAATATCGTGGAAACTTTTTGATTTTGGAATCTACATATACTAATTCGTGAGTTTCCACCAAAAAAAATTAGTTCTAAGATGTGTGTCATGAAAATTGTTTTTAGCCACTTTTTTCGATCTCAGCAGCGGGACTAAACGTTTTTGATGTAAAAATACTAACAAAATACTAAGAAAAAACTTTTCGCTTGTATTTAATTTCGCGATTTTGTAATTTTGAAAAATTTAAACAGTATTAAATTTCGCGAAAATTGACCAAAAATCTAGCGAAATTAAGTACCCGCGAAAATTTGTAACACGCGAAAATATATACCAATAAGGTAATCAAATCAAAGTTCGAGATCAAATTTTGATATTTGATTTTTCTCCATCTTATGGAAAATAGATTAAATTTTGAATTTCAATTTTCAATTCATAAATTGAAATTTGAAAATTGAAGAACTTTTTTTAATTTTTTATTTTCAATTTCAATTTTTTTAAATGAAAAATTGAAAATTGGCCCAAAATTTGAATTTGAATCCAAAATATCGATTAAAAATTGATTGAACGAAACATGCACGCACGCAAAAGGATCTTGATAGAAAGGGTAAAAACGCCTTCTACTGATGATTTTACAGTCAACATAAACTTCACCAACGTGTTGAGTCACACCTAAGTCACCATTGATATCAAAGAAAAAACTGTTTTTCGAATGAGGCTTTAGCTTTTCTTTTAATTTTTTTTCAATTTTGACAGGGTTGGATTGATTTGAACTTCTTACTGACATTCTTTTGACGATCTGAGCAACATGATTTGTGCCATTTCTTACATTCTTTTTCAGTTCTTGCATAAAATTTTCGTACTTAAAAACATTCACGTTACTCAGAGATCCATAACGATCGGCATCATCTGCGATATGTGGTAGCGAATGTATGTTGTAAACCATGCAGGCATGTTCCGTTCAATCAATTTTTGACGACATTTCTGGTCAAAAAATTGAATTTCGATGGTAATTTTCAATTTTCAATTTTCGAGTCAAAAAATTGAAAATTGAATTTTGATTGAAAGTTTCAATTTTATTTTTATTTCTGCCAGAAATGAACTGAAATTTCCAGTATCATCTTTGATTTTCTAATATAAACTTTTTGTATTGAAAATTGAAAATGATATTTTCAAATACTGAAATTTTGTCGTGAAGAATTGAATTTGACAAAACCAAACCAATTTGTAAAAAAAACGTCTCGGATGAAAAAATTGAAAGTTGAAAATGATTTACAACCAGTTACAAAGAAGACAAAGGAAACAATAGTTTTATTCAGTCTCTTCTTTGTTAGTCTAATTTTTCTCTTAATGTATCGATTACACACGCGTTTACTTCATTAAGAGCTGAAATGGAAGTGGCGAGAGTAAATAAGCACATCCAGACTCAGCCGAATTATAGGTGTTCTAATAAAAAAAAATCGGCTAAAGTCAGTACCTTTTTAAAATCTGAAATCTGAGGCTCACATTTTTCTTAATCCGGGGGGGGGGTACTACCCTTGTCGACCGACGGGGGTGCTCCGCTGGACCCTACGTGGGACTCGAAATTTGCGAAAAAAGTGACCCTGAACGGGACTAAAATTCCAAAATTTTCTACTTTTTCCCCAAATTTTCCAAAAATAGGCACCCTACGAGGGACTGATTTTTCTATTTTGGTGTTTTTGCGGCCCTACCTGGGACTCGTGGAGGTTAAAAAAGGTATCCTAACCAGCGGAGCATCCCAGTAACCCACCTTGCCCTAGTACCCCCCCCCCGGGTTCTTAATATGTTCTTAGATTTAGGCCAATTTCCAGCCTTCTTTTGAAATTGTTCTTATAAAAAAAGAGTGTAGTCAAATATAAAAGGCCAGACAAAGACCAAAGAGTATCCGAAGAGTTAAATATTACGTAAAGGAAATTGCTCCAGCGTGAAATTTATGCCATAATGTATTTATAGAACCCAAAACTAAATTAAGCTGCAAAAGACCTGGAAACTAGACAGCAACAAATAACAATAAAACCGATGAAACACTACTTTTGAGCATCTGTTTTCGTGGAAAAGCAAGCGTGATAAAAAATTGGTTTGGTTTTGTCAATTTCAATTTCTTACGACACAATTTTCAGTATTTGAAAATATTATTTTCAATTTTCAATGCAAGAAGTTTATATTAGAAAATCAAAGATGATACTGGAAATTTCAGTTCATTTCTGGCAATAAACAAAACGAAAATTGAAACTAGCAGTAAAAATTCAATTTTCAATTTTTTAACTCGAAAATTGAAAATTGAATATTGCCATCGAAATTCAATTTTTTGACCAAAAATGTCGTCAAAAATTGAATGAACGAAACATGCACACACGGTAAACATTAAAAGTGGAACCATAATAAATTTTGGAAAACTTGACGACATTTTTCAAATGATCTCTTGCCTCATTTACATCATCATCCGTAACTTGACTTTTTAACAGTACATGCAACATGTAACAAAAGGAAATGATCATAAAACTTTGAATCAACGATTCCTCTGAGGACAACTGGTAATAAATTGTCGAAATTCTGTTGACTTCCAATGACAAAGGTCGGATAATGGTCTCGGTTGACGATTATATCAGAAGGCATGAGGGCATTGTGAAGTATCAGTCTACCTGAAATTTGATTAATTAAATTGTGTGAAAGTCTACAAACGTTAGGCCTTTTCATTAGAAACATCAAAATACGTTTTGTAACACCCAAACAAACCAAATGCATATAGTCCAGTGGAAATTGATCAACACAGTCAATACCCAACTGCAATAATTGACTTTTTGATGGTTTGACAGATAATTTCCTGCGCTAAAATCCTGCCCAGTTCGTTTCTTTTCTTCATAGGTACCTTTATTGAAAATAGTTCTATTATCCACTCTTTATCCAACAATTTCACAACGCTCACAAGCATTGTATCCACAATGTCCAATGATACATTTCATAAACGCTCTAGCAGGTGCATCACATATAAAACACTTAATGGAAAAGGGGTAATATTCATCAACAGAACAGAAATTCTTCAACAGAGTAATGCTTTGAATATCCATGAAAAATTGCAATAATAAACACATGTTCAGAAAAATTGATCGAGCCTAAAATTGGCCAAAATTGGGAGGAGGTTCACTTTTCTAAGGGTAAACCATCCACATTAACTGCTAACTCAATCGCAGTAACAGGGTCACTGAGAAAATTCATAGCTGAGCAAATTCCATTCCTTATTCCAAAGTAAAAATATGTTCAACCACATCGAGGCGTTTTTAATAGTGTCCTTGAATCCTTTGGAACCTCAATTCAATGATTTCTAAGAATACCAAGAAGCTCATTCGTTGAATCCCTAGGAAGACGGGTTTTTGATGCCCATGAAGCAAGTTCGGACTTCAAAGTTTGAGCACAAACATCTAGACATTCATCAATTTCATTCATTATCAGAAGAATCATAATCAAATTCACTGAAATCCAATTTATCAACAACTGATTCATAATCCTGATCCTGATTCTCATAATTAATTGATGTGTCAGATTCACTTTCACACCCGTCTACTACTTCTGCATTATGATGTTCACATCCAGACTAGAATATTTCATCAACCATCTTCTTAAACATCCTCTGTCGTTTTCTTGCCGACATCTCGAATTCATTCTGTAGACAAAGACAAGTTTGATATTTCATTTTCTATACTTGTGTAAGATGTTTGTAAAACAACACTAGAATACAAGAATACAAGCCTAGATATCAACTTTTGTTGCCCATTCATTAATCTGTCTAACTTATGCAAACCGACCACATACAAAAAGATCATTATATTACAGATGTCTAAAAACATGAGGTGCCAACCAAATAATAGCCAAAACAGCAACAAAAATTGACTTATCTTATTAAAAGCTTTAGATAGCTTTCCATCAGAGTCTGGTCACATTCTAAAATAAACTCTTTCAATTTGAGACATACGTTGACTCCATATGGTGAAGTTGCATCTTTAAGAGGATCAAGAAGAAAAGTTTTAATTGATGGTAGAGCACAGCGTGTCATGTTGATCATTGAGTTTTTTTAGTTCTTTCAGTTCCAATGTTCGCTTTGTTAAGATTTGAGATTGAGAATGAGTTTTGAGATTCATAGTTTTTAGAAATTAGCTTGTTATTTTAACAGTTCAAATAGTTTTCTTTCATTATGCCAATTTTCAAAGTCTTGAATTTGAGCCTTTGAAAGTTATGAAAGCTCAAAAATCACTATTTTCCGCTATTTTGGGGGTATTTTTGATAAAAAATCCCTTAAAAACCCAAATTTTTGCTCAATTTTGCCATGGATAGCTTATTGTACTAAATTATACATAGTGAAACATCTATTTTATCACTTTAAAGCATTTAAGAGTGTCAGAAATTGATTCGATATGCTTTAAGCACTGAAAATCCCCATTTTGTGTAATTTTCGCCTTTTTCGGTCAATTTTGACCTAATTTTTATATACAATGTATAGTAATGTGCCCTCCCGGTTATTACCATAATGGCTTTATGGCAACTCCTGAACTTGGGCACAGGATGTACGATGTACGGATGTAATTTTTATATATGATAGAGCTATATTATTGTTATATTCTACTCCTACTTTTTCCCAAGGAACATTATGGGCCCAATTTGAGGGCTGTAGTACCAACACAGCAGGTTTTAAGATTTTTTCTCAGGCAAAACCCCATTTTTTCGCGTTTTCTGTCATTTTTGGCTTAAAAACATACATTTTTTTGTAATTTTTATATATCATAGAGCTATATCATTGTTACATTCTAATCCTACTTTTCTCCAAGGAGCATTTTAGGCCCAATTTCAGGGCTGTAGCACCAACACAGCTGGTTTTAGGATTTTTTTCAGGCAAAAACCCTGTTTTTCGCAAATTTTCGAAAATATTGATTTTAAAAAACCCTGGGGCAAATGGTCAATTTTGAAGATTTTGAATTAATTTTCTCACAGAAAGTCATAGAACAGATTAAATTACCAGAAAAATTTCTCCAAAGTGCATTTCTGAAAAAAAGTCATTTCATCTACTTCCCTACTCATAGATTGAGCATTTGAGGAGATCCACCTGAAAGAATTGCAAATAAGCTTCGAGCAAACACAATCCAAACGAAATTGTTTGCAATATGTGAATCATAATATGTTTGGAAGATACGACTTGTGCCCATGACTTGACTACTTATTGGCTCAGCATCGGACCTTTCATTAACATGAAGTGCCTGTTGTTGAAGAAGCGATAGAAGCCCACCTGTGTCACAGACCTGCTGGGAACCCAGCCCCATTAGAAAACTTTGCTAAAATTTCGTTCCCAATGAGTGAAAAAAATACCCTATATTTTATAAGCCCCACTGGGAAATTCACATTTACTTCGTCTCCATTTAAAATTGAATAGAAAAAAATGCACTCCAAAGCCATCCCCGCTAAATTTTTAACCTGAAAATAATATAATTTCAATCTCCATCGGAAATGCAATATAAGTTTCACCCCCAATGTGGGAAGAACTCTCAGCGCAGACAGGGGTGTAATCAAATCCATTTACGAAGACATTGCAATCAGGACGAAGAATGCGCATTGCGAACAATCATTTGGCTATTGCTATGTCGCTGAGCCTTTCTTCCCTTCATGCCACATCGGCTTCTTTTTAACAATAGTAATAAGCATAGTATCATTACTGTTACAAATTCCCTTTCTTACTTCCGTAGCATTTTGCCTGCGTATGTGTGATTTTTGTCATGATAACATATATTTTATGTGGCATGTTTTGAAAGACGTGGAATGGTTTCCACGAAGGGCCACGCGAATACAAAAGAGCAGGTGGTTACAGATTATGTTACAAGTTATCTTATAAATTTCATTGTACAGAGGGTCTCACTTCTTTAACAATTGCCTCGTTTAGTTCTGATAGTTTGTCAGCGGCGTTGCCATTGTCAAACATGTCCAATTCCATAGCAGAGTCACTCTCACTTTCACTCACGCCATCAATCTCCATGAGTTTACACTAAAGTCAACGTTCTCAGGCATGATTTCATTCTCATCCTCATCCGTGTCTTTTCACTGGTGTTGCGTTCCTTTATTGCTTCTAGTGTCAGTGCAGTCCTGTCATCAGACTTCAGGTCCTGCACCCCACATTGGTTGCAAAACTTAAAGTCCCTATACAGGGCACGCTTGTCCTTGATTTTTTACCCCTTCCTGCTTTTCTGCCCTTCCATTCAATCTGTTTTCCAAACAGTCGTTCTGAAACCGTCCAAACAGTTCTCGATTGCCATTTTTTTCTACAGGGGTCGCAATGAAATGCCAATGTTTTGGTTTGAATTGCTCATTCCATTGAGGTTGCGAGTTTGGGATCGATATTTGTGCAAGGGTGGTTATCACACTGGCTGGCATTTTCTGAAGAGGCTGGATATTGTAATTTTTACCAAGGACCTGTCCATTATCGAACATGCTGACCCACTGAATAGGTCATGTAGATGCTGGTACGAGCCCCCAGGTGCCAGTGCACTCTCTACCTCAAATGACTGTTTCGAATAGGTAACGGCACTCAATATGGTATTCTTAGCCAGGGAAAACGGTGAAACAAGGTGGTCTTTTTGCGTGTTGTAAACAAGCACTGTAATCTGCTTCATTTGGGCGTAGTCTCTTTTGGTTGACAACTCATCTATCCAACATAAAACTTTGAGCATTTTTGGTCTCTCATCTAACCACTTTTTAAAAGAAAGGTCTTGAATTTGCTTGAAGGTGGTGGTAGCTTGATTGCTGTAGCTTGATGACTTTAATGTCTTCCCCGATCATCCCGATCAAAGCATCAGCGGCTGCATCGAAGTTGATCTTGTCTGGTAGTGTTCTTATTTTCCTAGCCTCCACCAGACAAGACTTGCAAATATACTTGCCCTCGGTAGGTGTGATTGCTAGTGTTCGACTTAGCCTTTTTCGCTTGAATGTTTTTGAAGAAGCTTTTTATACATCATTTCCCTCGACTGAGCCTTTTTTGCTTGAATGTTTTTGAAGAAGCTTTTTATACATCATTTCCCTAAAAGTTGTAAGTATTGGCCAACCAGAGAAGCAACAAGTAGCAACTGGTGTCCAAATACACGTTCGATTCCAGCGTCCATTTCCGAGTTACCATTGTAGTCAATCTGTAGAAAGAGGAAAGTATGATATTATAACTTAATTTAGGAAAAAGAAAATAAACTTTTTCATATGCATAGACTTTTTTAAATTTCATAAATTAAAGAAATCATTGCCCATTCCCCCACGCTTAAATATATACCTTTGCATTTAGACGAACACATGGGAATAGGCAAACATTTCGTATTATAAGATAATACAGCATTTTTAACTTTTTATCTAATCTCATATGCACTGAAAATGTCGAAAAGCTTATACATGCTAACTTTTGAATATTAATCTGTGTCGATTCTCATTCAACTACTACTTTGCGGACCAGAAGGTTACTTTTGACAGATTCAATAATGACGGTATTACAAAAAAAAGTTACGGTAAATATGATTAGATAGATGAGATGTCGTTTGGTCTCAATACGTGGCAAATTTATTCCATATTTCTAACCTTTATACTCCTTTATGATTTGTCACAATGGATTGGATTGCTTTGTTAACCTGAGATCAGATTGTGGTTGTTTTCTGCCCACCACGCTGAAGCTCTAAAGGGATGGGTGAAAACATACAATCTGACGAATATGCTATCTCAAAATCGTAAGGACCGCGTTCGTCTAAAAGGAAAAATTACTTTGTATTACTTTGATTCAATTGAAGTAACTCTACCATAATTAATAGTTTAGTAATTACTGTTATACATTTGGGAATCATTGAGAAATAATTCGTGTTACTACAGTATTCAACCTGGAGATCTCTTGGAAATTCTTAAATAGTAAACATGTATGCTGATAAAGTCTGCTATACATTAGACTAAAGTCAACCTCTAACTGAGCTGATTTTGATGGCGGTGAGTCCAGTGAAGTAGACTACAATATAAGTTAAGCCCGAAGGGCTAGAATTGAATCTCTAACCTACTCAGGCAAGAAAAAGTTAAGCCTTTAAAATACGCGCCGTATTTTAGATGACGGATTGGGTCTAGCGTTTCCTTTTGTTTCGAGTGATATTTTCTCGAAATGTAGCGGTAAATTTTACTTCCAATCTGTCGTTTGTGTAAAAACCAGGCGGGTCGCACTAGGCCACGCAACTTTGGTGGGACTCAGAAAATTCAAATCCAACCAAGGAGATTCACTTCAATCCCTTCAGGCTTATAATTCATTGGTAGACTAAAGGAAATCGCCATCTTGATTTTTTTTTCACTTTCGTTTTCAAAAATTACATGAAAACTACAAAACATCAAAATATATTAAAACACCAAAAGAGTTTATGAAACTATAATAAAAACATAAAAATGGCTGGAAAGTTTGAAAAAATTGTCTATTGATCATGGTTTTCTGTTTATTTTTCTCCAAAAAGGGACTGGATCTACTTGTATGCCCCTTGTATGTATTTGCTACAAACTCAAACAAAGCCGAAAAATTGGAGTCTGTCGAATTCCGACGGCCTACTTATCAGCGCCAATCTAAAAGCTATAAATGGCACCCGGGCTAGCTATACATCAAGATGAAATTACTTGCACATGTGCGTTATTGGTCTTCAAAATTTTCTATCTGAAAACTCAACTTCTGAAACTCAGGGTAGATTTTTAGAACACCCCTGTCTTTGTGCCCCAGTAGGAGTTGAGTAACCCAGTGGGGTGAGAAACAGAAAACCTGGAATTCACTGGGGTGAAAAATATTTTTTCAAATATTGAGTGGGGTGGCACCTATAGAGAAAGGGAAGGTGAAAATTTTAATGTGGTGATTTTTTTGAAAGAAAATTTCGACTGGGGTGCGTTAAAATAAAGGGCATTTCGAGTGGGTATGAGTGGGGTATGCGTAAATTTTTTATCATTTTCAATGGGCTGACTTTTTAGCTGCAATATTTAAGTGGGATGAGTGATTTGTCCAGTGGGGATGAAAAATGGGCCATTTTTGGAAGAATTTTTCACTGGAGTGGGTTTCCCACTGGGTCACAGAGGCAGGGGTGTTTAAGATCTTATAAAACTCATCGGGGTAGGGACAAACCTTTTTTTTTAATCATTCAGGGCGCTTGGTCAATTTACCTCTGGGCTCAAACTATGGGGGGGGGGGGTGTTTTTCCCGCGTCCGATTACATTTGAATTTAATACTCCATTCTCGATTTTCGTCCTTTACCAAATTGGCGACATTTAAATGAAGAGTTTGACCAAATAAATGAGTGATTATGAGGGCAAAGGAACTATGAAATAGTTTCTCAGTGGATATGTTACCTAATTATTTTTGCGCTAATTCTCGCAACAAACGCAAATTTTCAATCATGACGTCATTATTGGTGACGTCAAAAAAATTGCAAATCGAAATTCTCTAGAATGATTTATCCAATCATGGTATACAGAAATAGGTGAAGTATGCTATTGCATGCCCGTATATCGAGCCCTTTTTGTTCATAGCTGATACCCAGCTGGTACACAACGTTGTTTCAACGTTCATCTAACGTTAAATGGACGGTGTGAACGCTAGATAAACGTTGAAACAACATTGTGTGCCATCTTATTGGCTCATGTGTGACAAATTATATGAGATTCATCTTTGGCGTTGGTGTAAGAAAATATTTATACTGAAAAAGGGTCTTTAAAGCTGAAAATCTTCCATTGAATGATGAGACTTTTCGACAAATATTTTATTCAAGTAGAATTTGGATGCTTGATATTGACCTCAAAAATCCTCCAGCGAGTTTACTTCTATAAATTGAGTCTGAAATCGCATGTGCTTATAAAGAACTTTTCATCTTATTTTGTTAATTTTTCGGTTTTAGTTTGAAGGCTGGAAATCTTCAATGCTGATAGTAAGAATGTTTGAAGCAAACGTGAGTTCTACTAAAAAGTCGCATCCAACATCGGCGAGCTTAATCCCTCAGAATTTTGTTTTGATATATTTGGTAAAAGAAAACGAAAGACTTTAACGATAAATTACCGAAAGATTTGCCTCCCTGTCTTATTTATACCTCTATGATATAATTACCTTCGAATTTTAAACATTAGTATTGTTAGATATATCTTGGAAGTCCATCTTCCAATTCCAAAGTTGCTAATTTTCGCTTACGTAATCAAAGTTTTTTACGGAACTAATTTTCGTGAAAGTCTTATTTTCCTAGGGATTTTTGAAATTTCATGAGCAGAAAGTTTCGCGATTTTAGCGAATTTTGGCTCTTTTCGCGAAAGAATATCTTTGAAAATTCTTGAAAGAACAAATCGCGAAAGTTTATGCTTGCGAAAAGTCCTTTTAAAAATTGAAAATACGTATAAGCTTCCAAATCAAAATCAAAACTAGTATTTATAGCATTTTTATGCTTTAGAAGCCTCGTTGAAGTCAAAAAATACTACTTTAAATCGAATCCAAGAAGTATTTGTTACTTTTAAGCCGTTTTGAAAATTGTCATTTTGATCACCCAATTCGCGAAAGTTTATGTTCGCGAAATAATTTCTTTCGTTAAATTAGCCACAAAGTAAATGTCGTTAATTTTGCGATTTTGCGATTTTGCAACCTCGCGAAAGTTTCTGCTCGCGATATTCTGTACTGTTAAAATATTTCTATCGAAATCCGAATGGGGACAGAAATGCTATTGTTCCCTACTGCGAGTATCACAGCTCGATCATAGCTTGACCCAGGATGATTGTTCCCGGGTCGAAACATCCACTTGGAATGGTTTTGGAGTGCAATTTTTTCCAATTGAATCTCAAATAGAGATGAAAACAAAGTCAATTTCGCAGTGGGGCTGTAATTGTAGAGTCTTTTTCCCGAAGAGGGCGAAAGTTTGGCAAAAACCCTACTATATAACTTAGTTAACGATAGTAGGATTCGCTATGTCTTTTTTACAATGTGACTTATCAATATTATGCAATGAAAACCGATTTTTAATTCATGCATGCAATCCTGTACAAAACAGGACTTTCGTAAACAATGAAAGCATCTAAAGATCCCCCTTGTTCTAGAAAACCTATTTCTGGGTCTTCAGGTGGGCAAGAAAATGCCTCGACATTACAAAAACCTAACGTAGATTTTTTAATATAAAATCAATCGCTGTACAGATTTGGTCCATGCTAAAGGCTTTAAGTGAAAACATTTAATATTTCCTGTTATACGAATGCTTCACGAATATTGATCTCCGATCATAAAGAACTATTTCGACTCTTATTATTTTCAGTGCCACAATGCGTCAGTAGCATACCGCGGCGAATCTAGAAGTAGACTTTTTTTTTGTCATAATTATGTACAGTATGTACAGGTTTCAATCCCATCAACCTTTGACCTAATTTCTCTTGCACGTTAAATGCATCGAACTACTAAAGGAATGTAACATCCTGCAAGGAAATTGAGGCGAATTTGATTGTGGGATTGAAATCCCGTACAAGTGTACAAAAATGAAAAGTAATGATTATGACGTTTGCGTTGTGGAGCGCTATTGATGTAATGGAGGATGTTAAACTATACAAACGACGGCGACGTGGCGATACTGTCACAGATTTTCACTCAATTTTCACCCTAACGGAGACAAAGTGCTGACTAAAAGCTCCAAACGTCTTTGTAGTGAGTTCTTTATTCCAAACTTGTCAGAGTGATAGGCCACTGTACTGCCGGGTACCTTATAAAACATTCTATTCCTCACCCCCCCCCAGCTTATCAATTTTAGAAAATGTGTTTGGAATTATCTTCCTTCGTCTTAGCCTCCTTTTGTTAAATAATTTTTTCCACACTGGATATTTTAATGCGAGGCCCCCAGCTTAAGTTTATTTATGCTTATTCATACGCCGTCTACTAGGTAACCGAGGGTAAACGATTTATCATACAGCTTTCTAGGGTATGCATCCACATCTGGAAGATGCCGTTTCAACTTCTTCGGTGTCAGGTCGACGCCATTCTTGATTGCATCGTGGATTACATCAGTTTCTTCAGAAGTCCAATTTTTTCTTGGCGAGCCATAAAAGTGATTTCGAATGAATTTTGATCCCTCTTTAGCCGATTTTCTCCGATTCCGAACGTTGCAATGCGTTGCTTGTGTTTTGCTAGAATGGGCCATCAGGCTTGCAACGTGTTTCGCAGCGGACGGATCTTTTTCCAAAACAGCAGTTGAGGAAGATTTTCGGATTAAACTCACTGTTATGTTTTTAGGGAGGTCTTCAGGGCTAACAATCCCAGCCTTGATCCAAAGTAAGTGGATACGTTTGCTAACGTCACCTGAAATTAATTAATACTAAAGCATTATTTGATTAAGTAGTTAGGAAAATAGTCTGCAGGGGTAATGTAATAACATGTGACTGGAACGACGTCCCCACCTCAGGAAAGTATTCTACTGGGTGCTGAGAAGCAGAGAATACCCTTTGAGCGATATAACCTTAAGGTCACAATAAATGCGCCTTCAACTGCACCAACTAATTTTTTCACAAAGTTCTGATAAAAACCGATAACGTCATTGGGCCCTTCCAGAAATATTGCGTGCCCCCCCCCCCCGATGAAACGTTTTGGTAAAAAAAAGATGAGATCTCAATCGCAATTTAGTTTTCACTTCATCATAACTGTAAAACCCAAATCAAAAGTTTTTCATAGTGCTAAATAAGTTTCCAGTGATGAAAATGAACTGAAGAGTACGTAAGAAATATCAACAGGATAAATGAGTTTTCGAAAGTCATGTTTTCAAAAAGTTCAATTTCGAAACCTTGCCAAAACCTCCACCAAAATTTATGGCCACAACCATCTGTGACTCTGTAACTCGGAATGGGAGGTGAAGCAAAGACCCACAGGTGTGCGTGTGTGGTAAAGTGGTGGTAGGATCAAAATCGACTTCGATTTTCTTTGGCAAACCCCAAGATGGAATTCGGTCACAACCAGTGATGAAATATAATCGATCTGTATATCTCAGAGCGGTACCTGGTTCCAGAAAAACTTTACCCTGTCCAATATTTAACAAAATAAGTTCGAAATCTGCAACACCCCGACGAACTTCATTTTCCAAATTGGATCCTACCTCTACAGCGCCAATTTTATTTTGTGGGTACTCAATTTGGCTGATGAATTGTTCAAACGAATACTGTACAGGAGAGTAGACTAAAATTTTTTTCATTTCCTGAAGGTTGCTTTTGAGTAGAAGATTTTTGCTAATTGAACAAATACCATCTTTCAACTGCTCGATGACCGACGATTTTGAAACCACGAGGACTGCTATCATATATAATCTTATAAGTCCTTCTTTTTCCTTTCCACTTTCAATCTGGAAACAGTTTCCTTTTCCGGTTATTTTCACCTTCCCGTTCGGGAAATACTTACCGTTAAGGCAATAGTTGCCATATCCATGTTGTGGTTCCGACTGTATGTAAGTATAAGCAATAACTAAAGCATATACAATGTTTTTCTTTTTTAATAAAAAAAATTACCTTGAACAATGTTTTCCATTTATTGAATGAGTAATACATGTCAAAATATACGTGCTGAAAAAGTTTATCAGCAAGACGAAGGTCTTGTTTTAGAATACACCGTTTAGGAGTCCCGTCTCCTCCACCGTATTCCACCGTAACAACCCGGGGGGGGGGTACTTAGGCAAAAATAGGTGCTGGGTATGTGCGGTAAGGGTCGGGTTTTTCACCTGTCAAAGTCTCTCTAAGGGTTACAAAAATCAGGAAATTTCAAAGTAGTCTCTCTAAGGGTGGGAAAAATCACGATTTTTAGAAAAAAAATTTGATTTTGAGAGAAAAAATTACAAAAAAGTCTCACTAAGGGTAGGAAATTTTTGAAAATTAGAAGAATGTAAACATTGTTAATTTTTTTCTTTCCTTCAAAAAGAATGATTTATATATTTGAACATGATAATCGCACGATGGGTTATTTTTTCTTATTTGGCACGCCCTCAAAGAGAGCAATTAATCGTTAATTGCATCCTGTAGAGAGCAATTAATCGTTAATCACACCCTCCAATGCCAGTGTAATTTTTGTAATTTACTTTCCTAACTGGGAAAAAGTAGTGACAGCCATTGTGCGATTAGCTCGTAATCACATAATAACTCGTACAATTCGAAAATTGCACTCATGATTTTGTTTGTTTCAAATATTCCTCCTCGAGGAAATCAATGAGGTGAAATTTGCGAGTCTGTAGTTTTTTTCCGTGTTTAAGTCTAAACAGAGCTTTACGCCGAAAATACATTCGAATTTTCAAATGTAAACAGGGCTTTGAAAATCGAATGTTTTTGAGTGTTCACACGAGCGCGCATATGTTTTCGAATGTTTTGAAACAATTTATTTTAGTAAGTACGTTTAATCTGGACACTCTGGAGAATGTTATTTGTCTTTTGATCTTTCGAAATCATTGAAAACTTTTTTCCTGAGAGGGGAAGGACTCTGATATTTTCTTTTTCCAAATGTTGTATATTCTTTTCATTAAATAGAGTCAAAATGTATTTTCTTTCAAAGAGGAAATACTTCTTAGTATATTTTACTGTATTTTGAATGCACAAGTTTATTTGGAGGGCATTACTTTTGCCCAGAGTTATAGCTTCAGTTTTGATTTTTATTCACTTCTTTGTTGTTTACAATTCTTTATTTCACTCTCCAAAAAGCTTTAGATTTTTTTGGTATTGTCAATGATGATGATGATGTTAGTGCAATTTAAGAACGAAGAACATGGGAAGAAGAAAAAACCGAGCTTTCTTCAGTTTTGAGATGTTTCTGAATTTGAAATGCATGCTGGAGCTCAACTGCAATAAAGCAAAGGTTAGTTAACTTTTATTAATTGTGAATTCTTGATATTATTCAAGTCGTCAAGTCAAGCAGATGACAAGAGCAAGAGAATTCTCTCACTGTCAATTGAAGGAGTTGTGATACTTCTACCACCTCAAAATTGGTCGAAATTCATGGAGAATCCAGCCTGACATTAGCTCATTATTATTTGCTGGCGAATGCTAAACCCCCTTCACTCACCTCACTTTAGATATTTAATTTCTCTACAGATGAGCTAAAGTCTCTTTCATTTTTTAATATCCCTGTTCTGGCAGAAAGTAGATTAAAATGCTATGTTAAGAGAATGGAAGTATAAGATGGGTATTTGTGCTAACCATCCCTGTCTCACTGAAAGTATCCTCTTTATCTCTAAGGAATGCTGACACAAACCTTGATTTACATTATATTTATTTATATTCTTTCTTTTTCTTCTTCAGGGTGTAAAAAAAATGGATTTCAGATGGTTTTGGATTTTTCTGGATTTTTTAACAGAAAGTTTAAAATATATTGTGCATTGTGTATCAAAAAGTCACCTTGTTTTGTTGTTCTAAATCTGATATCTAGTCCTTCTAGTTTAGATACATCCTTGTACTATGAATGACCTATAAAATACTTCACAAGAGAAATAAGATTCATTTCTTTCCTTTCAATTTTTGCAAGTTTCTTGATCTTCCCCGCCTCCTCCTTAAAAGAAATTCACTTTTTTCTACGCCAATCAGATTCCGCGTCTTTTTCCCGATCAGAGCCAATCACAGTGGCTTGTAGAGGGCATTACGTAATTCTTCGTCTGGTCTGTAATTTTGATGTTTCCTAGAATCCAATGAATTTTCTTTAGCAGAGTAATGGGTCCCACTAAACCTGCAAATGCAGCAATTGTATTGGCTCTCAAAAAGCCATTTTAGATTTTCTTGAAAGCCAGATAAATTGCGAACCGAACCGTGGGTCGGGGCTATTTTTTCATGGTCCCTATCTCGAATAACAGGAGATCAAAGTCTGGACTTCGAAATTTCCTTGGACAAAATAACTTCCTGAAGAAAATATTTAAGCCTTAAAATTAACCCCGACCCTAGATCAGGTGCCCCTATGTGCAGGCCACCCTAAACAGTTGTTTTTGACCCTTAACTCTTGGCCGAGTCGTTGCTTTTTTTGATAAACAGCTTTTTCAGGACCTTACTTCAGTGGTCGTTTCCTCGCGATTTTTGACAGTTTTAACAAAAAGGTTTATTTTCACATTAAATCAATTACACAATATTCTGAACTTGTTTAAACGTTTAAATTTGAGCTCAATACTCTTCATTATGAAAATTGCAAAATTTGATAAATTTTACAGACCCGAAAATTCACCTTATTGACACACTCGAGTCCAGGGGGGGGGGCTCAGTGGACAATACAGGAGCATGTATCCTGGGGTGGGGTGGGTGTTAAGACCAAATATGTGCTGTTTTGTATATTTGTACTATACAGAGGGGTGTTGGGTCAAAAATTTGATTTGCCGTTTAGTATAAGTGTATACAGAGGGTGTTGGGTCAAAAATACAATTTGTTGTTTTGTTATTTTTGATTAATCGTGAGGTTAAACAGGGTTAAGGCAGGTTATGGGTCAAAATTCAAAATAGAATAGCGTTAGAAATTTAGTCAATTAAGGACATTCCCTTAAGGAAATAACTGAAGTATGCTCAAGTATGATTCAAGTATTCATTAAGTATGAGAAATTATGTATGATCTTTTTCAAATGCAGACTTGCGAAAGCAGACTAAAATTTGTCATACTTGGAATGCATACTCAAACTTCATGTTAATGCATTCCTTGCCACGGAAAGTCATGTGACATCTTTTTCAACCAATAAGATTTAATAATTTTGAGGGTAAAACAAACACTATGGTTTAACTCACTAAAAGATTATGTTTACTGAAAACACATAATTAATCTTTAGTAAGTGTTCTGTTGTACTCCAGTTCTGACGTCATGCCGTAGCGAAGAATACTTAAATTAAGTATGCATTTGAGAAAATTCATACTTGTAGTATGCAAAAAATTTTCCATTAGCATACTTGACATTGCATGCTTGTAGTATGCCTGATTTTTAATGCATACTGGCTATGCCACTGTTCTTTTGGTATCAAGAAAAAGGGTACTTGGGTAAAAATAGGTGCTGGTATATTGTGTTGGCCTTAAGGGTCAAGTTTTCAACCTTCCCAAGTCTCTTTAAGGGTTGTAAATAAAGTAAAAATCAGAAGGGTTTCTCTGTCAGGGAGAAATTTTGGAATTGAAAGAAAATACTCTGTGGAACAGAGGGGGGTCGGTAGTAAAACCTCAGACATAATGACATTTACTACGGTGTTGGTGTGACGAAAAATCGAATTTTTACTACCCAGGGTAGTTAAATGCTAAAATGGGTGGTATCTGTGTGTTAAATGTTGAAAAACATTTTGCTACCTGGGTAGTTAAAACCGGTGAAATAAGCAAATTTTACCTATTTTTGTAATTCTTTTAATAATTTTTTGGATGACTTTTCTGAAAAAATCTGAAAATTTTTATAATTTGAAAGAATTTTCTGTTGGAAAGTTGTTTGCTGCAAACAAAAAATTCTCAATTTTTTTTTTCAATAAATAAATTCAATTCTAAGGGCAAAACATTATTTTTTGCACTAAGTGAAAAATGTGTCACAGAATTAATCATTTTTTAGCTTTTTTTGTAAAATCAGTCCAGAAAGCACCCAAAAAAAGGTGGTCTCCATGACAAATTGTCCCAAAAACTTTTACTACCAGGGTAGTAAAATACATTATCCAAGAGTCTGGGTGGTGGTATGTAAAAATTCGTAAAAATCTTTTTACTACTATATGTCTGAGATTTTACTACCGACCCCCCCCCCCCTGTGTGGAAGGGTCCGGTTTGACGGGTCTGTCCCACACAGCCGTCATCCATCAACCTGGCAATCGTGGAATTCACTTGTCTTTTTTCTATATAAATCTAGAACTGAACAAGAAGCTGAGGCAGAATCTGAGGTGGAAACAGAATCTAATTTAAACCGCAAAACTGTGCATACGTTGTCACCGCCAAAGTAAGTGATAGTGTTTTTACCAAAAATGTCAAACATATTAACACTGAACTTGCAAACATCCAAAGATGTTAAATTTGACCCTATTGGTCCAAGTATTTTAGGTTTGGCCTGCCTTTTACAGCAGGTTAGGCCTGACACCCAGTGAGGATATTCTGTTTGGTAGTGCCCAACCTTGTTGTGGCTAGGCAAACTACTGAGTGGGGCTGATATTTAAAATTTAGCGACTGCGCCTGTTTCAACAATTTTACTAGTTTTTCTGCAATTTTTTTATTGGCAAGGCTCGATACTAAAATTCTAAAGATCTGATTGATACAGAGTGTCCCACAATGAATTATTTATAAGAAAATACAATATTTTCTCTCATTGTATTCAATTGTATTATTTTATGAATACTTCATTGCCGGACACTCGGTATCGACCAGATAGATTTTCACCAGGCTAACATGTTTCCAATGCAGTCCAAATTAATAGAAGATGTTGATAGGGAATAGTACCAGTAACTCTTCACTTCTTTTATTTCTTAAAGGTCCTGCTACAAAGGCATTGTTGGACTCAAGCCAATATCGATGGAAATAAGCTCTGACAATCATTCACTTGTTCCAGTATTGTTATCAGCACAAAAAAACCACCCGGAGCAAATATCGTTAGTAGTACCAACAAGAATCTCCTCAAACTTTTCATTTCTAATAGACTTGTCCAAGTTGTCCCACCCAGAAGACGTACTGTGTGATGACTTTGGTGCATGGAAGCAAACAGATACATCAACAAAGTACTACTTTAGTTCAAGTCATCAATCGGTTAAAACTGATAAAACAGAGGATAGTCTAAAAGTCGTAAGAAGAAATTACAAATGTCTTTCTGATGAAACACTCAGAAAACTTATCGTTTCAGTATCCACTAAAGAAGGACAGCACCCAATATTATTTATCAAGTATTCCTTCAAGGGTGATCCCCATGATGTGACTGTGAAAGCCCATGGAAACACTAAAACGTCGTCTGCTAGTTATTCCAGAACATTCAAAAGTACCAAACTTCTTTTGTTCGAGGAGGCAGAGTCCGTCAAATGTGTCAATAGAGCAACTTTCAATGTCGAGCAAGCTGTTGGTGGGATTGAAAATGCTCAGTCTAATGGTGCTTTACCTCGGGATAGAAAACAGACATCTTATTTGAAGAATAAACAAAAGCTGTATAATAATGATCCAATCTATTCAATAACTCAATTAATGAACAATTACAATGAGAATGGAACCACTAAATTTGTTCGCTCTTACACCAATGATGATGGTATGCCCAAATTTATTGCCTTTTTGGATCAACAAATTGACGACATTATTAATTTCTGTTGTAACGATACGTACTAGTTATCGCATGACTTCGAGTGCAATACGAGAAATATTTTACGAGTTCCGAGATTTTTCCGTAATATTTTTCCGAGCCTTTAGGCGAGGAAAAATATCGGTAAAATCTCGGAACGAGTAAAATATTGAGTATTGCACGAGAAGTCATGTCATAACTAATTTATTGTCGACTCAAAAAAATTGTCCTCTTTTTGTTTTAAAACTTACTTCCGCCTTCTTCTGCTTCTGTGTAGATTCGAATGTTTTTATTCGAAAATCTAATTCGAACGTTGGATTCGGACAAAAACATTCGATAACTTCCCGCTGAAAATATTCACACAAAAACAAAATAGAGAAGCATTTTTCGATCATTTTCGATCCAGAAGTTTTGTTTTGAAGAGTTGCAGATTTTTCAGAGATGTGTATTTGAAAGTTTCTAGATTGATAATTCAAAATGCAGATAACGTATACAGTATTGTTTCGTTAGAGAAGAAACCCTCCATCATTGGATTAATCAGATTGATCACATTCAGTCTTTTTCTATGTTTTTGTTTCGATGACATGGCCATGGGAAAGAATAGCAGAGGAAAGGAAGTCCCACGATGGAAATGTATGCTTGTAATAATGGTTAAAGAACAACATTTTTTCAACAGCAAAACAATTTGGATGCTTTCTTGATTATCGTCAAGCTCTAAATTTTTGAATTTTAGAAGAAAGATGTACTGTAATGATTGTTGAGTTGAAAAGCCAATGACGTACGTTGTTGTCGAGAACGAGAATTAGGAGAGAACTTTTATAAAAATCACTCGTCATTTGGTTTAATACAAGACATTACACTTTCCTTGCTATGTTATGAGAAATCTTATTGGCAAATATTCAAGAATCTCAAATTTTTTTGTATGCATTGATAAAAAACTGTTTGGTTATCACAAGGACAAATTTGCCAAAAGTTGAAAATATTTGGGTCGTGTCAAGTAGTTTTATAATTAATTCTTTGTTCATCAGATTTGATTTTAGTGTCTTTTATGGAAGAACTCCAAAGTAAGAGTTAGGCTGAACATATTTTTGTTGCGTTTTTCCCTTTGATTCCCAGCCAAGTCCTGTTTTGTTTTGATTTTTCTCCCGCCGCTTACCCAGTCCCCCAAAGTCAACGCGGTCATATTTCCAGACTAAAGAAATATGAAATATCGCAAATATCTCGATGCTCTCGACCAATCAAAACGCTGATATTTTTTTGGGGTCGGCAATAAAGAAGGATACAGATCACTTTTGTTTAATGACATTACATTCGAACTTGGTCCTTTATTTCTCCTCCTAACCGTATACACCAACGCATTCTTGTACACTGCAAACACTACAACCTGTCCAATCATGATATGACCTATGATGTTATGTCTACTTAAAGACCAATCAACCTATGATACTTCAAAGGCCCCTGGCATTCCCATTTACATGCAAGGAACTGCAAGTGACTGTGAGCAGGCATTGCGAAATGCCTCATCTAAAGCTTTTCCACACAGCCTATTGTTCAACTGTGCCATTCATGGTAAAAAGAACATTTCAGAAAAAATGACAGAGCTCGGATTGTCAATGAGATTGCAGCGCATAATCAAAGAAGACATTTTTGGCGATGGGGGTTTGATTTATGCTTCGAGCTGGTCTAGCTACGAAAGTCTATGCCAAACACTCAAGGAGAAATGGGAGCAACTTGAACTAGCTGAGAAGACCAAATCATCATTTGTCTCTTACTTCGAACGATACAAACAAGACGATATCAAGGAACACATGCGGGTGCAACTGTCCAGAGATGCAGGCTTCGGTGATCAAGTTGTTACAACCAATCCAATCGAGTCGGGCAATGCCATTTTGAAACGGTGGAATGCATTCCAATCGAAGGATCCTGCAACTTTTCACAGTCGCTTGTAGATGAGCAGACCAGCAATGTTCAAAGAGCCTTCCTTGGTCTAAAAAGCAAATATGTCGTTCGCCCAGAATTCCAGATTCAATTGATCAAATGGGGAAAACCAAAGCCCTCCACACTATTGCGAAGTACCGTATCGACTCTAAAAGATTTAATGAGGTGAAAGCATACCGACCGACCAGCAAAGTTCCTTTCTCTGACCTACCAGAAACAGATAAAGAAGAACTAGGAATAATACCGACCGAAGAAGTATCTAACGACCCTTCACATTCACACGACCAGATGTAGACCAACTTAAAAGAAAAGCAAACTTCATAGTTTCGAAAAATGAGGTTCGTTCTGGCTTTTCAGAAAATCACTTCCTCATTCAATGCGAGAGCTTCAAATATCGAACCGTTCGACTTCTTGCAGATGGAAGATTTGCATGTGACCATGAGTGTCTTGGTTTCGAGCGAAGGAGAATATGTGCCCATTCACTTGCTGCTGCCATGTACACAGATAAAGAAAATCAATTCCTTGCAACCTTCAAAAACGAAAGTATCAATTTGATAAAGCTGACGCTTCCATCATGTCTCCAGAGAGGTAAATTTCCACTCTAATTGATTCGAACTGTTTTACTCAAATTTTGTCCTGATGCTTCAAAGTATTTCCTCTTAAAGCAGTGCCGTAGCAACTGGGGGGCTATGCCCCCCCCAATAATTTTTTCAAAAATGGTTATTTTGCAAAATGCAAAGTATTTCTTTTTTAATTTGTCATAATTGTCTTTTATGTGCATGTTTTGAGTGTATTTTTTTTTAAGCAATCTAGAGCTCTAATTTTCAAACCCCCCCCCCTCGGGCCAAACCATGGTTGGCCCTCGCGGTCACTAAACTTCAGCCCCCCCAATATGAAAATGCTTCCTACGGCACTGTAAAGGGAGATTAACGTTTCAAATTTGTCAACAAACAAAAGACAAATTCAAATATATATGGTTTATAAGCCTTTACTTTTCCAGAATAAGACTTATAAAAATTCCCTCGCATTGCTATGGATACGAAAAATGTGACGTAGCGTTCGCACTGTGTTTCTCTCTGTAAGAGAAGGGCAGGGAAATTTGGTGGATGATGGTTTAAAATGCAGTTTTTGAGTTTCTTTTTACAGTTAGAGAATTCTCTGCACCTTTGTAGATTATCCTAGTTGTATCGTAGTTGATTAAAAAAAGATTAATTTCTAATGTTTTATATCTCTTTTGCCACCAAATAGAGTCTAGCAGTAAGAATAGTTTGTGCGCACGTTACGTCACAAAATCAACAAAGGGGGAGTTTTTTTGGTGTTTTTCTCCATTCTAGAGTCAAATTTGTGAGAAACTAAATATTAAATAACACAATGAATAAAAGAAGTTTTGAAGTGGTTCTTTTTTTTGTTCGGTTACATTTTTCTTCCTCTTCAATGTTTCGAAAAAAAATTCCAAACAGTTTTGTTTGTTCGTTTCTTAGGAGCTGGGAAGAAAAAGGCTCCTGCCAAGCGAAAGCAACCGGAAAGTGTCTGCACCACCGTGACTCTCAACGACATATTTGCCGAAGATCGAAACGGTCCAGGTGTAACGCCTCCGAAACATGCTGCCGTTATCGAGCGCTCATCATCAGGAATGAAAATGACGCTAAAGACAAAGCCACCGAAAAATCCGAAGTTGACAGAAACCAGCTCTACTCCATTCCATCTCATCCGAATTGCGGGAAATATTCGAAAATGTGTTGGCTGTGGGGGCAAGTTTAAAGGCAGTTATGATACACAAATTTGTGTGAGACACAAAGAAAATGAGTGCTACCTTGACCTACCTTGAAAATGAACACATAGAAAAAAACGTTCAGCAACGTGCATTATCATTGTAAATTGGATTGTATTCTTCCAAGGAACCCTTCCTTCCAAAGGACGGAAATAATTGTCAACATTGACGAAGTTGATCCTCAATTAAAGGAATTTTTAAAACAAAGGTTCCAATAAAATTTTTAGCTATATTTATAAACTATTTTTTGATCTTTAGAGTTGTATTGCTTTCTTCTATTTTGTTTGTATATTAGTATTTTTTGGAACAAGGAAAGTAGACACTTTTTTTTGATTTCTTTTTCTTGTTAACTTTTTCAACTTTCTGTTTTGGAATAGGTGCGAACCTGTATAGACACATTTTTTTGATTTTTATATTACTGTCCTCGCATTAGAATGAGAGCGTTCCAAGTCCACTTATGGTCGAATTGAGTTAAGACAGTGCTAATTCTTTGAAACGGGATCTTTTAAGGTATGAATTGTAGCCTAGTCTAAACTGAATTCATTTGCTACTTGTTTTTGACTTTTTATTTTTATTTTTAATTTTAATTTTTCCTTTTTATTTTTATTATGAAGATTATATTTTTATTTATTTTCAAAGGCCTTACATACATATTTTAATGTATTTTAACATAAAAAAGAAAAACTATTTATATTTTATATTTATTTACCAGTACTCATGGGCGCCTAATAAATGCTCCTCACTTGAAAAGCTCTCCGTTTCCCCTCCCTTGCCTAGCCATTATTTAACCCCCTATCCACTTGGGTACAGTTTCAAGTTTGACCATCTCTTTTGTTTCCTCATTTATGATGCGTTTCTTGAGAGTACTTTTGCCATTGTTTTATTAACCTTATTAGTTTACTTGGTTGAACGTTTTTAGATAGTCAACGACTTTTGATATTTTATTTGTTATTGTCGACCCAAAAAAATATAAGCATTTTGATTGGCTAAGAGCATCGAAATAATTGCGATATTTGATATTTGCACACTGTGAAAATATGACCGCGTCGACTTTTGGGGGACTGGGTACGCGGGCAACTAAAACCAAAACAAAAACGTTCGAAAATAAGATCAAAACAAAAACAAAGCGAGAAATTTTTTTTTGGCTGTTCGGAGATCTTTTGAGAAAAAACAAACAAAATGAATCGTTTTGATAGCTGCAACAATGATAATATCCAGCAATTTATTGACAAATCGAAAAATCAAAATACGACTAAAGCAACCAGTTTGTCGAAGAGAACATACGATGCTTGGGCTAACGAACGGAACCAAACAAGGACATTGAACTTTTAAATCCTGTCGATCTCGACTCGTTGTTGCAACGGTTCTTCGCTGAAATCAAGAAGCAGAATGGAAAGGATTACGAGCCTGGTTCACTTGCAAGCTTACAATCTGGAATCGATCGCTATCTGAGGGAGAAACGCTATCAGTATTCTATAATAAATGACATTGAATTCTCTAGTTCCAGGGCTGTTCTTGAAGGAAAAGCTCGACTCCTTAGGGAACAAGGAATGGGGAAAAGACCAAACAAGGCTGCCAGTTTAACAAATGCAGAGGAAGAAATTCTTTGGGAATGTGGTCAGCTTGGAACTGAAAGCCCTTCTTCGTTGATCAATACAATTTGGTGGCAGTTTTCAATGCATTTTGGGCTCAGAGGTCGTCAAGAACACCACATTATGAAAGTTGAAGATTTTACTTGGAAATTGGACGAAGATGGAAATGAGTTCCTCACCTTTTCGGAAAGTTTCTCCAAAACCAGGCAAAATGGTCTTCGTGAAGTTCATCGTGTAGCTCAGCCAAAAATGTTTGCTAACGGTTCGTCTCGTTGTTCTTTGATGATTTACAAAACGTATTTTTCGAAACGTCCTCTTTCACTTCGACACTCAGGTCCATTGTATCTGTCCATCAACCATAAAACAACCACGAATGTCTGGTTCAAAAACCAAAAAATGGGCCAAAACACGATTGATACGATTATGAAGCGTATGGTAGAGAGTTCTACTCTTTCTACAACAACAACAAAGAAACTATCAAATCATACGGTGAGGAAGACTGGAATCAAACGAATGAAAGCAAACTCCATTCCACGTTCGGAAATTATCACAGTCACTGGACATAAGAGTGAAGCAGGGCTGGATCCTTATGATAGTGGGGACGAGGTTGAACAACGAAGAATTTCTCATGCCATCGATAACGTTCCCTGTTCCTCGCGATCAAATCCACATCAAAATTGGGTCGTACCTGCAAATAACCACAGTGTCCAAAATCCTACTTTCAGTTTTTTTGATCAGCATCAACAAGTTTTGTGTCCACGCACCTCAGCTTTTAATTTTAGTAACTGCACAGTCAATTTTTATAATCAATCACAGGCACAGACACCATCCAAAGCTCCTTGTTCACCACCACGACCAAAAAAACGCAGATACATTATTTATTCAGACTCAGATTCTTCTCAAGAAAATTAACATTTGGTTTACTTTTCCACGTCTTGACTCGTCGAAGTCTGTTTTGGAACTAAATGTTTTGACACGTATTGGAATTTATTTTTGACAAATAGTATGTTTACAAGATATTGAAACAATGAGCATAAATTATGTCTACTTTTTCTTTTGTCTCATCCTTTTGTTTTGCAACATTTTGAATCGTCATTCATAAAAAAAAAGATTTTGTTTGAAAAAAAGACTTTTTTTCTCTTTGTTTGAGTGAAGGTTCTTTTGTTATCAAATCAAAACATTCGAAAATTTGAAAAATCAAAACAAAAACATTCGAAACTTGCCTCCCTCTGAGAAAACCCTTAGGAACGTGACTGTTTTGGACAAAAAAATGTATAGGTTTTTCTATAAACAAGCCTTTCGACAATGATTCTTGAGAAAACATTTTTTTGGGTCGAATTTTTTTGGGTCGACAATAAATTAGTTATCACATGATTTCTCGTGCAATACTCAAATATTTTACTCGTTCCGAGATTTTACCGATATTTTTCCTCGCCTAAAGGCTCGGAAAAATATTACGGAAAAATCTCGGTACTCGTAAAATATTTCTCGTATTGCACTCGAAGTCATGCGATAACTAGTACTTATTTGCTTTTAGTTTACTTTGTTGAAAAGCGTTAGCGTTATATTTCTGAAAAATTTAGGTCCTCTTTTTTTCTTTTCTTTGCTTGGATCCAAGGTATTTTGTTGTTTTATGTCGTACTGCAGCGTCGTACATTATAAGACCTAAGCACTCGATGTGTTTTTCCTTGTACTGTACATGAAATTTACTTTAGTTGGCATATGTGAACCACCTCAACGAGTTTTTTTGATGATTGTAGATACTAGTACAAACAACCAGTGTCAAAATATGCTACGTTTATTATTTTTTATTCATTCATAGTATTCATAATAGATATTTTGGCAATGTATCAACTTTTGTCATACGTTTTCAAAAAATATTTTATAAAGAACAATTTAAGTTAAACTGTTGATTTCTTTTTCCAAACTGTATTCTTCTAATATAGAAAAAAATTCAATAAGAATTTGTTGAATTTGAGTTGCATTTGAAGAATAATTCAAAAAATCTTTTCAATCAGAATTTGCTGAATTTGAGTTCGATTTGAAGAATATTAAAAAAATCTTTTTCAAATACAAGTTTAGAAATATTCAAAAAGGCCATTCAAAATACACGTATTTTATGCATTGACCAGAGAACCATCTTCACCAGCAATGCATTGACCAGAACCATCATCACCAGCAATGCATTGACCAGAGAATCATCTTCACCAGCAATGCATTGACCAGAACCATCATCATTAGCAATGCATTGACCAGAACCATCTTCACCAGTAATGCATTGACCAGAACCATCATCACCAGCAATGCATTGACCAGAACCATCTTCACCAGCAATGCATTGACCAGAACCATCAGAGCCATTATCAAAAAAGTGCGACATTCGGTGTAACAAGGATATAAGCTGACACTGATGATCATATCATCACAGTAAACATTTTTTACGCGTGATTATGTTACGTTAAAAAGACTCAAATCCTGTTTTGCCAATCTCTAGGTGAATCTTTAAAGGAAAAAGGCGATTTAGATCTCTCAATTTAACGCAATTTTCTGTTTTTGAGATGTAACAAAACCAATCTTCTTTGAGTTGGCAAGTTTACGTAAACCGTGCATTAAAGTATTCATTTGAATATTCTGCCAGTAAAATACCTAATATTTTGCTACATCTTTTCTTGGTCACTGGTAAGTGAAGTTAAAAAAATTGATTTTGTATGTCTAACAAAAATGCTTGTGTATCATTATTGTAAATTATTAATCCCAGCACATCACGGGAGCTCTGCAAAATTCTTTTTCATATCTTTCGCTCGTATTGATTACAAGGTGCCATAACGTAATTGAGACTTTAACTAACAAGCCTTTGGCAAAGGCTTTGCTGCAATTGAGCAACAATTTAAATGAACCATGGAACTGTGTAGTATTTATTTTCTATCTTTTATCAGAATTGGTTTTAACCTGTTGCGGCAATGCCAGCTTCACGTAGAAATTTGAATGTACCAAAATCGGCTAAGGTGACTATCAGCAATTCTGGAGTCCGCGTGGTTAATCCACAACAGAGCTCTCCAAATGAAGCTTCAAATAGAAATAATTCAGAACAGTAAGTTTCCCCAGTTTTCTTAAAATTGTTTATCAATTCTGGCTCAGGCCAAAAAAAGGAAAAAGTTTTGTTTCCGGAAATGGACCGGGTGAACTATTTTTTGAGAGTCACCCGGCCGCTAAAAAAAAAAGTTTTTTTTTGGGTTGGAGTTGGGGAAAAATTGTTTTTAACTAAAGATTTCAAACAACTAAACGAAAATGGAAGTTCCTGTTCATCAATTAAAGACCTCTTATAATAACATGCATATAAATAAAAGACAAAAGTAGATTTGTTTTAATTTTTGTGACGTCAATAGACTTTTCCTTTCTTTTTTATTTTCTTTTCTTTGTGTTTTAAAAAATACTTTTTGTTTATATTTCACAAAGTAAAGACGTTTGATCGCAGATATTTTGATAAAAGAGGAAGAGAGTGAAAGCATGAAGGAGTGAAAGTTAAAAGTTTTTTTTCTGCAAAGGAAATAAAACAAATCACACATTCTTGTTCTTTCTTAATTTCTCTCCCCCCTCTAAAACCCAAAAAATGTAAAAAAAAATATTTTGCGGGCGACCGGATGAGTTTTTTTTCGTCACCCGCGTTTCCGGAAACAAGACTTTTTTTTTGGCCTCAGCATTCATTGTTGACTTTCATTTAGCAATTTAACTTTACATGGGACCTTTTCGTAGGTTATGAATTATATTATTTGCTGTAGCAAATTGGCGAGTTCAGAACCTGCGATAAATTCACTTGGGATTGGAGAAAGTGAATATGTCTCCAAGAAGCATGTTTGAAATATGAAATTTCAATGCAGGATATTTTTTAAAATTGAATTTTATCTTATCTTCTCAGACCATTGAATATTAGTGGTGTGGCACCAATAAGTCCCAACGTGACACCATCTAATGCTCCAGTCCAGCGGTAAGCTGTATTTTTTATTGAAAAAAAATTTTTGAAGATTGTTGGGGTATAAAATTATACAAATTGAGTTTTAGAAATTCCTTTTAAAATCTGGCAATTGCCTTACCTTTTTGAGATGAAAGTTCTTTAGTGTGACAACTTTCATAAATATTTTTCCAAGAATCATTTGTAGTAAGCAGAGCTAAAGACTGAAAATTTGTAATAAGGTTATTATTTAAAAGTCAAGAGTAGTCATCAAGGTTAGGTTTTTTTAATGAAAATCTAATAATTATATCAAATTTTGAGTTAAGTCAAGCAGCAACTAGCATATTTTGATTTCTTACCTTTGGCAAGGGACCGGGCCAGGTTAATAGGCGTCACCTAAATTCTTTCCATGGTAGGTAGTCCCATATTGTTTTATAAGGGGTAGGTATATACAGAGTGTTTTTTTTAATTAGGAGATAGTGAAGTCCTCACTTAAAGTTTTGTTATCCGACCCCACTTGGCTTTGTTTACAATACATTGAAATAAAAGAGGTTAATCGATTTTTTCCTATAAAATATTTAATTGCAATTCAAAAGCTATTCTGGCGTATTTGTAGACATTTTAAGATGTCAAACATTTACCCAGTGCTGAGACATTTCATAATGTCAGAGTAATCATTAGTTTTTGAGCTGCCTTTTGAGTTAGACTGCTACATTTTTTTCGGATTATCATTTGCAACTCCAAGGTGTGCATGATTTAAGACATTCAAACGTGTCAGAACTCATCATCAGATAGAACATTCAACATGTTCAAACTGTACAAATCTTGTTATTATAAATGATAATCTTTATACATTTGTAGTACTGTTCTCGATTGTTAACCAAAGCTTTATTTGATCCTCTTTTATTTCAAGTTACACACATTAAACATTAATTTTGCTATCCCAAACCAGCTCAGCTGTTTGTATGACACCATTGTGTGTATTTTATAATCTCTGTCTCTTGGGAGTTTAGAATCTTCCTAAGTAATCAACCCCCTTAAAGGCAAACTCCTCTATGTGCATACTTTTTACATAAAACCTCATTATAGGCATTTTTGAGAATTTTTAGACTCCTAAGTTTAGGGGGATGATACTATATCATCATTGGGATCCTGGTTGGGGTTATATGATTTATGTTTTTCTTTTGACTATCCATTAAGAAATTGAATCAGCATCATGAAGTCCATTACAATCCATGAAATCAGAGCTTTAAAGTTAAATTAAGCAAGCCAATATTGTCAAGAGAGTCTATCATACCAGGGGCCGTCCATATAGTACGACGCAAAAACTTTCCAAAAATTTGATACCTCCTCCCCCCTTGTACGCTGAGAACAATAGAAATGATTTAATTCAAATAATAGATGTACGCTTTTGCTAAACTTCCCTCTCTTCCCACTTCACTGCGTACATACTATATGGATGGTCCCTCATAGTAATGAAAATAAACCAGCTGCGCTGGAAGCTCCGGCTTAAGAGATTAAAAGATGTGAAAGATGAGCTTGTTGAGTTAGTTGTGTTAGAACGTTGCCCACAAACTGCTAATCAGAACAGATCAGAAAGCAAAGTAGTAATTCTATTGCAGAGCGAGTATGAGAAATAATCTTAACGAATAAATAAACCAGCTGGAAGTTTAGCTCTTCTAAGTGATTACACATGCACTTTCTTGCCTAAAGAACCAACCCCACCCCGCGCCCACTCATCCTCGACTAAAAAGTTCAAAATTGGAGCTAAAGGAGATAAATATTTAGAAGTCAATATTTCCAAGTTCTTGATTTGATTGTCCAGATAAAATTTCGGGGAGAAAAATAGCCTAAATTAGAGGCCACGGGCTTTTAGCTGAGCATGTTTTTTTCTGTTGGGATAATACTTGGGGGAGAGTAGGATAAACCAAATAAAATGGTACAATAGTGTGTATGTAATAAATAGTGGTATATTTGGAAAAAAAACTGTTTCGGGTTTGAAAAATCTTCAAAAGGAACGGTCGCCCCAGCCAATGAAATTACGACAAAGTCCAAAAACGGTCATTTTCAGCCATAATACTGTGAAGATTTTTCCAATCTTGTTCAAATTTACACAGGAATTGTGTTTTAGTATCCTTTATTGAATTCTCATAGTGATATGTTTGTAAAAAATTTGTGTCGGGTTTGAAAAACCAAAACGAACAGTCGCAGGACCCTGCCGACGCACCGGACTTAACTAACACCGGACACGCGAAAGTCCGGTGTAAAATGAGAATTTTTTTTACCACCGGACAATTTCTACACCGGACTTAAGGAAGTCTGATGTCCGGTCTCGGAGAAGGATATTTTTCCCACCGGACAATCAAAACACCGGACATGGCCAGTCCGGTGGGTCCGGTGTTTCTTAATTTTTTTTTCATAAATGTCCGGCGTCCAAAATTCCCTGTATGCAACACCGGACTGACACCGGACTTATTGCGTCCGGTGTAGCGAAAGGATACTTTTTGCCACCTGACAAATACACCGGACAGTCCGGTGCGTCGGCAGGGTCCTACAGTCGCCAGCCGCGATGAAATTACGACAAAGTCCAAAAACGATCCTTTTCAGCCATAATACTGTGAAGATTTTTCCAATCTTGTTCAAATTTACACAGGAATTGTGTTTTAGTATCCTTTATTGAATTCTCATAGTGATATGTTTGTAAAATATCTGTGTTGGGTTTGAAAAAATGAGGATCATTTTCAGCCATACACATAACACCACAAAAACTGCTCAGATTGTTTTCAAATTTGCACTGTAATGTTGTAATTTTAGTATTCTCTTTCGAATTCCAATGGATGTGTGTTTGAAAGTTTCATTCCATTGTCAAGTTACAGAGTTTTATGGTTTTGTGCGTCCATAAAACTAGAGAAAGTTAGCCATATGCAAGATTTAAGCACTCGAGCAGCTGACGATTCATGGCCAAAATTTCTCCAAAGTCTTTCCACATTGTTAGACCAGTATGCATCAAACTTCTCATAAATCATGTCCAAAACATCATGAATAATGATGAAAATGATCACTATCAGACTATCAGCTAACAAGCCCACTTTCTAAATACTTTCGCAATATTTTCGAAATCCAGATAATCCGTTTTTATTAAATCGGAATAGATCATCGGATTAGATAAACAAAAAAAAATGTCTTGACCTTGAACGTCGTTGTCGGAAGAGAGAATTAAAGGCTCCTAGGCCGGAGCAATTATTGTATCAATACTGACAGTTTCATGTCTTATTCAAACAATCCTTTTTCAATAAAACTGCAATTCACCAATAATCTTTAATTTCACAAGTTTGGTATAATTACTGATTTTTGCTATGTATAGACTGCAGATGTTTTCACGGGTATAATTATTTACTACAATATCATTTTTTATATATGAGTATGATTCATTCTTTTTTTGCAAACCACACTGATCCTCTTTTTTTGTTAGCTCGCGGCCTGTAAGAAAATGACAAATTGAAAAAATTTTGATAAAGAAAAATAATGCATCACACGTACACTTGTAAAACTTGTAAAAAAGCTGTGATTGAAAAATGCGGCTCTAATAAAATTTTTCAATGAGCAATCAGACAAAATAATCTGCATACACTGGAGAGTGTTACAAAAAGATTAGTCTTTCAAAATAAAAGAAAAGAGCCGTACTGCTTACCTCTTCTCTCTTTTATTCTTGAAAAAATATATATGATACTTGCTTGAATCTGAGTTCTGCTTGTTAAAAATAAATTCAAAACAAACCATTTACATAAAACACCTTGTTGCAAAGAAGTTACAAACTAAAGTACTAACTAATAGGAGGCTAAGAGACTAAAATGCTAACGAATTGCATAAAACATTTCCACACATATAGATCAACTTTCTGTCGCCCTGTTTTGGTATCAAATTCCAGTCGGGTCAATTTGTATTCACAGCAAGAACTGCACCGGGATTTACCAGTCAGACCCGACTGTTTGTTTACATTTGTTCGAACCGGGCCGGCCGATCACACCGCTAACCAAAATCCAAAATTTCCGCTTTTCGACCAAATTGATATAGTCTAAGACAACGGCCACTCCCGTAAAAAAATTCCCCTCTTCACGTTTGTTCTTTTTTTTAGATGAAACTCGTCTTAGACTATAGCATAGTCTATAAACACGATTCAAGGTCGGAGATATAACGTTCCGGCCTTCTTGATTGTCCCAATACTCACGATTGGTTTTTGAAACGATTATCATCTGGTTCTCTTCATTTGTCCGCAGCGGACGTCGACAACCGTAACATACTCTTGTATTTGGATGACAATAACGAACAAGCCCTATCTCATAGGTTCCCGGTAATGGATCTGGAGAAAGGGGACCTAAAGGACTCGCGTTAGTTGATGCCCCGTTGAAGCCATTAAAACTTGGCGATCTTGCGATATTTCCTTGGGGCAACTGCTGAAGCGTTGCTTGAGGTGGTTGAAAAGCAAATGATTGAGAGGGCAGTTGAGCATTCAACAATTGAGACGGATGAGGCAGGTGATAGCTGAAGGATTGGGAAAATTGCTGTTGTCGTTGTTGTTGCTGCTGTGTGTGTGTGTGTGTGTGTGTATATCGGTGGACTTGTGTCTTCTCCAAGGAGTTAGCTCCCCTAGAGGAGCGTGCTCCTCGCCAGAGCGATCGACTTGGACGGGCACTTCGTTAGTAATGCCAACCCTTCCCTCTGTTCCTCTTGGTTGAATAATTCGTCTTTTTCGCT
Source organism: Clytia hemisphaerica (assembly GCF_902728285.1). Taxonomy (NCBI): domain Eukaryota; kingdom Metazoa; phylum Cnidaria; class Hydrozoa; order Leptothecata; family Clytiidae; genus Clytia; species Clytia hemisphaerica. The sequence goes on from NW_027104048.1 coordinate 399,101, forward strand.
TTTGGTGCGTGTGCATCTAAGGAACCAGTGTTCCAGATTGTGTTCTTCTCCGCTAGTACATTCCGTGCATATCGGAGATATTGATTCGTCAAGCATATGTTGGTACGTCTTGAATGCCTTGTGTTTGCCGCTTCTTATTTGGGCTAGCAGCACTTGGTTTGCTCTTGATGTTACTTCTTTCTCTCTTTCTTTGAAGTATTTTTTGTATACTTTTTTGATTATTGGATGTGAAATTTCCTCTTTTGTTTGGCTTCTGATAACGGTGCAAGCACTTCTGAAGGATATAGGTCTGCTGTCTTGTTGCTGCTGTTGTTGACTATGGCTAAATGAATGAGAGGCTTGACTTGACAATGACTGAGGTAGTTGTTGAAAATTTAATGATCGAGACTGTTGATCATAGCTACCAGATCGAGATGGTTGAGATGATTGGATTATTGATCCTTCAAAACACAAAGCTTGATCATGTGTTGATCCAGACGGATTTCCTTCTATTTCAACAAGCTCTGTTATTTTCTGTCGCTTGGTGTTGGCTGGTCCTTTCCGTCGCTGAGTTTTTTTTTTTTTTCGTCCTGCATTTTTTTCTTTTTGACCAAAAACAACATTTGAAGCCATCTCAGAACACGATTTACTATTCACAAGTTTGATATAGTTTTGAAATTTTTGTGCTTTAACAGCAGAAGCTATTGTGTGGTGACACACTTTATGTATTTTAAAAGTAATGCATGATTTTTCATCACAGACAAACTTGTTTTCCGACTGTTTTACCGTTATCGGGTCTTTCTCACGTGTCGGGTTACAACAGAGCCAGATTGAGCTGCCTTGTGGACCAGCGATTACCCAGTTTTTATTGGTTAAAAAGCGTGTTGCTTCTCGCGTTAATTTAGAAGTTATTGCGATTGGTAAGTTGACAATGCTAAAGGCTGGAACTCCACAAGTTTCCACATCCTCCTGCACTGCTTGATCATCTGGATTGATTTTGAAACTTTTGTTTAGCTTAAACGGCAACCTAAAAGTGAATAGATGGATCATTATCTTACTATAGGTCATTTCACAGTCGCAAAGCGTAATGGGTAATCAGAACCAATGCGCACTAATGACGACTTACTTATGGTGCAACGTTTTGAAAAGTTTTGAAAAATATTGCGTCTAGCCAATCGGAAGCCGTTATGGAGGCGCAATCAGTCTTGATTACCCATGATCCATTTCGAGTGTGAAATGTCCTATACTAAATGAATTTCATATTTTGTCTTTTTAGGCGAGACATGTCGACCTCAACATTTTTTATCTCTTTTCCATTCTTATACACTGATGATACATTTGACGCTCTCAATTCGACATTTTACTGCTCGATAAAGTTCCCGTTTTAAATTAAATTGAAATCACCTTCAAACTTCCTGAAGAAAATCTCATAATATTTTTTCATTTAATTTGAAACATGAAAAATATTTACGGAAATCTTCCAACAACTCGATGTCCTCCCGTCGTTGATGAAAACTAAGTCAAATTTCCCTTAAGAATAAAGCTAGAGAACATCAACAGCACCATTTCTATTATCCTATAAGGGCTTTTGATGCGCAAGCTAAACCGGCGTTTGCAACGACGGGAACCGTCTAGTTTTTTATAATTAAAATAGTCTACCAACGAAAGAACATTCTGGAGAGGAAAAATGATTCTTAAAATAAACCGACCTTTCGAATCCTTATTCTGCTCTTTACTAAAGGGGGGCACTCTAGGGGGCACTGAACAGAAAAAAAAAATTTCGTCGATTAAACGAGAATAGAGACCTGCAGGCCTGTTTTAATATGATAGGTAGTTAATGTTTTACAGTATTTGATTCTTTAAATAATCATCAGGTTAGAATTTGGTGTAAAATATACGTCTTCTATGACATACCTTATTGGAATATATTTTCACGTGTTACAAATTTTTGCGGCTACTTAATTTCGCGAGTTTTTTGGTCAGTTTTCGCGAAATTTAATACTGTTTAAATTTTTCAAAATTACAAAATCGTGAAATTAAATACACGCGAAAAAATTTCTAATAGGCTAAAATACGCGAAACTTTCAAAAATGACTAAAGACACTTATATTCCCACTTTCTCAAGATACCTAATTTAGTGAATCGCGAACAGCTAACAGGAAGAGGCGAGATGGAGTTTTTACAAGCTCTTATTTGATTTGGTTGGTCGTTAACGAGTAATAAAACAATTTCGATACTTTTTCTAAAGAACGCGTCATTTTTATCACTTGAAATGACCAATCAGTATATTATCTTATGAAAACTCCATCTCATCTGAACAGGAACCGATTAGTCCAATCTTCCAATGGTGTGAATGAAAGATATAGCTATTTCAAGTCGACCAGGGTTTTAGGGGCTCAAAAACCAGCATCTGAGCGATTAAATAATCCAGAAATCGAAATCTCAAAAATATCACTAAAATCAATCATGTTCATGTATGAAAAACGAAGAAATATCAGGTAAAAGTCCAAGGAAAAACCGCAAAAATGGCATTTTCCGGCATTTTCGGCGAAAAATCTCTCGCTTCGGAAGGAAAATAGACTGAAATTTGTTTTGAATGAAATATTTTAGTCATCTATTTTTGAAACCATCAGAGTGATTTCACTTTTGACCTACGTTCTAGGGACCAACCACTGTAAATTTAAATTTAAGAAATTGTGAAATCGAATACCTGTTCTTTTGTTCGGACTTCATTCGGGAATATTCAACATCAGATATTGCCAAATGCTCTTACTCAGGAGCCAGTATCCAATCACCTGCACCAACGAAAGCGTCCTTGATCTTCTTCTCTTGCAACTTCACCTCCTCTTGTACAAGATCAATTGTCTCGTTGATCGTCAGTATCCCACGTCTTTTAGCCTTCTTCACCATTGCATTTACTGATCCGTTACAATTTTGGTCGTACGCCTGGAGTAGCAATTAAGAAGGATTCAGTTAATTTCCAAATTCGTTTCTGTACCTAAATCGAGATATTAACCCTTATAAACAGTGTTTTTCAGCCAAAAACAGCTGTTTTGTCCAGTTTTGCGCATTTTGAAGCTCCATATCTCAAGTTAGGTACCCCGTAGGTATAGGTATATTTTTCCTTGATTTTTAGCCGCAATGATAAAAATTTTCCCCATATTCCAATGCTTTTACATTCTATTAACATTTAAACACAATTCATGCATTCTCTCCACTCTATCAGCTGAAAAAGATTAATCACTACATCCTTACCTGCAGACCAAGACCACACTTTATTCGTATCGACAAAATCATTTTGTTTTTCAACTCGTTCTTCTTGTAAGTAACCATATATTTGGTGAATGCTTGTCCATTTTTCCGTCTGTTCCATTGTTCTGTCAGGTTGAAAAACTTTTCTTCAAACTCTACAGCATCCTTCGAGTCCACCAGCCCTTTAACTTTCACACTACCAATCTGCTTTCCAAAAATTTCTTCAATGTATATATTCGAGTTTTCAACACACAGTTCTGTCAGCTTTTTTTCGATACTCTCCCTCACATGGATAAAACACAATAAATGGTTTCCCTTGGGAAAGCAAGTTTGCAATGCTCTGTGTACATTCGTTTCTTCATCTGTTCCAAATGCTCTAATGTTAGAGAGGTCTGGGCGAAGTCTCACCATATTACTTGGTAGGTCGTAGTAGGAGCTGAAGGTTTTGGATGAGTGTAACAAAACTGGCCCAATAAGGGTAGGATGAACATTGTCAATTTTGTTTACCAACATTGGATGCCTGTAGGTTGTAATGGTAGAGTTGTATGGACATAAATTGAATGTTGGATCAACACCCAAAACAGATGAGCTGGACTCAGCGCAGAATTTAGAGATGTCTGCAAGTTGACGGTCGCTGGTTAAAACTGTGCTAAATTCTGGTGATGTTCTGACCTCCCTCAAAAACGCATCGCCTCTGTCCTGTTCCCTTTGACATCTGCCTGTCAATTCTATTATGTCATCCGATTTAGATTTGGTAATGGTCTTGTAACATCATAGATCTTGGTTAATGAGGGTGGGATTTCAGGAACGATTCTTGCGTTGTCAAATGAAGTTTTGTCACAAAGTTTCTTAAGGATAGATTTACCTCGATGACCCTGCGCAGCCAATTCTCTGATCTCTTTCCGCATTGAGTGCGTAATAATATTAGATCGCTTTGTACCAAATGGTATATCATACTCTTTGTTGTCGAAGTAGTACTGGATATACGCTAGCTCTTCAGGATGGTCTTTCCCATCGACAGTAACGGTGATTATCAGTTTGTGAAAATCTCTGTGATTAGGATGAACGTATGTAAATCGATTGACAATCATATCGTGATCCTTGAAAGGCTTTTCACTAATTCTGTTAGATACAGTATCATAAAAAAAAGTTTTTGTCCCTGTCCTTTTAAGCCCGCACATGTCGATTTGGACATCACGCCAGTGTCTAAGAGGCGAAAGGTCAACGAGAAACTCAACATTTTTATCCACATAAATCGGTACGCGTTTACATATTTTTTCATTCTCAATCCCCATGTTTTTCAATATAAGCTTAACGGAATCCAGCGTTTTTCTTGGTTTGCTGTTCCCTCGACTGTAAATAGGTTGATTTTCGTCATCGTTGAAGTAACGAACTATAAGAAATTAAACGAATGGCGAATGTAAAATATAAAAAAAATTTGTAAAGAGTAGCGGGAGGTTCTATACTTTAGTCTGTGGAGACTGTGAAGAGGGTTCAATGTAGCATGTACCAACTCAAGAAATCCAGGTCCAGGATATTGAGGAGGATGCTGTATCAGAGAATGCTGAAGGTAAACTTGATTTGTGTTTGGATCGCATTGAAAATCAACTGATAGAGAGGTGTATTTATGCTTCAAAAAGAAATGAAACACTTACAATGAATATTGAGGATGGCCCCCTTCTTATACCATCATTACAAAGGAAGCAGGAACTGAATACAGAGATGAAAAAAAAGCTGCTATCTGAAAGATACTGATAAAATTGAAGGTAACACATACAAAAATCTGCTTTTTGAAAATTATTTCTTGCATTTTCATTTGGGTTTTTGTAGCCTAGGTTTGTAAAGTTGTTTCTATAATTTTTTATTTATTTGTTTATTATCTAAAGTAGATGCAATGATTCTATCAAAAATCATCAACGAAGGGAGATTTTCAATGGAAAATATAGACGAAATTGATGATGGGTCACTTTACAATATTTGTCGGGAATGTAATATCAAACCTCAGAATAATTCAAAGGTAAAATACCATTTTTTATAGATTGTCATTTTTGTAATGTAATTTTTTTGTATCTTCATTGAGTGAGTTCTCTAAAAATGGATGAAAAATACTTTTAAAAGACTAGTAAAAAAGTGTGGAAAATTAGAAGGAAAACTGGTGTGAAAACTGGTATTTTGATAGCACTGTAGCACCAAACAGATAAGAGTTGAGCAAGGGGAAGAATTCACTTTGGTGTGGGTGCCAGAAATTTAACTATAGTCTTCTTATTATTTCAGGCTTTTCTGAAATTAAGTATACTTAAATTGTACGAGAGCATTGTCACTGGAAAGTCATCATGTCACGAATTTGTTAAAGCCCCTGGAAAGACTGGTGGATTTTATCACTTTGTTTGCCCTCAAGTGAAAATACGTTGTGGTAATTATTTTACCACAACGTATTATATTACAAGAATTATTTTCCATCTGAAAAAAATCCTTTTAATAAAGATATTACTGCAAGTGGTAACATTCAAATTTATTTTTTAGACAACTGTTTGCTCAAAATTTATGGTACTTTGTGAATCAGTGAGAGATGCAGCTGATCTGTGGCTTCCATTAAAGTACCCTCCAGTCTTGTTTATTTGTGACACACCTTGTACCTTGACGTAACATCTGAACAATAGAGAACCAGACCTCATGAAGCATTGGGGTGACCTCAACGGTTGTATTCAGAAACCTGAAATTGACACAAAGCCTAATACTGCAAGTGATACTTTGATTGATTTTCTTTTATATCAGGTGTTTCAAAAAAGTTTGAATTAAGATTGAGAAAACTAAAAATATAATATTAAACCAAAGTTTTTCACCTCAGAAAGAAGAAAGGCTAACTTTTGTTTCATGTGTTCAATGGTTATGAAGAAAATTAAGAAAATTCTCTTTTATAAGTAACCCCAATTTTCTTCTCAGGGCTGGGGTGGGGTTGCTAAGGGTTTTCCAGATTTCAAGCAAAAAAGGGCTTTTTCAATTTTGAGCAAAAAATGCCTAGCAAGCAACTTCAAATATTTTGGCGGTCTATGCTCAGTTGAGTTTCAAGGCTAGGTTGCAAAGTTTATTATTTTTTTGCCATTCTCAGGGCTAGACTCTCAACTCTACTCAGTTGCTTGTAAAGTAAAATGTTTTACTATTTTTTCTCTTTGTTTTTGAATTTAATCCCCTCTTTTTTTCCCGAAAATGACACGAAAGAGTTCTATTGAAACAAATTTACGTATGATAGTTCGAAATTCAAGCTAGTCCAGGTTAGTCTTTTCTCATTTGAATGACAAAATGTTTGGATTTATAACAATTTCAGTTTTCTCACAAACTAACCTCAAATCTGTACATCTTTTCTGAAACACCCAGTACTTCTGAGCTGTTTTCAGTTAGCCTTTAGAATTTTAGTTATTGCACCTGGTATACGTGCACTCAATATAAAGTCAGTTCATTTACCTCACTTTATTTGTAGGTAGTAAATGTTCCAGCGTTGGTTCCACCAGAATTCAAAACTGAGGGTGAAAAGTATGATTGATGTAAAGAATTTGAACATCCTGTCACCAGAACCAAACAAAGATATGTTTGTGGTGATAGATTCCATGCGCGATCTAAGCCACATAAATCACCCTTGTGTAGTTTTCATGACATTGAGCTTTATCAGCAAGGATGTGGCATTACAACTACAATCAGTCACAAAATACTTGGCACAAAAGGGAAATTCACCGGGTTGTTTTGAAACCACAATCGATTTGTAAGTGCTCTAAAGTAGGTTGGAAGGGTTCGAAAAATAGTAAATTAGCCAAAAGTGCCAATATATTATGGCACTGATTTTAGTCATCAAGAATTCATGAATAACAAGAAGAACAATCTAAGAAATCGTTCATCATGCTCCCAAAATATTGCAACACATACCGGGTGCACCAAAAAAAAGTATACAGGTTTGTCGAGATATTGTAAGCTTCAGAATTTAGATTTTTTGTTCATTCTTTTTGATGATTTTTTGAAATTTCGACATTGAAAAAAAGTCAGTTTATTTGAAATAATTTTCGAATTACTTTTTCAAACCTAATGTATGATAGCTCAAAGTTCAAGTTGGAGCATCCTCTATGCGATAAAAAAAGAATGAACAAAAAAATAAGTCCTGAAGCTCACAATATCTCGACAAAGTTGTATACTTTTTTTTGGTGCACCCGGTATATTTTATAATTATCTGATGGACTTTTACGAAAATGAGCTGGTTGTGATGCAACAGCAACAAGATTTAAAAAGAAAGTCTGTAAAGTCAATTCAGAGATTTGCGATTTCTGACTAACTGTAATTTAACAGTAATTATCAATTCTCGTGCATAATTTGATAATGATGGTGTCTAAATGTTTGTCCCTATGGAACATAAGAGGCTCTGTGGCAAAATAGGCGAGGTGTATTTTTTTTTGGAACAATGAGACTTTTGAACATTATTTTACTTTTTTAAAACCAAGAGGAATAAATTACACTAATTGGTTTTACTTCTTGTTTTTATTATATATAGTCCTACTAAGGACGAAATGCAAATCTCCTGAGTGAATATAGTTGGACAGAAACTCTTATTTCTTCACATATATATTATTTAGTAATTTGCATGATGGTGTGATATTTCAATGGAGTAAAATTTTGTGGTTTAGCTTATCCTTTTGGGGACTTGATTTAACAAATCACACTAACCTTTATGCTTATCGGATATGGATATTTTAAAGCATTTGTTTTATATTTTAGGGGAAAATTGATAGAAAACTTTTGTCAAGTGATGTTTGATTTTTTGTACATTAACCAGGTAGGTCTCTAAAAGTATCACTTCTTTTTGTTTTTTTTAGATGAGTGAAAATTTTATAATTGAGAATTACCAAATACAGTGTATATAGTAGGGGGAATTTTGTTCGATTTTTTGGAATCGCTTGACTATTTTGTTAGAAGCACTTGTTATACATTTTTGGAAAGCTAAGGGGTAGGGGAATCGAAATTACTATGTTTCCAATTTTTTTTCGGACACTTTGGTGTGATTTTCGGACAAATATGACAGTCTCAGGCAAAAATCATAGGGTTAAAAATTAATGAAAATTTTAGCTCGAGAAAACGGAGACCTGTTGTATATTTTTGGAAAGCTCTCAAAAAATTAAGATTAGAGATATATTGCAAGTATAGGTGATTTCTGTACCAAACTCGAGATATTAACCCTTGAAAACTGTGTTTATCAGCCAGAAACAGCTATTTTGTCCAGTTTTTCCGCTTTTTGAAGCTCAATATCTCGAGTTAGGTACTGAAATCAACTATACTTGCAATATATCTCTAATCCTAATTTTTTGAGAGCTTTCCAAAAATATACAACAGGTCTCCGTTTTCTCGAGTTAAAATTTTCATTAATTTTTACCCCTATGATTTTTGCCTGAGACCGTCATATTTGTCCGAAAATCACACACAAGTGTCCGAAAAAAAATTGGAAACATAGTAATTTCGATTCCCCTACCCCTTAGCTTTCCAAAAATGTATAACAAGTGCTTCTAACAAAACAGTCGAGCGATTTTACAAAATGCCCTCTACTAATATATAAAAAGAAAAAAATATATTTACTAGATGGCATTATTAATATAGTGGGGTATTTGGTGAAAGAGGATGTAACAATTGGATACTTGTGTTCCTGCAGATTTAAAGATAGGGAAATGCAAATGATTTCAAAGTAAGTTGAAAATTTGAAACTGAAACTTGAACCACCTAAATAAAGAGAACAAGTTTTATTTTTTCAGAGAGGTGATATAGAAACGACTGTTTATTGCATTTTTTTTTCACTTGACGTAATTGAAACAAATTCTTACACTGACAGTTGGTTTTTGAATATTGAAGAATGATAGCTAAGTTTCTTAACAATAGACGATATCGCATTTAGATAAATGCAATGCATTCTGATTTCTAGGGACTCTCAAAGGAATTATAATCTATTCTAGATCATAGATCATAATTCCTTCGAATGGTCTGCTCGATTTTTCGAATGTTATTATAAAATATTAATGTTTGAAATGTTTTTTTATAGAAATATCCTTCTTTCAAGGACAGCGTTCAACAGTTTAGATAAGCTACGAAATAGTTCGAGTAGTGCTACACGACATGAAATCCTTGCGAATGGAGATATTCCAAATGTGAACAAAGTGATTTCAAATCTGAAAGACTGGCTTGTGAGAACTATTACGGAACCAAGGAATGTGAAAGTTCCAACAACAATAGGCTACAGTCTAGATGATAAAATTTGGTACTTAAGTCCCGAGATAATTATGATTACACTGATAATATGGGGAACAACCTCTAGAATGATGTTTTAGAGCACTCTACCTTGCTGGGTGTATTTTCAAAGCTTAATAGTATCATAAACTTTACACCCTGTTGTGTGCTAATGAAAATATTTGACTTGGATCAGAGCCTGGTTTGGTCCATTTTTTAATAAATTTTGTTACCTATCTATCGCCTTGTTGAATAGCTTGTTATCAATTGCTTGTATTTTAATGGTTTAATGTTTAAAAGACACTCTGATAACCTATTAAAATATATGATAATTGTTACTTTCTTACAGCTTCAAATTAAAAATAGAAAGATCTTAAACGTGTATTCGTCAACATTTTTAATGAAGAACTTGCCAAAATTACCCGGCAAAATTAACACTTAGCATTCAATGCTTAAAAATGCTTCCAAAAGAAAAAAGAAATATTACCGGGACTTTGTTTTTTGGCTGTTGCGTCGCTTGGATCGGTGACAATGACTGCGTTGGATTCTAAAGAAATAACAAAATTAAATCGTCATATTATTTTCAAAATGTACATCAAACAATCCTGTCGTACCCCACTTGGTAAAGAATATTTGAATAAGTAGGTCTCAATTACGAGTTTAAATTCTGACCTAGGAATGCCTTAAAAATATTTCAGTTTGATTTTTCCCAGAAAGTTGAGAATATCCATGATGATACGGCAAACATTTAAAAGCGTGTATTATAATCCTCAAATCGGTAAAACCTCCCCAATTAAGAAGAAAAATTATTACCGAGTCTTCATTTCCTAGTTGTTGCGTCGCTTGGGTCGGTGTTAATGACTGCGTTGGATCCTGAAGAAATAATGATAATGAAAATTGAAATGTTATATTACTATCAGACTTATGAAATCTGTATATAATAAAGAAACCTATGAAAATGCTTTTATACCAGCACTAACTGGACAATAAAGTTCCCAGAGTACGACACTATAAAACGCAATGCCGTTGCAAGAACAATCAATCTCACTTTCACGATATTATCTAATGTTTTAAACAGAAAAATTCCAAATAATAATTTCATATAGAAATTGTACACAGAAGATGTCAAAATAGTAATTATACTCACAGAGCCTTCAAATTGACCACTTTCTGTGACAATTTCTGCTGTAACTTACGATTTTTCCATGATTTCGACGAGTTTGATTTTGTGTTGATGATTTTGATTTCTTGAAGGATGATTTGTTCCATTTATTCACATTTACCTAGTATTTAACTATTTTTACGGAGTAATCACAACCTAACAATTATCTGCTTATTGGAGTTTCATCTTAAGAAGTTTCACGCGTTATTATGTTATTATTATGTAAATTGGCCAAATTCGTTTAGATCAATTACAGTGTAAAAAATGTTTGTACCATTAAGAAATAACACTTCAAGTCACAAATTACACTACTCATAATTCGCACAATTATCTTTCTATCCTTGCCGTGTCACACAAAGATGATTTTCCCAATCATTCATCGGCAAAACAAACGTTTAGAGTTCACGCCTATTCTAATTAACCTTTAATACACCTTTCCCGGGATTATGGTTTTTTTTTGGACCTCTTCAGTTTGAAACGAGAACTTGAAATATTTGAAGCTTTTGTTATACAAAATCATTCCTGAAAATTTGAGATCAAAAGCTCTTTCCATTCCTTTTTTATGGCTGTTTTAATTCCTTGCTTTTTATGGTCAAACCTCTCTTAAAAGATATTTTATCAAGCCCGGCCTCGTTTACATTCCGTTTCCATGGAAATCTATTGTTTTAAAAAAAAAAAAAATTGAATTATCTCTTGAACCGGCAAAAAATCGAAATAATCTTGGGAAAGAGGTATTTTTATATCAACTATGGAGAAATTTATGCTATAAGTTATAGGAGGGCGGAATTCTTTATTCTTGTAAGGTCCAACGGTGTCACCGTAAAAATATACTCCTACAAGTTTGCACTCAGGATCCCCGGTCATAATTTGTTTAGTTACGGCTAAAAAAAAAAAAGAAAACAATCAAAGCTTGAAGATCGGAAAGTCAATAGATTATTGAAAGCATGGTGCAGGAGAAATTTATCCATAGCGTCCTTTCAAAAGTAACTGTGTTTCGAAAGTTAGTGCATTTTGAAAGAATAGAAAAACGTTCTGTATTATATGCGAAATTTCTCCAAGCTTTTACTATAAGGTGCCAAAATTTAAAAAGAAGAAACATCACATTGACGTCATTCATACAATCCAGCAGCATTAACATCAAAATGAATCTCAATAGACACTTTTCTGTTTACAATAACGTGTGTTATATTGTAGTATAGTTTTCTTCCTATTTGACCAAGGTCCAATGTGAGTCTTTTTAATTCAAGTACTACCCTTTATTACTGCAAATGATGGGCACACGATGGTGAAAGATTTCAAAGCTTATAAAAGGGAAATTATGAGTTGTTATTCGAGCATTCTAAAAATGGCATCGACAGAGCAAATCATGAAAGAGATAGAAAACTTGTTGCATGCACGCATACATATCAAAAAATAGCAAGACATAGATCTTTTATCGAAAGGATAGTGATAAGAGCCGAAGACCTTGCTGATGAGCTTCACGAGGAAGGCCATCTCCTTCCTAATGAAGCAGTGATTGAAATATTGAACAGTATGTGTTTGACTGTATTTGATATCTCTGCAAATAATAAAAAGTCGAACCCAAATGACAACGAGATTGAGTTCCATTACATGAACATTCTACATTCTCTGGTTAAAACCAGGAAGTTCTTCATGTTCCCGAATCTTCCCATTACACATTTAGAAGATTAAATTGTAAATAATTGTCTTATGTTTGTTTTGGCCTCTGCGTTTTAGTAGAGGCCTCTATCCACCTTGTGTTCATCCAGGTTTAAGCGATGAAAAATATACCTCCACTTTCTCAATGATCTTGCCCGAATGTCAGGCTGGACTTGTTGTTGGTTTGCCGTCACCCGACCGACCCTACCTCGAAACCTGCCGACCCAAAAGGTTTTATTGCCATTTTAAAGAAGATTTTTTTTCTTCAAAAACTTTAAACAATAAAAAATCTAAACTCGTATCTTGTTTGTCTCAAGCATAAGAATCGTAAATTCCCTGCTAGCACTTCTGTTTTTTATTCAAAATTACCTAAATGTAAATAAACTGTTAACCCTTCCATGGACGAAAATTTCATAAATCACCAAAATAAAAATAAATTCCGACCGACCGACCCACCTCCAAAATCTAGGGTCGGGTGACGGCAAACCAACAATTTTTTAAGCCCAGCCTCATTGGTCAACCGATCGTGAATGGATTATCCCCGATGGTGTTGGCCATTCACTTGACCACGAGATTGTTTGGTTACAGGAGCCTGTATTCAAAATACCAGACTTCAAGAAGATAGACCTAGACAAAATCTTCAAAGAAGTGACAAATGAAAACTTCAAAAGTGCAGTTGAGACGAATCAGTTGGAGGAATGGGCAACCTTTTACAATTACAGGTCACTTCGATCAAAGAAGAGCAAATGGGAGGAACTTAGTCGATTTGAGCTGAAGCCGATTGTAAATTTTTTTATTTTTTTTTCATCATTAATTTCTTGATCTCCAAAAGTATATTGGTTCTTCTTACAAGAAGTTGAAATATTTTATGTATATGTTATGTATATAATGTATATAAAATTCTACGATTCAAACTGATACGAAGTGGACAGCTAAATCATTAATGGAAGCTTAGTTGGCTGGTCGGCTACATAGTATAGAAATAGTAAATCAATGGGCAACCTAATATAGAAGACGCTGAAAAATAGGTTCGTCGGATAAGATGATATAGATAAAAAATCACATAGGTCGAATTGTGTAGGTTGTCAAAGTCCAAGTTATGCAATGAAATAGTAAAAATTAAATATTAGGGAGAAAAACTACTTATATGATAATATTTTAATATATTCATAGAAGATCAAACTG